>NC_053491.1:187615638-187924388 GCF_905171775.1 Rana temporaria
CACAGCTAAATATATATGTAGATATATATATATATTTAGCCTGGGGCTGCTATGGGAGGTGAGAGGGGGTTCTGCACTGAGGGGGGGTCTATGCTTATGGAGAGGAGTCCTGCATTAAGGGGTGGTCTATACTTATGGAGAGGGGGCCTGCATTGAGGGGGGTCTATGCTTAAGGAGAGGGGGGTCTTCACTAAGGGGGATCTATGTTTATGGAAGGGGGCTGCACTGAGGGGGATCTATGTTTATGGAGGGGGCCTGCATTCAGGGGGGTCTATGCTTATGTAGAGGGGGCTTGCACTGAGGGGGATCTATGTTTATGGAGGGCGGCTGCACTGAGGGGGATCTATGCTTATGGAGAGAGGGATCTATGTTTAGGAGTGGCTCTCTGGGGACCCTGGTGTAAGGGGGGGCTCTCTGGGGACCCTGGTGTAAGGGGAGGCTCTCTGGGGACCCTGGTGTAAGGGGAGGCTTTCTGGGGACCCTGGTGTAAGCAAGGGGCTCTCTGGGGACCCTGGTGTAAGGTGAGGCTCCCTTGGGATCCTGATGTAAGGTGAGGCTCTCTGGGGAACCTAATGTAGGGGGAGACTCTCTGGGGACCCTGATGTAAGGGGAGGATCTCTGGGGACCCCGGGTTAAGGGTAGGCTCTCTGGGGACCCCGGTGTAAGGATAGGCTCTCTGGGGACCCGGTGTAAGGATAGGCTCTCTTGGGGCCCGGTGTAAGGTGTGATGGTGTGTGTGTGTGTGTGGGGGGGGGCGGGGCGGCGGCATTGAAGGACCTGGCCTTGGGGCGGCAAAGGGAGTAAATCTGGGCCTGAACAGAGGCAGCGCTGACACTAAGGGCGGACACTGAAAAATTAAGTCAGCAGACCTGCTGACACCAATAAAAGAAGGTGGGGGAGGAGCTTTCCTCTCTGCACGGAGTACCTGTACCTGTACCGTCTATCCATGAGGCAAGAAGGCATCCTGGTGGGAGATTAGAAGGCACGGTGACCATGACCGATCAAACGGAATTCCCGGGGGAATCGATTGATTAACGGTAAGTGAAATTTTGCAGAGCTGAGCAATCGATGCCAACCTCCACCACCTGTGCCTCTTACTGATCCCATCCCTCCACCACTGATCTTACCCCTACCCCCCCATTACTTCTACAACAGAGGTGATGAGGGGGTAGGGATGAGATCAGTGGTGGGAGGATGGGATCAGTAAGAGGCACAGATGGTGGTGGGAGAGGATGGCACCACCACTGCCACCGTAGCCACCCCCCTCAAGTACCACTGTCACCTCCCTCTCAAGTAACACCGCTGCCATCCCCCTTAAACATCACTGCTGCCACCCCCCTCAAAAAAGTATCAAAATCATTCTTTTTTTCGGGGGGGGGGGCCTTCCTGACTTCTTGCACCGGGGCCCAGAAGTTTCTAGTTACGCCTCTGGGTGAGAGGCAGGTGCGTTACAATCAGCGGTGATCCGCGGCGCACTTCCGCGTTCCACAGTGGAACGCACGCAGCGCCGGGCGATGACGTTATCGTGCAGTCACCGTAATGCGTTCCAGCATGGAACGCATTATAGGTAACAGACAGAGAGCGCCTGTTACACACAGCTTTTTGTTGTGTTTGAGGGTGAGTGGTCTAGGGTTGGGCATTGGAGCGGCACTTTCACCCTGTTCTGTCCGACATTACCAAAACAATCACACATGTGCCGATTTGTGCCATGATGTTAAAGTGGTCGTAAACTTCAAACATTAAATATGAACAGAGCATATCCCTGTATAGTGTGCACTCATCATAATTAAAAATACTCATGCCCCATACACACGATTGGAAATTCCAACAGCAAAAGTCTGATGTGAGCTTTTGAACGGATATTCCGACCGTGTGTATGCTTCATCAGACTTTTGCCGACTGAATTTCCGCCAACAAAAGATTGAGAGCTTGTTCTCAAATTTTCAGACGGAAAAAAATTCCTATTGGAAAATACAATTGTCTGTAGCAATTCTCACATGCAAAATTATGACGCATGCTTGGAAACAATTTGACGCATGCTTGAAAGCATTGAACTTGAACTCGGCTCGTCGTAGTGTTGTACGTTACCACGTTCTTGACTGACGAAAATTCAGAGAACTTTTGTGTGACCGTGTGTATGCAAGCCAAGCTTGAGCGGAATTTCATCGGAAAAAAAATCCAATGTTTTTCTGACGGAAAATCCGATCGTGTGTACGCGGCATAAGTGTAATTTCTGCCTGTTGCTTAGGGCCTCTGCTATCAGCATGATTCACTTCTGACAATCTCTCTTGACATCAATAGAAAAATGGTTACAGGGGAAAGATTGCATATTGATAGCCTTAGCTCTGTTCCTTCAGGCTGTATGAAGGGGTGTGACCCTTCCCTCTCTGACCAGCGATGTCCACGAGTGTTTGAGCCTTCCGAGATTCTCCCTCCTGATTGGCTGAGACACATCCGTGGCACAATTGGCTCCCACTGCTGTCAATCAAAGTCAGCTAGCCAATCAGGAGAGAGAGGGGTGGGGCCAGGTCAAGTCTCCATGTGTGAATGGACACAGGGAACTATGACTCTACTCGTGTGCCCCCATAGCAAGCTGCTTGCTGTGGGGGCACTCAACAGGAGGGAGGGGCCAGAATCACAGAAGAGGGACCTGGGAAGAGGAGGATCCAGGCTGCTCTCTGCAACAGAGCAGGTAAGTATAACATGTTTGCTATTTTTATAGTAAAAAAAGAGACTTTACAATCACTTTAAAAAAAAAAGTTTTATACTGTGAAGATACTGAGCTGCCTATTTTCCATGGTTGACTACATACAGTATATAGATTCTATTTGCTACCCTTCACCAGGTGAATGTAACCTCCTTAGCATTCAATCCTAAGAAAAAAACAACCATACGCACATTTAACCCTAAGGCCGCGTACACACCATCGGACCAAACCGATGAAAACGGACCGAAGTTCAGTTTCATCGGTCCAAGCCGTCCGTGTGTACAGCCCATCGGTCTTTTGTCCTTTGGAGAACTTGCTTTAAAATCGAACCGATGGACCGCTGACCGATAGGTCCAAACCGATGGTTAGCACACAAAAGCATCGGTTCAAAACCTGCGCATGCTCAGAATCAAGTTGATGCATGCTTGGGACCATTGAACTTAGTTTTTTTCAGCACGTCGTGTGTTTTATGTCACCGCGTTCTGACCCGAACGGTTTTTGGAACGATGGTGTGTACGCACATCAGACCATAAGTCTGCTTCAGCGGTGAACCGATGAAAACGGTCCGTCGGACCATTCTCATCGGATGGATCGACCGTGTGTACGCGGCCTGAGAGTTAAAGAACATTCAACCAACAGAGAAATTAGTCTAACACTATATGCTAGGAACATTTAACCAAAAGAGGAAATAATATGATTGAGACCTCTGCACTGTGTACACAATCAATAAGATTCCTGTGCAAATGACTGAACAAATTGGTGTTCAGCCAAGAAAACCTCCATCTGCAGTATGAAGGAAAACATTTAGCAGCAGTATTATTATTCCTGATAATGTGACATTTTCCTTTTCAGGGTTCCTGGTTTTTAGGGAGCTAGCACCCGCCTACATCCTAAAAAATAGTGATTCTTCCTGTTGTGGTACATTCAGCTGTCAGCCACGGGTTCTGTTATTAGGATTCCAGTGATGTAATTGACCAAATATTTAATATTGTGGAGGCAGCAGGGACCTGAAAATGAAAATGTGATTTGGTGAGAGTCTAGCGATATATATATATATATATATATATATATATATATATATATATATATCTTCACAGGTGTGGTAGACGGCACAGGGTATACATCCTAGTGCCAGCAATCAAGCCTTCCCAAAGGCCATATATAAAAAAAGTCCAGGGATTGTTGCACTTAAAATTTATTAATTCCACATGTAATAAATTGCATACTTTTCATGTTGTTCCAAATAACAGTTTCGGGCTACGAAGCTTACGCCCTTCTTCAGGGTCTACTGACATTATTCTCACTTCATTTCATATTGTTACATTTCACACCAGAAATCCATTAGACATCAATTAACCAATTAATCAATACAAATTATCATAATTATTTTCATCCTAGATTCCAGAGAGAGTGCTCAACAAGATGTAATCACGCTCCAATCATACAGAAAAAGTTCAATTTATCCTAGCATTAAAACATACAAATCCATTAACAAATGTCCAGAAAAAATTAAAACTACCGTAAATATATAAAAAAGTAATACTAAAAAAAATGCATTCAAATCATAATCTTTATACAATAAACCTAATTTTAGTGATCTATAGAAAAATAGACGCAGGTCAAAATCAGACTTTAAACCTCTAGGTTGTAAAGTATACAATCTGCTTATCCATTGTACTTCTAATTTTTTTTTTATTTAATTCACGATTACCCCTACCATTTGTTTAGGGGAACTGCATCAATGACCATATATTTTACTTGCGATACAGTATGTCCCATCTCAACATAGTGTCTCGCCAATGGTCATTTTGTGAGTTTATGCCTTACAGAATACATATGTCTGGTAATTCTATATTTTACTTTTTATGTTGTTTCACCCACATATAAATAGCCACATGGAGTTATAAAACATTAATCACATAAGAAGACTAGCATGTATGATGTCCCTTTATTTTAATTGTATTGCCTCTATGTGGATGTGTCAAACATGTTCCCTTTATCATCCAATTACATTGTATGCAACTAAAGCATGAATAAGATCCATGGTTTTGAGGTCCCAAAAAGGTTAAATTTAAAGTTTTTTTGTTGAGATTGGTCAGATCTGACCAATCTACTGTGTATGGTTCTGCCTTTCCTATACAATTAAAACAGAGTATAATGAAATTCATGGATTTATGGAAAATATTATTTTAATATATGCCAGTGTTTTTTAATAATTGTATGTATTCAAAATGAATGTGAATGGAATTGGGACACAAATGGTAATGTTTTAATCATGCTAGTGGTTCTCTTTTGATTGGCCATATTTCTCCTTTCCTCCTTAATAGTCTCTATGGCATACCCCCTTTGAACAAGTCTATTTTCCATTTCAACTAAACGTTTATCTTAGTCTTCACTATTAGTAACAATTCTATTTACCCTAATTAGCTGACTCTTGAGAATTGATTTGAACACCCCAGGTGGGTTGAAACTATTGAAATGCAAAAAGATGATTACGATTGGTCTTTGTGTATAAATCACTACTAAGTTTCCCATTTACCATACTAATACATGTATCAAAGAAGGGCATTTTTTCTTGACTATAAGTCATGATAAACTCCAGACTAGGTATCAAATAATTAATGTAAGTAATAAATAATGATAAAGTATTCAAGTCGTCTTCCCATATCGCAAACACATCTTCCAAAAATCTGAACCAACATTTACAATTTTCGTTGAATAAAACGTTAGTTAAAAGTCAAAGATTCTTCAACCATATTAACAAAGGTGTTATGGGGTGCAACATTAGAACCCATCGCTGCACCCCTAAATTGTAGATAGTATGTTTCTTTGAATAGGAAAATATTTTTTCTCTAATACAATTTGCAAAAATTGCCTCAAGAAAGCAATCTGTGTTTTATTGTATAACCGTGATGCAATCAGGAGGCGGCTTCTATACCTAATTCATGTGGTATTATGGGGCCTGATTCTCAAAAGAGATACGCAGACTTAACTGCTGTTCAGCCTGCGTATCCCTGTGCCTAACTTTGGAAACGATTCTCAAAAGGCTTTTTCCAAAGTTAGGCAGAAAATCTGACATGTGTAAGACACTTACACGGTCAGATTTTAGGATGCAGTACCGCATCCGCCACTGGGGGCATTTCTCATTGAAATGCAGCTTTGCGTATGCAAATGAGGACTTAAGCAGATTTTCAAAGCATTTCATCACTGTGATTTCTGCCTAAGTTCCGAATTTGCCTGCGCAAAACTAGGGCTGGTTTTATAATGTGGAAAGTTAGTCACACATTGTAAAGGCCCATTCCAGCGACGGCATTTGGTATGCATTCCCGAGGGAGAACTCCACGGCAATTTTTAAATTCAAAACCGGCATGGGTTCCCCCCCCAGGAGCATACCAGGCCCTTAGGTCTGGTATGGGTTGTAAGGAGACCCCCCTCCGCCGAAAAATCGACGTAGGGGGTCCCCCTACAATCCATACCAGACCCGTATCCAAAGCACGCTACCCGGCCGGCCAGGAATGGAGTGGGGAAGAGCGAGCGCCCCCCCCTCCTGAGCCGTGCCAGGCCGCATGCCCTCAACATGGGGGGGTTGGGTGCTCTGGGGCAGGGGGGCGCACTGCGGGCCCCCCCACCCCAGAGCACCCTGTCCCCATGTTGATGAGGACAGGACCTCTTCCCGACAACCCTTGCCGTTGGTTGTCGGGGTCTGCGGGCGGGGGCTTATCGGAATCTGGGAGTCCCCTTTAATAAGGGGGCCCCCAGATACCGGCCCCCCACCCTAAGTGAATGGATATGGGGTACATCGTACCCCTATCCATTCACCTGGAGGCAAAAAGTAAAAGTTAGTAAACACACAACACAACACGTGGGTACCTACCGGAGCATGATGGGACGGTGATGCCTATATAAATGGGATGCAAGGCGCGCTTCCATCATTACAGCGACAACAGGCGACGAGTCAACATCGGAAGAGGGGAGAAGAACAGAAGACCCTGACATCACAGAAGACCGCGCCGGCTGCCTGTTACTAATTGAGCTAACACACAAACATAGCAGGCAGCCAGCGCTGAAGAAGAAGGCACCGGACAGCTGGAGAAGAACCGGGGTTCGCCGAGTCAACAGCGGAAGAGGGGAGAAGATGGAAGAAGCCCCCCGGAGAGCGGAGAAGCCCCCCCCGGAGAGCGGAAGAAGAAACCCCCCCCGGAGAGTGGAAGAAGACCCCCGGAGAGTGGAAGACCCCCGGAGAGCGGAAGAAGAAGCCCCCCCTGGAAATAGAGCTAATAAAGAAGACAGGGGGGGCATCCGGAGCAGAATAATACATTATTTTAAAAAGCCTTGTGTTGTGTGTTTACTAACTTTTACTTTTTGCCTCCAGGTGAATGGATAGGGGTACGATGTACCCCATATCCATTCACTTAGGGTGGGGGGCCGGTATCTGGGGGCCCCCTTATTAACCAGTTGCTGACGGCCGTACGACTTTGTACGGCCTCAGCGCGGCTCTGAATTTCTAACAGGCCGTGTTTTTATGGCCTCCCCTTTGCTCGTTCCCTGCACGCGCTCACGAGCGCGCAGCGGGGAACTACTGTCATCGCCGCGTCCCCTGGATACAGCCGCACACAGATAGCGGTAAATAGCCAATCACAGCGGCTATTTACAGCGCGATCTGGACAGCCAATGACGGATGATCTCATATGTAAACATATGAGATCATCTCTCATTGCCGTCTCTCTCTCCACACACAGACGCCGCGTGTGTGGAGAGAGAGTGAGTTGAAACATTTTGCTACAGTGAAAGTATTATAAAAAGTAAAAAAAAGTGCCCATCAGCGCCCAATCAGTGCCCAATCAGTGCCCACCTGTACCCACCTGGTACCACCTGTACCCACCTGGTACCACCAGTGCCCACCTGGTACCACCAGTGCCCACCTAGTACCACCAGTGCCCACCTGGTGCCCACCAGTACCACCTGTGCCCACCTGTGCCACAGTACAGCCCGTGCCACAGTACAGCCCGTGCCACAGTACAGCCCGTGCCACAGTACCGCCCGTGCCACAGTACCGCCCGTGCCACAGTACCGCCCGTACCACCGTACCACCTGTGCCCGCCTGTGCCATCAGTACCGCCTGTGCCATCAGTACCGCCCGTGCCATCAGTACCGCCCGTGCCACAGTACCGCCCGTGCCACAGTACCGCCCATGCCACCGTACCACCTGTGCCACAGTACCACCTGTGCCCGCCTGTGCCATCAGTACCGCCCGTGCCATCAGTACCGCCCGTGCCATCAGTACCGTCCGTACCGCCCGTGCCATCAGTACCGCCCGTGCCATCAGTACCGCCCGTGCCACAGTACCACCTGTGCCCGCCTGTGCCATCAGTACCACCTGTGCCATCAGTACTGCCTGTGCCATCAGTACCACCTGTGCCATCAGTACCGCCTGTGCCATCAGTACCGCCTGTGCCATCAGTACCGCCTGTGCCCACCTGTGATCAGGGCCCATCTGCAACACCTCAGTGCCCATCTGTGCTGTGCAATCAGTACACATCTGTGCCGCCTCATCCGTGCACATCTGTGCAATCAGTACACATCTGTGCTGCCTCATCAGTGTACATCTGTTCCACCACCTCAGTCCCCATCTCTGCCACCTCAGTCCCCATCTCTGCCACCTCAGTCCCCGTCTCTGCCCATCTGTGCCACCTCAGTGTACATCTGTGCCACACACACACCGCCAGCAATGTCAAAACGTCGCTATTCCTTACAGGAGGCATTTCAGATTATTTCTGCACCTGATGAGAGCAATGTGGAGCTCCCTGTTTCTGATTCCCAATCGGATTCGGACGTAGACTATGAGCCAGTCTACACCAGTGGAACAGCGACAGGCTCAGAGGGGGAAGATGGTCAGCCCGCCAAAAGATGGCGCTCTGGTGAGGAGGCAGTGGCATCCACCAGCACCGACATGCCATCCACCAGCACCGACATGCCATCAACCAATACTGAAGTGCCATCCACCAGTACCGTCGTGCCATCCACCTCTACCGAATTGCCATCCACCAGCACCGCAGTACCCCAGCAACAAAGGCCAAGGACCCATGCCAGCCTTCCCTATGCCCTTCAGTACCCCCTGTGGCTTCCTCCAAATTCCGGAGAAGCCAACATTCCCCCTTTCACTGCCCAGCCAGGAGTCCAGGTAAACACGGACAATTTTTCCCCAATTCAATTTTTCGATTTATTTTTCCCTGAGGAACTGCTTTCTAGCATTGTGGCCCAGTGCAACTTGTATGCCCAACAATTTATCATCAAGAACCCCACATCGTCCTATGCCCGTCCCTTCCAGTGGAGAGACCTTACAGTGGATGAGTTCAGGATTTTTTTAGGCCTCACTTTTTGCATGGGACTCAACCCAAAAAATGAAAAACATTCCTTTTGGTCAAAACGCCCCATTTACCACATGCCAATTTTCTCCACAACAATGCCCAGATCCCGATATTTTATAATCATGAGGTTCCTCCACTTCAATGATAATACACAGTGCCTTCCCCAAAATGACCCCAATTTTGACAGGCTTTTCAAAATTCGCCCCTTATTAGATTATTTTTCGCAATTATTCCCCCAAATATATACCCCGGAACAAAACGTATGTGTCGACGAGTCCCTAGTAAAATTTTGTGGCCGACTTAAAATCAAACAATTTATACCCAGCAAAAGGGCCCGCTATGGGGTGAAGGTCTACAAACTTTGCGAACGAGCCACAGGGTACCTGTATTCCTTTTTGGTGTACGAAGGGAAGGACACCCAGCTGAATCCCCCCGATTGCCCAGACTACTTGGGATCAAGTGGGAAAGTTGTCTGGCAACTCATCAACCCCCTCCTTGATAAAGGATACCACCTGTACGTGGACAACTTCTATACGTCTCTTCCTCTGTTCCACAACCTGCACCGAAAGAAGACGCCAGCATGTGGCACCGCCAGAAAGAACCGGAAAGGCTTTCCGCAAAGCCTTGTGAATACAAAGCTGAAGAAAGGGGAATCGGCGAGTCTGCGCAACAAGGAGGTTCTGGCAGTGAAGTGGAGGGACAGAAGAGACGTATATATGTTGTCCTCCATCCACAACGATTCTTTTGTTGAAACCCGCAGAAGGCGTGGCACCACCATCCAAAAACCCACCTGCATTCAGGACTACAATTTGTTCATGGGGGGAGTCGACTTAAACGACCAAATGTTGGAACCATACCTTGCCACAAGACGCACGTACCATTGGTACAAAAAGGTAGCAATTTATTTTTTTCATTTGGCCATCTACAACTCCCATATTGTTTACCGCAAATCAACCCAAAACCCCCTACCCTTCCTTGGCTACCTGGAGGAAATTACCACTTCCCTGATATTCCCGAACGACCTGCCCCAAAACATCCGATCAGATGTTCTAAGTCGGCTCTCCGAACGGCACTTCCCGGATAACATCCCTCCCACAGCATCAGGCCGACGAGCTCAAAAAAAATGTAAAGTGTGTACCAGTGGAGGAGTCAGACGGGACACAGTTTATTATTGTGCAGAGTGTCCTTCCAAACCCGGCCTCTGTATAACTGACTGTTTCAAACGTTACCATACTAAACTAAAGTATTAGTTTAGTATGGTAAACGTAATCCTCCGTTCCTGCCTTCTCACCCCTTATGCCACTGCCTGCTTTTGTAACTGACCCCGGCTTGTTATTGGACCACCCTTCTGCCTAATAATTTTGTAATACCGCTGCCTGATTTGGAATTGACCCTGGACTGTTTTTTGACCATTCTTCTGCCCAACGATTTTGTAATACCTCTGCCCGATTTGGAATTGACCCTGGACTGTTTTTCGACCATTCTTCTGCCTAACGATTCTGTACTGCCTCTGCCTGATCTGGAACTGACCTCGGACTGTTTGACCATGCCTTTTGCCTGCCTCTTGGACTGATCTTGTACCCTGCTACTGGACTAGTGGGATTCAACACAGGGGTCTCACATATGTGAGGGGCGCCAGAAAAGTTTTTCTGGATAAAGAAAACTTTTTTGTTTTCTCATGCTAGATTAGGGTCTGGTTGCCCGGAGGCTTCAAAGAGATTTGGGTGGGAGAAGCCTCTACCCCTGTCCCCATTCTGTCCTGAACGAGGCCCTCCTTCTGCCTGCTGCCTGTAGGACCTATGCCATCATGCCTCTGCCTGTTGCATGAACTGACCACCTGCAGTATCCCTGCCTGGACGTTGCTGACCAAGTCCCTGCCTGCTGCCTGGACCAGTGCTATCCTGCTGTGTAGAACTGCGCTACTATTACCAAGGTTATCTTTTGTTTACGCTTTGCTCAGCATAATGTATTTTGGGGTGTAATTCTTGGTATGTGCATGCTATGTGTCTCTGGAACACCTGACGGTGTTCCTTGCATGTTGGATCTCTATATGTGGTCAGGCTGTGTAGAAGTCTCACACATGGGGTATCGTTTTACTCAGGAGGAATAGCAGAATGTATTTTGGGGTGTCATTTTTGCTATGTACATGCTATGTGTTGGAAATATCTTATCAATGGACAACTTTGTGTAAAAAAAATGCGTTTTCATTTTTTTTCCACATATTCCAAAAACTTCTGGAAAAAAATGAACCGTTCAAAAGACTCATTATGCCTCATAGATTATACGTTGGGGTGTTAGCTTTCCAAAATGGGGTCATTTTGTGGGTAATTCCATTGTCCTGGTGTTCCAGGGCCTTCAAACGTGTAATAGGTTGTCAACTAGTTAGATGTGCAATTTATGCTCCTAAAACCCCTGATGGCGCTCCCTGCATGTTGGGCATCTGTATGTGGCCAGGCAGTGAAAAAGTCTCACACATGGGGTATCGTTTTACTCAGGAGGAATAGCAGAATGTATTTTAGGGTGTCATTTTTGCTATGTACATGCTATGTGTTGGAAATATCTTATCAATGGACAACTTTGTGTAAAAAAAATGCGTTTTCATTTTTTTTCCACATATTCCAAAAACTTCTGGAAAAAAATGAACCGTTCAAAAGACTCATTATGCCTCATAGATTATACATTAGGGTGTTAGCTTTCCAAAATGGGGTCATTTTGTGGGTAATTCCATTGTCCTGGTGTTCCAGGGCCTTCTAAATTGTAATAGGTTGTCAACTAGTTAGATGTGCAATTTATGCTCCTAAAACCCCTGATGGCGCTCCCTGCAGGTTGGGCATCGGTATGTGGCCAGGCAGTGGAAAAGTCTCACACATGGGGTATCGTTTTACTCAGGAAGAGTAGCAGAATGTATTTTGGGGTGTCATTTGTGGTATGCATATGCCATGTGAGAGAAATAAGCTATTACAATGACACTTTTGAGAAATGTTTTAAATAAAAAATAAAAATCTTAATTTTGCAAAGTGTTTTGGGAAAAAATGACAACTTCAAATAACTCACCATGCCTCTTACTAAATACCTTGGGATGTCTACTTTCCAAAAAGGGGTTATTTGGGGGGAATTTGTACTTTCCTGGCTTGTTAGGGTCTCAAGAAATGAGATAGGCCTTCAAAACATCAGGTGTGATCAGATGTGATAATTTATTATGATTTGCACTATAGCTTGTAGACTCTAAAACTTTCACACAGACCAAATAATTTCCAAAAAAAACCCGCAGAAGGCGTGGCACCACCATCCAAAAACCCACCTGCATTCAGGACTACAATTTGTTCATGGGGGGAGTCGACTTAAACGACCAAATGTTGGAACCATACCTTGCCACAAGACGCACGTACCATTGGTACAAAAAGGTAGCAATTTATTTTTTTCATTTGGCCATCTACAACTCCCATATTGTTTACCGCAAATCAACCCAAAACCCCCTACCCTTCCTTGGCTACCTGGAGGAAATTACCACTTCCCTGATATTCCCGAACGACCTGCCCCAAAACATCCGATCAGATGTTCTAAGTCGGCTCTCCGAACGGCACTTCCCGGATAACATCCCTCCCACAGCATCAGGCCGACGAGCTCAAAAAAAATGTAAAGTGTGTACCAGTGGAGGAGTCAGACGGGACACAGTTTATTATTGTGCAGAGTGTCCTTCCAAACCCGGCCTCTGTATAACTGACTGTTTCAAACGTTACCATACTAAACTAAAGTATTAGTTTAGTATGGTAAACGTAATCCTCCGTTCCTGCCTTCTCACCCCTTATGCCACTGCCTGCTTTTGTAACTGACCCCGGCTTGTTATTGGACCACCCTTCTGCCTAATAATTTTGTAATACCGCTGCCTGATTTGGAATTGACCCTGGACTGTTTTTTGACCATTCTTCTGCCCAACGATTTTGTAATACCTCTGCCCGATTTGGAATTGACCCTGGACTGTTTTTCGACCATTCTTCTGCCTAACGATTCTGTACTGCCTCTGCCTGATCTGGAACTGACCTCGGACTGTTTGACCATGCCTTTTGCCTGCCTCTTGGACTGATCTTGTACCCTGCTACTGGACTAGTGGGATTCAACACAGGGGTCTCACATATGTGAGGGGCGCCAGAAAAGTTTTTCTGGATAAAGAAAACTTTTTTGTTTTCTCATGCTAGATTAGGGTCTGGTTGCCCGGAGGCTTCAAAGAGATTTGGGTGGGAGAAGCCTCTACCCCTGTCCCCATTCTGTCCTGAACGAGGCCCTCCTTCTGCCTGCTGCCTGTAGGACCTATGCCATCATGCCTCTGCCTGTTGCATGAACTGACCACCTGCAGTATCCCTGCCTGGACGTTGCTGACCAAGTCCCTGCCTGCTGCCTGGACCAGTGCTATCCTGCTGTGTAGAACTGCGCTACTATTACCAAGGTTATCTTTTGTTTACGCTTTGCTCAGCATAATGTATTTTGGGGTGTAATTCTTGGTATGTGCATGCTATGTGTCTCTGGAACACCTGACGGTGTTCCTTGCATGTTGGATCTCTATATGTGGTCAGGCTGTGTAGAAGTCTCACACATGGGGTATCGTTTTACTCAGGAGGAATAGCAGAATGTATTTTGGGGTGTCATTTTTGCTATGTACATGCTATGTGTTGGAAATATCTTATCAATGGACAACTTTGTGTAAAAAAAAATGCGTTTTCATTTTTTTTCCACATATTCCAAAAACTTCTGGAAAAAAATGAACCGTTCAAAAGACTCATTATGCCTCATAGATTATACGTTGGGGTGTTAGCTTTCCAAAATGGGGTCATTTTGTGGGTAATTCCATTGTCCTGGTGTTCCAGGGCCTTCAAACGTGTAATAGGTTGTCAACTAGTTAGATGTGCAATTTATGCTCCTAAAACCCCTGATGGCGCTCCCTGCATGTTGGGCATCTGTATGTGGCCAGGCAGTGAAAAAGTCTCACACATGGGGTATCGTTTTACTCAGGAGGAATAGCAGAATGTATTTTAGGGTGTCATTTTTGCTATGTACATGCTATGTGTTGGAAATATCTTATCAATGGACAACTTTGTGTAAAAAAAATGCGTTTTCATTTTTTTTCCACATATTCCAAAAACTTCTGGAAAAAAATGAACCGTTCAAAAGACTCATTATGCCTCATAGATTATACATTAGGGTGTTAGCTTTCCAAAATGGGGTCATTTTGTGGGTAATTCCATTGTCCTGGTGTTCCAGGGCCTTCTAAATTGTAATAGGTTGTCAACTAGTTAGATGTGCAATTTATGCTCCTAAAACCCCTGATGGCGCTCCCTGCAGGTTGGGCATCGGTATGTGGCCAGGCAGTGGAAAAGTCTCACACATGGGGTATCGTTTTACTCAGGAAGAGTAGCAGAATGTATTTTGGGGTGTCATTTGTGGTATGCATATGCCATGTGAGAGAAATAAGCTATTACAATGACACTTTTGAGAAATGTTTTAAATAAAAAATAAAAATCTTAATTTTGCAAAGTGTTTTGGGAAAAAATGACAACTTCAAATAACTCACCATGCCTCTTACTAAATACCTTGGGATGTCTACTTTCCAAAAAGGGGTTATTTGGGGGGAATTTGTACTTTCCTGGCTTGTTAGGGTCTCAAGAAATGAGATAGGCCTTCAAAACATCAGGTGTGATCAGATGTGATAATTTATTATGATTTGCACTATAGCTTGTAGACTCTAAAACTTTCACACAGACCAAATAATTTCCAAAAAAATTGGGTTATTTTTATCAAAGACATGTAGCAGTATAAATTGTGGCCAAAATTTATGAAGAAAAATTAATATTTTGCAAAATGTTATCACAGAAACTAAGAAAAAAACATTTTTTTTCTAAATTTTCGGTCTTTTTTCATTAATAGCGCAAAAAATAAAAAACCCAGAGGTGATCAAATACCACCAAAAGAAATCTCTATTTGTGGGAAAAAAAGGACAAAAAAATCATTTGGGTACAGTGTTGCATGACTGAGTAATTGTCATTCAAAGTGTGAGAGCCCTGAAAGCTGAAAATTGGTCTGGTCAGGAGAGTGTTTAAGTGCCCAGTATGGAAGTGGTTAAAGGGGACTCCCAGATTCCGATAAGCCCCCGCCCGCAGACCCCGACAACCAACGGCAAGGGTTGTCGGGAAGAGGTCCTGTCCTCATCAACATGGGAACAGGGTGCTCTGGGGTGGGGGGGCCCGCAGTGCGCCCCCCTGCCCCAGAACACCCAACCCCCCCATGTTGAGGGCATGCGGCCTGGCACGGCTCAGGAGGGGGGGGGGCGCTCGCTCGTCCCCACTCCATTCCTGGCCGGCCGGGTAGCGTGCTTTGGATACGGGTCTGGTATGGATTGTAGGGGGACCCCCTACGTCGATTTTTTGGCGGAGGGGGGGTCTCCTTACAACCCATACCAGACCTAAGGGCCTGGTATGCTCCTGGGGGGGGAACCCATGCCGGTTTTTTCTTTGAAAATTGGCATGGAGTTCTCCCTCTCAGGAATGCATGCTGAGCGACAATGTCATTTTTTTTATAATTATTTGTTTTCCCGGCGCGTCTTTTTTTTTTCACCCGTCGCAACTTTAGTGTCCCGTCGAAATTCTCAAAGCCGCCCGGCGTTAATTACGTTCGCGCGCTGCACGTCGGGAAAATGACGTCACACGCATGCGCAGTACGGCTGGCGCGGGAGCGCGCCTCATTTAAATTTTAAACGCCCCCAGGAGAGGAGGACCGCCTTACGACGGCGGCACTTAAGTTACACGGCCTGAAATTTCTAGGTAAGTGCTTTGACGATCGGGCACTTAGGTAGAAATTTTAAGTCAGTGTAACTTAACTGCTGAAATTTAAGTTAGGCAGGTTTTTTGAGAATTTGGCCCATGGTGTATAAACTATTGAAATATCCCAAGTGACCAGTATTGAGACTGTAGAAACAGCTAAATCACAAAAATTGAGTTATTGTATATAAATTATAAATTGAAAGCATAATTTTCGATTTTCTGATTGAAAGGTTTGTTCCACCCATGGTCATTTTTTATTTTTATTTAATATATCTACTAATGTTTTGGTAGCTACTTGTACATCCTAACAAATATAGAGAACAGCCTTTATTTCAGACATGTATACTTTTATATGTAGTTCATCCCTTTTTTTAGGATAAAATTCATATATTAAATCACATGACATACATTATCTTGAATTCTTCTCAATCATCAGAAACCCGATAACTAGATCGTTGTATTAAAACACTGTATTTGCCAACATGTCAATTAAGATTGAGACTTGTCAGACATTCAATTTCTGGTTATATATTTGTTTTATCAGCCTAATTTTTGTAAATAAATGTTATTAATTTATTCACTTCTCATCAGTTTTACATTCTTTCTTGTTAAAGGAGTTGTAAAGGAATTTTTCATTTGTCTTCATTTGCATGGGGTCACGGCTCATTTCAATGGAACACGTCCTTCCCACTTTCAATTACGCCAGCTTACGCCTCGGAATTTACGTTGCGCCGGCACATATTTGGACGCAAATACTATGAGGATACGGTACTTGCGTCTCTAAGCTGGCGTAACGTAAATGAGATGCGCTACGCCGGTCTATATATGCGCCGATGTACGTGGATCTGGCCCAAAATTTGCACTAGTAATCCTCTATTGATAGTAGAGAAATTTAAATATCGCCTTTCAACTTTGTATTTTACTTCCCCCCAGCCACCCCCCTAACACCTTCTACACCATTGTTTTCTTAAAGCATTTTCCTCATTCCAAACTCACTGAGACCTACAAAAGCCTTAAGGAAGAAGATATAACTGCCCTCTAAATATAGAAAATGTCCAGACCTGATGAGTTTTCAGCTCTCCTTTATAGAAAAATAGTCTAATATACTTGCTCTATATTTTTTCCCTAAATAGCTTCCTTTACCTTAGTGCAGTCCTCCTTCACTTAGCTCATCCCTCGATTTTGCTTTTAAATGTCCTTATTTCTTCTGAGAAATCCTCACTTCCTGTTCTTCTGTCTGTAACCACACACCGTAATGCAAGGCTTTCTTCCTGGTGTGGAAAAAGCCTCTTGAGGGGGCGAGCAGGAGTGTCAGAACACCCACTAACATACAGCTCCTTTCTCTATCTGCAAAGTAGAGAGTGTCCTGACTTTCCTGCTCGCCCCCTCCCCCCTCAAGAGGCTTTCTCCACACCAGGGAGAAAGCCTTGCATTACGGTGTGTAGTTATAGACAGAAGAACAGGAAGTGAGCATTTCTCAGAAGAAATAAGGACATTTAAAAGCAAAATTGAAGGATGAGGTAAGTGAAGGAGGGCTGCACTAAGGTAAAGGAAGCTATTTAGGGAATAAAAAAAATTCCTTTACAACCCCTTTAAGCTGAACTTTATAATTGTAATAATACAGGGAGGCTATTTTGCTTCATAATTGCTATTCTTAAGGTAAATATAATAAAGACTCCTAAACCTAATACAAATCTACATGATTTTTTTTACCTATAATGCTACTTAATAACAGCATTAAAATTCTTACTAACATTTCAGTGAATAGACTCAACTCCTTTTGTTTGCACTTAGTTAACAAAGACCAAGTGAGATTTGTTTCCAAACATTAGTTAGGTGACAGTATACGTAGGGTAATGTATATCAATAATAGAGCTGACAAACAGCCATAGGAACTAATGTTAATTTCACTACATATCTCTAAGGCCTTTCATACCTTATCTCCGTCTTATCTTGAAATTGTGCTTTGTCACTTGGTCCCCAATTCATGGTGTGGATAGCTGTTTCATATAGTATACAGTACCTCAAGCCAAACTTAAATATTTTAGATTTGAACCTCCCGTATTTCTTATTCAGAGATGGCCAAGGCAGGGATGTCTGCTCTCTCTTATTCTGTTTATCCTGGCCTTCAAACCATCAGAAGAACCTATACGCATGCATGCAGATATCTGAAGAGTATATATAGTATATCTAGATATATATCTATATATATTAGACTGGCTGTATACATATATCATATACACTGCCACTAACTAAATAACCTGCCTGCTTAATCTAACTCAAGCTATCTCTCCATCCACGCCACCAACACTACACGCAGCGGCTATGTAAGCAGCCTTATATAATGTGGGGCGTGGCTCTCTCAGCAGAGCGTGGTGTGATTGGCCAAAGCATGCAAGTCAGATGCATGCTTTGGCCAATCATCATACAGAAATCTTGTGTTAAATTGCTGGCAAGAGTCTTTATTCCCGACTTTATTATTATAAAAACAGTTGAAAGCTATAAGATTGTAATTGGGATTTGAAGAATGATATGATAAAGACATATTTTTGTAAGGGATCTACTGTTTGTTTGTTTTTTGAGTGTGTGTGTGTGTGTGTGTGTGTATGGGGGGGGGGTGGTGAGGGGAGGAATGGGGCTGTCATGTTCAATAAAAAATAATTTGAAGGAGAGAAAATCTATTGCACAGCTGTTGCTACTTATGCTATTACTTTGTGCATGACTGCTGTCTGTTAGTGAGGGATCCCCTTTTTAGATACTTCAGTGTTTACCAGTGTGTTGGAAAAAATCTTACACGATCAGCATTTAGTAACTGTGCACCATATGTGTATATGGCTATTGGTCTTTGACTGAACTGCTATTTATTTTACCCCCACTGATTATCCTAAGATCCCATCAGTGACAGGCTGACATAGGAGTAAAGTGATTATGATTACGCCAGTACCACTCTTGATAGTTGGGTACCCACCTGCACTATGATCCAGCTTTCAGGAAGTGCAGTATATGCTTCCTATACTTACCCATTCATATGGAATAAAGTGAGATGTGTTTCTGCGCCAAATTATTTAAGTATAATTATAATTCACTAATGAAATCAATTAACCACTTAGTGATAAGTGAATTGCTCTCTGCTGGGAATTACTACTTAATATCCAGCTGCTCCTCTGTGTCAAAACATAAACAATATATTGTGCAATGGAATCTAATGGGGGAAGAGGGCGCTAGTAAAAAATACCTCTAATGGGGTGTTGAAAACGTGATCCCAAATGGTATATGTGGGAAATGTGTATGTGATACACTCTAATGTCTAAACAATTAATATCTCGATTTGACCATATGCAATTACTGTGCTAATATAGCACACACACTGGTGACCTCAGTGAAAGTCCAAAAAAACACTATCCAAATAGTGCGTCTTATTGCGGTACTCAAAACCATATGCAAAATTAAATAAAACAGTCCATGTGTGCTTAATGACAAATCCAAACGATCATTGGAGCATGCAAAAACGGATCTTGAGTGTTGCTACAGCCACCACCATTAATACATTTGCACCCGAAGTGATCTTGCTAAAAGGGAGGCTTACCAAAGGCAGTGGACCCCTTTCATATGAATTGGGTCAGATACGCTGAACAGGTGTTAGTGCCTGCACACTGATGATAACGTGCAGACTGCAGATTCAATGCCAGTGATGATCAGGATTCCATCCAAAAACATTAACAGAGAGAAAAGCTATAGTGCATTACCGTTTATTTTAAAATCACATAACATAAAATGCTGATTGGCCCCTTACTTGGAGAGTGCCTGCCCGGCACTAGGACTGCATGCGTCTAACAGGACCCTCAGCTGTGTGGGTTGCTGTGTGAAGATGCGCGTTGTTCAATTGCAGCGGCGTGCGGGATCAGCTGGTGTGCTGAGAAAGTGCCAGACTAGCCTCCGACAATTGTTTCGTGGGTTTCCACGTCATCAGGGGGGCGATGACGTGGAAACCCACGAAACAATTGTCGGAGGCTAGTCTGGCACTTTCTCAGCACACCAGCTGATCCCGCACGCCGCTGCAATTGAACAACGCGCATCTTCACACAGCAACCCACACAGCTGAGGGTCCTGTTAGACGCATGCAGTCCTAGTGCCGGGCAGGCACTCTCCAAGTAAGGGGCCAATCAGCTTTTTATGTTATGTGATTTTAAAATAAACGGTAATGCACTATAGCTTTTCTCTCTGTTAATGTTTTTGGATGGAATCCTGATCATCACTGGCATTGAATCTGCAGTCTGCACGTTATCATCAATGTGCAGGCACTAACACCTGTTCAGCTTATCTGACCCAATTCATATGAAAGGGGTCCACTGCCTTTGGTAAGCCTCCCTTTTAGCAAGATCACTTCGGGTGCAAATGAATTAATGGTGGTGGCTGTAGCAACACTCAAGATCCGTTTTTGCATGCTCCAATGATCGTTTGGATTTGTCATTAAGCACACATGGACTGTTTTATTTAATTTTGCATATGGTTTTGAGTACCGCAATAAGACGCACTATTTGGATAGTGTTTTTTTGGACTTTCACTGAGGTCACCAGTGTGTGTGCTATATTAGCACAGTGATTGCATATGGTCAAATCGAGATATTAATTGTTTAGACATTAGAGTGTATCACATACACATTTCCCACATATACCATTTGGGATCACGTTTTCAACACCCCATTAGAGGTATTTTTTACTAGCCCCCTCCCCCATTACATTCATATGGAATGCTTAACAGGAAGTGTGTGTGTGTAAGCGCACTGTGTGGTGAATAGACAATGGTGTCTTTTTGACTCCTTAAGTGGTGGAGGTATGTGGTTTTTAGCTTTAAATCTTTATTTTGTATATATATATATATATATATATATATATATATATATATATATATATATATATATATATATATATATATATATATATATATATATATATTTGTATTATTATTATTATATTATTATATATTTATTATATATAATTATTATTTTAAATAGAGCTATGTTTGTATATGCTGCTTGGTCCATTGTATGACTTCCTTCTTGGGTTTCTTAAATCCTATATTTTCCAGCCTTTGAATGGCCTAACCTCAATGACATCAGTCCTGTGCGCACAGAGCTCATGAGTATGCCATCCCTTCAGAGTGCATGCAACAGTGATATCAGCAGCCGCCAATCACTGGAATATCTCCTAAACTGTGCACATTTAAGAGATATTCATTCAGGCTTTACTACTGCTTTAAGATTTTGCAATTTTTTTTTATGCACCTGAATTTCATTGATTATTATTATTATTATTTTACATATATTATTATACATTATTATTATTTTTATACATGTATTATTATTATTAACACTAATGCCGAATACACACGATCAAGCTTTTTCCCGGCCAAAAGCACATCGGAATTCCGACGGAATTCCATCAGAGTCAGGCCCCATGCACACCATAGAATCTATCCGCAGATAAATCCCATCAAATGGGTTTCTGCGGATAGATCCTATGGTGTGTACACGCCAACGGATATTTATCCGCAGAGAAATCTCCCCTGGGATGGATTTCCAGCAGATGGATATTTGCTGACATGCTCAACAAATCCATCTGCTGGAATCCATTCCAACGGATGGATCCGCTCGTCTGTACAGACTTACCGGATCCATCCGTCTAAAGGGATTCCCCGCACGCGTCGTAATGATTTGACGCATGCGTGGAATTCCTTATATGACAGCGTCGCCGCGTCATAATAGCGGCGACGGCGCGACACGTCATCGGCAGAGGATTTCAGCGCGGATTTCAATGCGATGGTGTGTACACGCCATCGCATAGAAATCCTCTGAAATCCTCGAGAGGATTTATCCGCGGATACGGTCCGCTGGACCGTATCTGCGGATAAATCCTCTCGTGTGTATGGGGCCTAAAATAGAACATGTTCTATATTTAAACTCTTATGGAATACATCAGAATTTCCAAAGGAATTTCTCCGATGTGGCATAGACACGGTCGGAATTTCCGGTAGAAAAAGTCTGATCGTGTGTACAGGGCTTTAGGGTTTAGTTGGGCTTTAAAAAAATAGTTTCAGTATCTATTAGGTTTACAGCACAGTCATATAACTAAACACAATACAAAAGAAAAGCTATTGCATTTCTGATATCTATAAAAACATAATTTTAAACTCTTGTTTCTTTTATTATATAGTTTATTAACTTGGTATTAACATGTGCACAAATGTATTTGCATAATAAATAACCAAATATGTTATTTTTTTTACCAATTTTAACAATTCTTCTGTTTTTTTCCCCCTTATAGTCATATATTAGATGCAGCTATGATGGTGTGTTACTATTGCTGCTATAGAAGGAGATATGTTTTTTTCTCAGGCAAGAATACATTATTACTCCCACATGCTCATTGTAGATGTTCTTTATATCTACTAACAAGAGGCTAATTGATTCCTGCAAGTCTCAGGTACATTGATCTGTGGTGACAGCATTTTTTTCTTCTCCTTTTAAGAACAGTGTATTCTTCTGTCAACAATAAAGTAGCAAATGTATCATGCATTACAGAAATATTTAACATGCAGTAACTAACAGCAGCCTGTTTTGGGGAAAATTATGAGGAAAGAATTCTGACTGTCTACTGATCTTTGTAAGTAACTGAATAAACCCATGACACTTCAATCATATATTATGGTATCCCACCAGAATAGGTTGATTTTGTATATACCTTATATTGTTTAAACACCTGATAAAAGAAAAAACACAAAATAAAAGGTCATTAAAATAAAATACATTGCATAACTAAGGAAACTACCACATCAAACCAGCTATGTTAGCCATGTAATTTGGAAGCTGAACTGCAACAAGCCAAATCAGCAACACATTGGGTATCAATCTGGGGTAGTTTAGCTAACTGTTCATTGAATGGTACCAACACAGAAGTAGGTACCATTATGCAGGGAAGTGGGAGTAACAGCCTGCACGCTCCAGACAAAGTCATTTCGACGAAACCGGTCGAGCGGACGCACGCTGTTACAACACTTCCACGGATATATACAAACGCCTGATTTGTTTAAATCAAATGTGAGTACCCAGTGATTTTATTTAATAAACATTGTTTTTTTAAACGGTATCACACTATTTGGGCATCCTTTCTTCCTTCTTTTGAGTGGCTTCTGGATAAAAAGGCCATATACAGGGGAACAAGCAAACATTTGCCAGAGCGCAGCACAGGGCGTACACTGTGGATGCCTGCTACCCCAGGAGGGGATTTTAATCTGGTGAGTGCGGGAAACAACTGAGCACAGAGGAAGGGTGCACAGAGTGAATCACCTGAAATTCTATTAAGAGTGGCATGCAGCACCTTTTGCACGGATTAATCAGCACTTTATAATACAGCAATATATCTTTATAAAATTAATTATTCAGCACGTTAATCACTTTATGGACTTTATGCAATATCATATGGACTTTATGCATGTATTGAGCATTACCAGATCTATATGTGACACATTTATTTACTAATATATATATTTCATATTTTTATTTTCATTTGTATATATTTTTTCACTTAATGTAATCTAAGAAGTATTTACATATTTCACTTTATATTTCACTTTATTAGCATCAGCACAATTATGGTATAATCTATACAGTAGGTGCCACCACCTACCAACCCCCTTTTTCTCATATTTATATTCCACCCCGGTGGGATACTTTTGTAGGGGCAGCCACTGTAACCGATATTCTTTTATACTTATTTGCATTTATTTGCATTCATTTCATTGTCCTCCCTGCAAAACCTATATACATATATTTTTTCCGTGGCGCGGATTCATACTACCTTTTCATGCCTCAACTTAAGTATTCTAGAAATAGGGGCGGGTACCATCATCCATAACAATTGAGATTGAAATTAAATATCTGGAGTTCCCCAAAACATGCCCCTGGTAAAAAAGGAACAGATTGGACTATCTCTGTACCCAAGGATTAGGTGAAAATATAATAAAATGTAACAATTGATTTAGTAGAAAACATGATTAAAATTGGGGAAAGGATAATATTACAGATCAATTGTATACACTTAGCAGTTACAACTATGTATTGTTGTTGACAGTATTTAAGTTGGAGCACCAGAATGTAGATCTTGACAAGGTCCTCTACATGTTTCATGCCAAAAAGCCACTTCCTCAGGAGGAGTCAGTCATTGTCATCTAGAAGGTAAATTATAAATATATTCTCATAGTCAGACATTCATAACAGCCTTTATAATATAGAGAGGGAGAATTTAATAGCAATAATACAGTCTACACTTAACAAATAAATGGGGATCCATAGGTTTATGCACTGCTGATTGTCCCCCCACGGAGGACATGGGAGACCTTAGGGAGAAGGGAAGGGGGAAGGAATGGGGGGAGGGGGAAAAGAGGGGGTAAAGGGGGGAAGGAAAGAGGGGGATCACCTTGGTGTACTGCCCTCCACGCTGATCATCATGTCCAGTAATTCCTTATTTTTTGGAATGTCTGTTCACAGCCAGTCGGCCAGGGTGATGACATCATTATGTTGCATATTGCCAGACAATATCTTCTTCATATTCTATGCAGGGCGCGGCCTCATGACACCGCTCTGTACAAGCTGATGCAGCAGGAGATAGAATGATGTAGGGTGCTGATTACATCCGGTTCTAACTGGACTACTGCTAATGGCTGCTGGGTAGGCAAGAAGTGGATTGGGTAGAGCATGCACTTGTAAATTGATGCATATTGATGATGTCGTTCTTTATTATTCTCCCTTTGTTCCTAATTAAACAATTATTTCATTGACTTTGGCGCCACACTGGCTATATACAGTGATAGATGTCTATATGGGCCTGCAGATGGGCCTGCAGATGGTGGGATGCATGTGCTGGTTACACATTAGGTAGGTGCTCTGTGAGATTGGTCAACAGTAGGACATAGGTCTTAAGACAAAGACTAATATATCTGGTATACTATGTGTGTTTTAGGGGCATGACCCCTTGTAGTTTGGTGTCAGCTGTAAACAAGTGGAAAGGATCTAATGACCTAATGGTGACACGTAATATGCAAGCTTTAGAGGGAAGTTACATTGTGACTAATGTGATGGCAGGTACAGTAGTTGAGATATTTATAGTATAACTTTGGTGTTGTGTCTTTGATTATATGATACAGCTTTTAATTTGATAATTGCCGTTTCAGAATGACTTATATTGTTGGGTCCATACTTAGAATTTGAATATTGAGATAGGACGAAGCATAATTTTGTATGATAGAATGTGACTTGCTTTAAAAGTGACATATTTTCAAGTAAGTTAGGCAAATATATTTCTATTATCCAGTATCTGAACTACCGTAGTTCTCCTCTGGTAGTTGTATGTTAAATCCATAGGCCCGGATTCACATACATCGGCACATATTTATGCCAGCGTAGCGTATATTAGATACATAATGACGTTCTGAGAAAAATGAAGTTCAATGCTTCCAAGCATGCGTCGACTTGATTCTGAGCATGCGTGGATTTTTAACCGATGGACGTGCCCACAGACAATAGTTTTTTCTATAGTTTTTTTAACCATCAGATAATTTTAAAACAAGTTCCTAGTTTTTTAACCGTTGGATAAAAAACTGATGGGGCCCACACGTGATCGGTTTGTCTGATGAAAACGGTCCATCAGAACGTTTTCATCAGACAAACCGATCGTGTGTACGCGGCATAAGACATCCTGAAAGCTTGCAACTTTAATAACAATAAAATATCTCACTTAAAATCTCTAAACTTCCTGCATCAATATTTGGCTAACAGAGTGCACTACTCTAGGACTGCTAAACAGCATGTTTAAAAGACTATTTTCAGTTTATTTTACATTCTCTTTGTTGCCCTTACCTTCATATTAAAATGACACATCAAGTATAAGCATGCATACCCCTTCAACATCCATCAACATGGGGATTTATTCATATACTTCTAATCTTCCTGATCTATAAAGTCTCTGAAACAGCCATACGGGTCAGCTACTTTGCTACCTCTCACTTTGATGTGTCTGATAGTCTTCAAATCATTTATTATACATTCTCAAGAGAACACTTGTTTTAGTCTGGTCAGATGTTTTCATTCAGTTTCAATTTATCCTATGTAATGAGACAACTTATAGTTGCAGTCATGTTGACAGTAAAAGTAATAGCTTTACAAAACCAGTAACCTGTTGTTATATATTGCATTGGTGAAAAATGGATGCTCCTGCTCAGTGAATATCTTTTTACTGCGCTTCTACATTCCATGATAGAAGATACAAGTAAGAGAAGTACATTCCTAATCGCAGAATGTTTTGATAAAGGAGGGTGATTAATCTTTGTCTCTCAATAGGGAAAGCATGAAAATTAACTTTAGTGAACTATCAAAAAGTCAAAGTTCAGACAAAACTTTGATTATTAAAGCTTTTCCTGTGGATCTTTTTGCAGTATTTGCAAACTGTCTTATTCTTATGTCAGCAGATGCAACAGTACACTTAGCAAGGCTCAGTTTCTCATTACAGTAAGATAGAGTTAAAAATATACATTATCTCTTACCCTGTTATCTTTTACACCAAACTGTATTTTCAAGGATTTGATACATTTTCCTGCAATAATAATAATAATAATACAGATGCATTAATATTTTCATTGTTTATACAGAACTTTTCTAGAACACCAAGTCCCACAGAGTTTACATAAAGGTTTGAAGGATAGGAAAATAAAGTAGTTTGAACAAAACTTTAAAAAGTTGTCTGTTTGGTTATTCTATGTGTGCGTGTGGTAAAACTGTACCAATCAGACGACCTTGCGCAATGATGTTTGAAACATCACAATTTTTATTAACACGTATGTTGTTGTAGAAAAACAGGAAAAAAACAACTGCACATAGTAACCAAGGTTATTTAATAACAGAATAAAAAGAACTTGACGTGCCATATTATGAAATGATGCAGAGAAATACAAACTAAAATAGATAATATCACAAACCAATTAATTACCAGCCAGCTAATGAAAACATATTACTAATTCCACAAAACCGTAAGTAATAAAGCTGCCAACTCTAAGATTAATTTTGGACTAAAATAGAAGCAGAACATAAATACTGTATATAGTCTAGGACATTAAAGTAAAAAAATATGGTTGAATATACAGTGCATCCCGAAAATCAGGTTGGATGGGGAGCATCAGTGCACAGCCATTTTCAGATCTCTCCAGAGATGTTCAATCGGGTTCAAGTCTGGGCTCTGGCTGGGCAACTGAAGGACATTCACAGAGTTGTCCCATAGTCACTCCTTTGTTATCTTGGCTGTGTGCTTAGGTTTGTTGATCTGTTGGAAGATGAACCTTCACTTGAGTCTGAGGTCCAGGGCACTCTGGAGCAGTTTTTCATCATGGCTGTTCTTTGGGAAGGTTCTCCTCTCTCCACAGAGAAATGCTGGAGCTCTGTAAGAGTGACTATCGGGTTCTTGGTCACCTCCCCGACTAAGGCCCTTTTCAGTTTGGGTGGGCGGCCCACTCTAGGAAAGTTATGGTTGTTCCAAACTTCTTCCATTTACGAATGATGAAGGCAACTGTGCTCATTGGGACCTTCAATGCTGCAGAAATTTTTCGGTACCCTTCCCCAGATCTGTGCCTTAATATAATCCTGTCTCGGAGGTCTACAGACAATTCCTTGGACTTTATGGCTTGATGGCATGCACTGTTAACATTGGGACCGTATATAGACAGGTGTGTGTCTTTCCAAATCATATCCAATCAACTAAATTTACCACAGGTGAACTCCAATCATATGGTAGAAACATGTCAAGGATGATCAGTGGAAACAGGATGTACCTGAGCTCAATTTTGAGTGTCATGACAAAGGCTGTGAATACTTATGTACATGTGATTTTTTTTTCTAATAAATTTGCAAACATTTCAAACAAACTTCGTTCATGATGTCATTAAGGGGTATTATTTTTAGAATTTTGAGGAAAATAATGAATTTATCCATTTTGGAATAAGGCTGTAACAAAATGTGAAAAAAAGTAAAGCACTGTGAATACTTTTCTGGATGCACTGTAGGTATTGCCTGTCTTGAATCTTCTGAATTTGTCAGAAATTTGCCTCACAGATTTGCTTTTGTTTGTCATATATATATATATATATATATATATATATATATATATATATATATATATATGTTCCAGATACCTGGATTTCTGTTTTAATGTTTTTATTAACATTTTAAACAGCAATATAACAATACAGCAGTAAGCCTTTGATGGTAAATTCAAATAAAATCCTGAAACACAGGCCAGACACATTAAAGAGAATTACACAATTAATGTGTCTGGCCTAATTGATAAGTGGCAACTGACCACGAAACGCGCCAAGACTATCAATGTCATTATGTTCCCAACACATAGCTTGACCTCTACTGTGATTCATTTGTATCCTTTAACTTATTTGCATCCATTACTCAATAAGCATTTGACTTTTTATGCTAGTTACTTCAATGGGATATTATGCCATTTTGGATGTGTGCATGTATATACTGTATATATATATGAATTCCTCTTTTTGTATGCTATTGCCTTGTATATTGATAAAAAATAGTCATGTTCAACCATGTATCACATGTTTATGGGGTATGCTTTGTTTATATGCCAACTAAACAAATTTACAATTTCTCCTACCACGTGTCTTGTGCCTCACTCAAAGTCCCCAAAAAAAACGTTGCCATTAAAGAGAATTACACAATTAAAGCACACATGGTGAATAGAGTAAACTTAAAGAAGTTGAGATACATTGTCAAATATCAACGATCAAAAGATAGTCAAGTAAAAAACAAACAAACTGCAGAGTGGGTGTTACAAAATTACTAAGTACATTTTTATTTTAGACATGCCCCAGCTTAGGTGGCATACATTTGGACAATGAGGTGTACATTCCATAGGAAAGCACACTATGCACTATGCATGAACTGTGAGTGCATAGTAAATATTGTGAAGATACAATTTGTTTGCATGGATATGATTGATACACTGTTGTATGTGCATATCCTTTAGTAAATTAGGCCCATATTTCATGTCTAATAACTTAATCTCTTGTAGTCCTGTTATAGGGGGGGTCATATGCAGTTGCCCTCTCCACACAGGCTATGGCACTAACCTGCAGGTAACCAAATTAACCAGAGCCTTCGCTAAAGGAAGAATGGACTATTAATATATAATTGGCAGTGCCTTCACCTAGAACAGTGCTCCAGCGTATGTAGAGATGATCCCTTTCTAGGACAATAACTAGCAACTCACCCAAAATAACCGACAGCAGTAGTACTAATACACCCAGCATAGATTTCTATGCGTAAAGATATGCAGACATACGAACAGGTGATTAGTGTAATTTTATATATATGACAAAGTGATGGCATTACATACAACCAAGGCAATAACAAGAAGAATGTACATATGTCTTAGAAGAACAGTGTATATATGTATCCATATATCTGGATATATAACTAAATGCCTTTAACACCAATACCTCCAATTAGGCACTGTATCACATGTAAGGGGTTAGCTCGGTAGCGGGGTGTGTGACCCCTTGGATGGGTTCACTACACACTGAATTTATACAGACAGGCAGCCGAAGATGGTTGAAAACAAAGATTTTGGTTTATTCTTCCATCTTGCTGGAAACAAGTGCAAGCATCCAAACAGTATAAACAAAATCAAACATAAAATAAACCCTGGCCACTTGGGGCGTCTATCTTCGCCACACAGGAACCTATCTATGGAGTCTGGCACAGCCTAGTGCTAGGCAGACACTGCTGGTCATACAGCAGAAAAACAGAGGGGGCGTGGCTTGGCACCGGACCTGAATGGCTGACTGAACGCCGAGCTCCCGTCCACAGGAGATTTTTCCTTTAGCTCCCCGAGCCATCCGCAGCTAAGAAGTGGAGAAAACCTCCAGGGACACTTCCCCAAACAGGTCCCGCTCTCCCGGAGGATCCGGATAGCAAAGCGGACGTGTTATCCCGGACGTCCTCCGGACCCAGGTACGCGAGGCCCCGGCTTCAAATCGGGCCTACTCAAGCTCGTAGGCCGCCGCGGACATACCTCACCGAGTTCCCCGAGACATCCGCAGACAATAAATGGGGAAAACCTCCAGGGACACTTTCCCACCCAGGTCCCGCTCTCCCCGAGGCTCCGGAAAACAAAGCGGCTGTACTATCCCGGACATCTTCCGGACGCAGACATGCGAGGCCCCGGCTTCAAATCGGGCCTACTCGAGTGCCGCACGTTCCTCCAGCCTCAGCCCCACAGGCAGGAGAAAAACACAGTCCCAAACCATGGCCACTGCTGCATGTACCCCGCAGCCCTTATGCATGCAGGACCTGCGCTCAGTGGCAGATGACATAAAAGCCACACTTTTCTCTGCCATCACGGATCTCAGGAGAGATGTTCAGGCAATGGCAGTGCGGCTAGAAGATGTTGAGGAAAAAACAGCCCACCATGACACTGCAATCCAGCAACTTCAGGCCTCTTCCCACTCCAGTGACATGCACCTTAGAGATATCCAAAGACACATGGAAGATTTGGATAACAGGGGGCGTCGCCATAATATCCGGGTAAGAGGCATTCCCGAATCTGTTGAAAACTCGCAAATTACTAAAGCCACTATAGCCATCTTTAATGATCTTCTTGGCAGACCCCCTGAAACACCCATTGAATTTGAACGCTTGCATAGAGCCTTGAAACCCAGAAGCAGGGACACCGATCCCCCCAGGGATGTAATTGGTTGTCTCGTGAACTTCAAGCTAAAAGAGGAAATTCTACACAGGGCAAGAGACCGTCGCTCCCTATCCTATTTAGGAGCGGACATTAAACTGTTCCAAGATCTTTCGCCTATTACCCTTCAAAATAGGAGGGACCTACGCCCTCTTCTTGACCTCCTGCTCTCCAAAGGGATTCAGTATAGATGGAAGTTCCCCTTCTGCCTCTCTGCTTCCTCCCAAGGCCGCACAGCGAACCTTCGCTTTCCAGAAGATCTACCGGCTTTCTTTCAAACGCTGAATCTTCCCCGCATTGATGTCCCGGATTGGTACACCACTCTTCGCCCACCACGCATGAGAAGATCGACTTCTACAGACGCTATTCCAGTCCGTGATGACTTTCACTTAGGTCGCCGCAGACACACCTCACCGAGGGAACACGACATCGCAGACCCCCAGATTGCTGTACAAGACAGCCCAACAGCTTCCCCAGCCCACAGGAGAGCACGCCGTGACCGACCTGAAGAAATGATCACTTCCCTGCCCTCATACACACCTTGATGACAGGCTCTCATGGATAAATCGAAAGATATCTCCTTTTTTTTTTTCTCTCCTCAGTAACTATCGGCTCAGGATGTCCATGATTGCTCTTCTTTACAATCCCCGACATAATGTCTACAACCTCATCAGATTCGTAAGTTTATACTACTCTTGGGGGTCACCCCGAGTTCCGAGCACCCCCCCTGAGATATTTGGTGATTCCCCTGTCCCCCCTCCCAGCCCTCAGATCCTGCTCTACCCCACCTTATCCTGTCCAGCCTCCAAGGTAACTTATCCCTGAAGGATTTCCTCACATGGTGCTTCCTGAGTATTGTCTTTAGGCCTGTTTAGATCTGAGACTCATAGTATGTTATTGTTTTTTCCTCCATTGCTTTGTATGTTCCTACACTAAGGGGGTGTCCCTACACAAAAGCCGAATCCCCCTCATACAGAGGATTACAGGCCTAACATACCTTTTTGGCCTTTATCTTAACCATACTTAGAATGCTCTACTACTACTGTTGCACGCCCCCTATTTGGGTAAAAGGTCTTATCCTTTCCTGTTGACCCCTTGATAGGCTGCCGGCACAGACCTGACCCTCTCTCACATGCCTCACACGGGGGGGGGGAGAGATGGAGGGGAAAGATGTTTCTGGAATTAGTCTGTATCGGAGGGCAAAACCTCCTCACTGTTTGACAGGCCTGCATAACGATCACACCCAGACAATGGGTGATTGATCGTACCAACTCAAATACAAAAACAGCAGGAAGCTGGCTCACTGTATCCCTTGGAACATTAAATATGTTCGGATGTGTGTCAACCCTGGTCCAACTTATGTAGGTCTAACCTAGATAATTTATCTGATATTACTGTAGGAACTACCTGACCAGGTACATTCACATGAGGGGTGCTGCTCTCTGATACGGATTCAGTTATAGACATATTTTGGTTATTTACGTTGAATGAGGTGTTACTAGGTATCATAGTTGTAGATTCCCATCATCTTCAATAGGAGGATCTAGCGTTAGTTGAAGAAGACCTCATGTTAATATTCTAGGTTCTACCACATTATTAGGTGTTATGTGCTTTTTTTTTTGTTATCTCTGTTTGCTTTTAAACTGTTTTCACCTGTTTTACCTGCATGCTGAAAGACCTCATAATTTACTTATTGCCTGACTCCCTGGAGTCTTGACCCACAGCCATCCTATTTAATGCAACAGATATTGGCTCCTTCATATCTCCTGTAACGTAGATCTCCTGTGGATGAGAGATACTGATTCTTAACCGTTTCACACCGATTCCTACCACCTCCCCACGAGACGGGAACATATTTGCTCCTGTCAAACCCTACCGGACACCTTCGTATACTAGGGGAGGTTACACACAACCTCCCCCACTCCGGTAATTTGTCCTTTTCGTTGATCCCTACCCCCTAACTTACCTACCTGCTCTCCTTCCCCCCCTTTTTTTTTTTTCTCTCTTCTCTCTCTCTCTCTCTGTCTCTCTCTCTCTCTCTCTCTCTTTCTTCTCTTCCTGTTCTCTCTTCTTCTCTTCCTCCTTCCTCATCTTCCTCTCCTTCCCCTCCTTCTTCCTCTTTCTTTTCTTCTCCTCTCCCTTCTTCTCTTCTCTCCCTCTTGCACCCTTCCCCCTCCCCCTTACGCCCCCACCTCATCCTCCCCTCCCTCTCCCACTTCTACCTCTCAGTCTCCGCCTCCATCACATCCTTCCGAACACAAATCTTTTCTCAAAACCCTGCCCCTCTCTCATTCTCTGAGTTATCACATGAGAAGACAACCACCCCACATCTGACCGTCATATACTACTCTTACAACCACACATTTTCTCACCATGTCGCATCTAAGTTCCACAAAAAAAAAACCTGCGCTAAAAATAGTATCACTGAACATAAAAGGCCTCAACATCCCAGAAAAACGCAGCCAAACCCTTGACCTGATGGCCAAATTGAAGGCAAATATAGTGTTCTTGCAAGAAACACACTTTCATACAAACAAAATCCCCAAGCTTACCAACCACCTATTCCCAACAGTGCATCATGCTACCAACCCACTTGCCAAAACCAAAGGGGTCTCGATTCTATTTTCCAAAAACCTTGATTGGCAACCCATAGACACACTTATAGACACAGAGGGCAGATATATCTTCCTAAAGGGCCGTCTTCATGGGCGACCTGTAACATTATCTAACATATACAGCCCCAATACTGCCCAAGTAAGCTTTTTCAGATCCATCTCAAGACTGCTCTCAGACTTTCAATCCGGACTGACCATTCTAGGAGGAGACTTCAACGTTGCATTGTTCCCAATTTTGGATACCTCCACGGGAGCATCTTCCCTGCCATACAAAGCAATTAAACAAATTAAGCTACAGATCCAAGATCTTCTTTTACACGACACCTGGCGCACACTTCACCCTGACGAGAAAGACTATACCTTTTTTTCAACCCCCTATAACAAATATTCAAGAATTGACTACCTATTCCTATCCCAGAAGGACATCCCCTTTCTCTCAACTGCCACTATTGAACCAATGCTACTATCAGATCACCACCCAATTACAATGACCCTGACTTTCCCTGATGAACACACTTCCAAAAATATATGGCGCCTTGACTCGACTTTACTTACCTCAGAAGAGGTGATCGAAGATGTTCGCAACTGCATACATACATTTTTCCTAGAAAATAATACATCTGACATAGCCCCACTTACCCAATGGGAAGCCCACAAATGCGTAATTAGGGGGAAATTCATTTCTCTCAAGGCAGCACGCCGAAAAGCTCAACAGCGTACAATCACAGGCTTACTTGACAAGATTAAGACCCTTGAACTCTCCCACAAACAATCCCAAGCGATACAAACCTATCATGAACTTACCCAAAATAGGAAACTCTTACGTGAAGAATTAAACCGCAAAACACGACGCAAATTTGTCCTGCACCAAAAGCTCTTCTACGAATTCGGCAATAAATGTGGAAAATACTTAGCAAAAGCTCTCCAGACCAAAAAAGCACAGGCTACTATTCACACTATCAAAGACCCGCAAGGAAAGTCCTTCATTACTCCGACGGACATAGCAACGCAATTTGAGACCTATTACTCCACTTTATATAATCTCCCCAAGCATGCGACGAATCAGAAGAGCCTTGAAGCTCGTCACACATTAATCAAATCTTTCCTGGACAAACATTGCCCCAAACTCATAAACAGGGAAGATGCCCTCAAATTAGAACAACCCATCTCGGAAGAGGAACTAAAATTGGCAATCAAACTACTTAAAAACGGTAAAAGCCCCGGCCCTGATGGGCTTACAGCTACCTATTACAAGGCCTTCATGGATACTTTATCCCCACACATTATTAAGACTTTTAATTCCTTGTCGTCCTCTACCCTCCCCTTCAACAGATTGCTAGAAGCCCACATCACTGTAATCCCAAAAGAGGAGAAGGACCCCACATCGGTCAGCAACTATAGGCCGATATCCCTATTAAATGTAGATATAAAGTTATACGCCAAAATCTTAGCCTCACGTCTTGAACCCTTCCTGCCATCCCTGATAGGGAAGGACCAAGTTGGATTTATCCCTGGCAGAGTAGCCAGGGATAACACAATCAAAGCCCTAAACATACATCATTGGATTACAACACACAAACAAGAGGGATTTTTTCTGTCACTGGACGCAGAGAAGGCGTTTGACAGGCTGGCATGGGACTACCTGGAAGCAGTCCTGAAACATGTTGGTCTCCCGGATAGACTACTTAGTGCCATTATGTCCCTCTACAACGCACCAACTGCCAGGGTTCGTGTTAATGGCCACCTGTCAAACGCCTTCACTATTGGCAACGGGACAAGACAAGGATGCCCACTCTCCCCAATTTTATTCGTCCTGACCCTTGAGCCTTTTCTCCAAGGTCTGAGAGCTAACGATAGTGTCAAAGGCTTCCGCATCGCAGACCGTACCTATAAAATGGCGGCCTTCGCCGATGACATACTGCTATTCCTGAAAGATCCCCACATGTCAATTCCAAATCTTTTAAAAGAGTTGAAGCTATTTCATACTATTTCCAACTTCAAGATAAATTTTGCTAAATCCCAAGCCCTGAATATCTCCCTCCCACAAGAAGCGGTACTACAATGCAAAAACAACTTCCCCTTTAAATGGAACCACAATCAGATAAAATATCTAGGGATATATCTAACGGCTAGACTTTCAGACTTATTCTCCAAAAATCATCTCCCCATCCTCAAAACCATCACAAGTGACTTGAATAAATGGAATAAACCACATTTCTCTTGGTTTGGAAGGGCAGCAATCCTAAAAATGAACACACTCCCCCGAATCCTATTCATCTTACAAACCTTACCCATCAGACTCCCCCCATCCTTCTTTCAAACTTACAAACGACTTTGTACTAAATTCTTATGGAATCAGAAACGACCCAGAGTAGCTTACGAACAGTTAACAAAACCAAAAACGAAGGGGGGCATTGGGTTACCAGACCTCAAAAAATACTATTGGGCATGCCACCTCGCTAGAATTGTAGACTGGTCAATCCATAGCCACAGTAAAGATTGGGTTTCTCTTGAACACACCTTCTCCCCCTTACCATTACGATCCATTCCTTGGACCTCACGCAAACACACCCCGAAGAGTCTAAATGAACACCCTCTCATTGCCCCGACACTTCGCTGTTTTCAAGAAGCCTGCCGAAAGTTACGCATTTCCTCGACCCCTGGGCCCCTTACTTCGGTTAAGCTCAATCCAGAATTCCCACCTGGTATGTCCACAAATTTTCTGACAGACACCTGGCAACACCCAGAAGTCTTGGCACATCACTTCTACCACTCAGGCACTTTTCTAGAGCGCTCTTCGTTACCAGCCAACACAGAACATGTTACGTTTCCTCTCTGGACTTATTTCCAGATCAGACACTTCCTGAAAGATGCGGACCGCACATCCTCTGTCTCTCGCCGTCTCACAACATTCGAACAGCTATGCTCCCAATCTGCACCACAACAACACATGATATCTAACATTCACAACATACTTTCCTCAGACAGCTTACTGAAGACTAACAAAGCTTGCTCAAGTTGGGAAAAAGACCTACAGATAGAAATGACAGAGGCACAGTGGGAACGCATATCGATAATAACTCATAAAGGCTCTCTCAATGTCTCGATACAGGAAAACAATTATAAAGTCTTAACGCGCTGGTACAGAACCCCGGTTATCCTCAACAAATACAATCCCGCCCTTTCGGACAGCTGTTGGAGATGTTCTAGCGACACAGGTACTCTGGAACACATTTGGTGGTCTTGCCCCCTAATCCAGCCATTCTGGACCCAAGTCCGAGAAATTACATCGCAAATCTCTACATACACTTTAGAACACACCGCAGCACAACTTCTTCTACACCATTCTGACATACCAGCTCAGCGATACTGCAAAACGCTAATACCACCCCTACTAAACGCAGCCAAACTATGCATCCCTATACATTGGGGAACAACAAATGTTCCAACCATTCCTGAATGGCTCAATCGCATTGGAAAAATTGCAGAAATGGAAGAATTAATCTCAATAGCCAAAGATTGTCCAACCAAATTCTCCCACACATGGGCCTGCTGGACCCACTTCTGTACCACAGCCAATTACAAACTCCTGATGGACCAAACAACTGGGAATCATCCATCTCCAGACGATTGAAGCCCCTGGTAATTGTACGATTACACTCTGTACTCCTAACTAATCAAAAGAAGCGACACCTAGCCTCCCTCCCCTACACAAGGGAAGACTGAGGGAGGACCTCTATTGACTCATCCTGATAAGCATACTGTCAATTATCTATGAAACACAAAACTTTTGGTATTCACCATATCCCAACACTTGGGATCCGGCGGCGGAGACTGGGAGGTACCCCCCCCAGCCTTCCCATCTCCTTTCACCCCCCCCCCCCTCCTCTCTTTGATTCTAAGTATAGTGCTCTCTTCCTATACTTTATATTATTTTACCTTACTCTTCCTTCTTTCTTTCTTCTTTCTTCTTACCACGGCTCTTAATCTCTCTTCCCCCCTTTCTCCCCTTGTTCTTCCGCTCCTATACCCATCCCTCCTCCCCCTCCCCTTGGGGAGTCTACAATCGGATTCAATCCACTCACATGCTACAGCCCATTCCATTTAGTACCGACAGCTGACCAACTTCAACACCCAAATTATTAAAATAGAGTAATTACGCAAAGTTGGTCAGCTCCGTGTGAACTAGCCATCCCCTGTCTCCTTCCGCTGTATACACCTGCATAGAATTCGATATGAGACATACAAACAACTACCGTTGGAAGCGCAGACAGTCATTAAACTTGTCATACACTTGGCTCGCATCCCATAACTTGTTAAGTATGTCGACAAATACTGTACTTTATTTCTGTACTCCTGATTGCATGCTAGTTCTGATTATCAATGCTGTAAAACCTACTGTTGTATTCCAGACTCCTTGTCCTAATGTAATGTAAACCTTATTTTGTTTACCAATAAAACTTATTATGGAAAAAAAAAGAAAAAAGAAAAACAACAGTCTCTTTTTGATTTTTATCACACAGAAAAATCAATCACCTCCTCACCTCCTCAGAATACTTTCAGCTACTGCTCTCCTTCACTCACAAAGCCTCAGGATGCAGTAAACCAGTGGTAATCCTCTGGATTACTTATAGAGGCCTTAATTTCCTCATTCTGAACAGCTGAAGTTTTCCAACGCCCTTAGACCTTTTCTGGCTACTTTTTCAGCCGACGCCCAATAACAATTGGTGCGTTGTCTAAACAAGGCAGAAATGTTTGTCCCATCTGTGACAACACCCACAGATTTACCTGTCACACGCAGTTAAGTTGCAATGGCCCCTGTTGAGCTGACTTGCATGCCATAACACAATCTAGCTTGAGAGGACAAGCGCTGACACATCTGTGGAGCGGTGGCTTCCTGGGGACGCTTACACACCAATTACAAAGAAGTCTGGAATGTGCCCATTGCAGGGAAAATCAGGCCTGTCTAGCCGATCTCTTGGTCAATAACCTGACTATAGGCTATCAATGCTACCAGACCTCTACATATCTAAATGGCTGTCGGAAGCTTATCCTGTCACTACCCTGGGCTGTTTATCATTCCCTAGGCTAATACTAGCTAGGAACCCCTCCAGACCAAAAAGGGACACTGTTGCTTTAAATAATTAAGTGGCAGGTATACACGTCAACACAAACCAGTCACTTATTAGGTTATAATCAAATGAGCTTTGCTCTCATACAATTGAGAATAACCCAAGTATATTGCAGTATGCAAACAGAAAGTTTCAGTGAGCCCAAGAAGCCTCTGACAGCTATCTATGATTCCCACACAGGAGTGCTCACACAGAAGTGACAGTAATATAACAAACAGTGAGCTACACAGTGCAGTAACACTTGCCTATTGTCCCTGTTTAGCCTGGATGGATGGATACAGCAAAACAATTTACTCCAGCATCTCCTGGCTTGCTTAACATGTGGCTGGCCCCTCTCTCTCTCTCTCTCTCTTTCACTTCCTGTAAAACATCCATATATATAGCCTTTAGGTGTTTCCTAAACCTTAACCAGGGGCAGGAAACAACCTCTTAACATGAAGAATCCATTTGTAACCACAACATCATCATCATTATTTTATTTTACTTCCCCCACCCAATTCCAGCAGCAATCTTTTCTCTCTATAATGTCGAATCTTTTCTCTCTATAATGTCAAATATTTTCTCTCTATAATGTCGAATCTTTTCTCTCTATAATGTCAAATCTTTTCTCTCTATAATGTCAAATCTTTTCTCTCTATGTAGACTTATAGAGTTAAGGTTAGGCACATTCGACCACAGATTCGATAGATACAGATTGTTATTGTCAGCATCATGTCGAATCTCCTATCTATATCGAACTGTTGTCCCAGCGAAAATGAAGATAAAGCATTTGTTTATGTCGGATCTTTGGTTTTCAGATTCTGCTCTTTCATTATCGTTTGTTAAAATGATAACGAAAATACCTGAAATTCGGACAAAAATGCATTTGGACGAAAACGAATGCACATGTCTAGTAAACAGTAAAGTAAACAGATGATACACAGGGATGAAACCCTCCCTATATAAGTTTTACATGCATATCTGTTGTTTTCAACTTGTTATATTCTTTAGAATTCTTACATTGTGTTAGAATTTTCACTTACTCATTCAGCAGTAGGAGCAGTGTTGTAAGTAACGGCGTCTAAATAAACGCCGTTACGTAACGATTGCCCTTCAAGGGGTAACTAGTAATCTACCTGATTACTATTACCCCATCGGCAACGCCGTTGCCATTACATTGGCGGCGTTACCGAGTTACTATGAGCGCGCGCGGGGGGGCAGTCCGGGCAGACTTTCACTCTGTCAGGGGCAGGGCGGGATGGAGCTGGCCTGTGATTGGGTCACAGGCCAGCTCTGGGTCATGTGTCGATGTTGTGATGCACTGACGCGTGACGCTGGCGCATGCACGCGCCTGAAGTCTCGCCCGCCGCAGCAGTGTAGTGTGATGGGTCAGGAGGGAGTGAGTCTGGCTCACCTCCCCACCGTCACCTCAGCTGCCGACATGGCGACATCTCCCAGTCCCCCGGCCGTCGCGGAGGCTCCACTCCACTCCACCACCAACGGTCTGGACTCCGGGGATAATCCCGGGGGTCAAAAGCAGCAGTGTGATGGGCACAGTGACAGCGTGATGATGGCAATGTGCGGTGAGACATGTGCTGTGCTGGGGGAGAATGTGCGGTGGGACATGTGCTGTGATGGGGCACAATGTGCGGTTTGCTGTGATGGTGGACAATGTGCGGTGGGACATTTGCTGTGATGGGGGACAATGTGCGGTGGGACATGTGCTGTGATGGTGGACAATGTGCGGTGGGACATGTGCTGTGATGGTGGACAATGTGCGGTGGGACATTTGCTGTGATGGGGGACAATGTGCGGTGGGACATTTGCTGTGATGGGGGACAATGTGCGGTGGGACATTTGCTGTTATGGGGGACAATGTGCGGTGGGACATGTGCTGTAATTGTGGACAATGTGCGGTGGGACATTTGCTGTGATGGGGGACAATGTGTGGTGGGACATTTGCTGTGATGGGGGACAATGTGTGGTGGGATATGTGCTGTGATGGGGGACAATGTGCGGTGGGACATTTGCTGTGATGGGGGACAATGTGCGGTGGGACATTTGCTGTGATGGGGGACAATGTGCGGTGTGACATTTGCTGTGATGGGGGACAATGTGCGGTGGGACATTTTCTGTGATGGGGGACAATGTGCGGTGGGACATTTGCTGTGATGGGGGACAATGTGCGGTGGGACATTTGCTGTGATGGGGGACAATGTGCGGTGGGACATGTGCTGTGATGGTGGACAATGTGCGGTGGGACATTTGCTGTGATGGGGGACAATATGCGGTGGGACATTTGCTGTGATGGGGGACAATGTGCGGTGGGACATGTGCTGTGATGGGGGATAATGTGCAGTGGGACATTTGCTGTGATGGGGGACAATGTGCGGTGGGACATTTGCTGTGATGGGGGACAATGTGCGGTGGGACATTTGCTGTGATGGGGGACAATGTGCGGTGGGACATTTGCTGTGATGGGGGACAATGTGCGGTGGGACATTTGCTGTGCTGGGGAGGAGATATTTACATAGCTCTGAGTGATATTAATGTACACAGTGTTGCATTTGCTGGGCCTGCCATATACTGTACTGTACACTATACTGTATAACTGCACTACAAAATTCCTTTACAAATAATGCATATTTTAAAATGTTATTAGTAATAACTTATTAGTAATAACATTTTAAAATATGCATTATTTGTAAAGGAATTTTGTAGTGCAGTTATACAGTATAGTACAGTACAGTATATGGCAGGCCCAGCAAATGCAATACTGTGTACAATTATTAATATCATCATCATCACACTCCACCTGCCCAGGCAGCAATACTGTACAATATAGATTCAGTGTGCACTGCAGCAGTGTCACTCACACTGCACACTGAATCTATATTGTACAGTATTGCTGCCTGGGCAGGTGGAGTGTGATGATGATATTAATAATTGTACACAGTACGAAATGTTCTAAAATACTGTATATAATGTTTTTATTCTTCAATCAGTTAATATAAACATCTTTGATATTAAAGATGTTATAGAACGTAATTGCATTGTAGAATATAAAAAAAAAATCTCAGTTACTTTTCCGAGTAACTAGTTACTTTGCTAATAAAGTAACTGAGTCACTAACTCACTTACTTTTTCGGGCAAGTAACTTGTAATTGTAACTAGTAACTTTTTTAAAGGAAGATGAACAACACTGAGTAGGAGTGTAGTTTCAGCATACTCTGTGTGACAGCTGATTGGAGGAAAGCCCCCCCCTCACACTCCACATAGGCAGAAGAACTAAGATACTTTCAGAGATGGGCTGTGACAAGACAAGATAAGACAAGCTCTCTGTTAACCTATTTATAGCACCCACCCCCGACACACATTTCAGGCTGCTTTTATCTCCCATCTCTGAGAACTTTTCAGAAGTTATCATGCTTATCAAAGAGGAACAAACAGCAGAACGCCACAGGAATCAGAGCTTTGGAGAGAGATAGGTAAACACTACAGATATGTGTGCATAGGTCAAATTTCATGAATCAGGTTTACAGCTACTTTAAATAAAGGACATGTCAAAAACTGTCTAATGTCTTTTTTTTACTGTACACTTTTTTTGGTGAATGAGTAGGGGTATTAAGTACCCTGTATTAAATCACATAGGGGGGCTGGGATCTAGGGTCCCCTTGTTAAAGGGGGCTTCTAGATTTCGATAAGCCCCCCACCCACAGACCCCTACAACCACCAGCCAGGGTTGTGGGAAAGAGGCCCTTATCTCCATCAACATGCCTCCCCCCATTCCAAGGCACCCCCTATGTTGAGGGCATGTGGCCTGCTATGGTTCAGGAGGGGGGTCTCCTCCCTTTCCTGACCTGCCGAGCTGCATGCTCAGATAAGGATCTGGTATAAATTTTGCGGCCCATTCCTTAACAACTTGGCACCATCGCATAGCTTGATTAGTGCACCCAGAATTGGTTACAATGAGGCACCTAGATGGTGGTACCAAGGTGAGCAAAGCTACCTTCACAAAGTAAGTGGAAAAAAATGCCTAACAAGATGGGTTAGAGCATGGAAAGGGGTGGTAGAAAGCTAGTTTTTTTCCTGGAGTGGGCCTTTAAGAATGGCAGCTATTTTAAGCATATTTAAAATACAGTTTTAAGTCTGAAAGCTGTTTTTTTTTTTGTTTCAAAATAACATTCATTGCTTTTAAAAACTTTGGAGTCATTTGTCTGTAAAATGATTTTATACGTAACAAAAGTAAATGTCAGACTCATGTCATTTTCCTGTGAGTGTTTGATTGCCTCTAGTAACTTTTGTTAAGTAGAATAAGTTTACAAGTCTTTCCTGCATCAACAGAAATAGAAGAAAGTTTCTGTTTCACAAAAACGTTGCTCTAAATTTGATGTAAATTGTGTAAAAATATATAGGATCTCATGTAATTACATATTGTAGAAACTATACTTTTATTTCAATAAATAATTCAAATGCCTTTATATGAAGCTTTACTTTCCTCATGAATACAGTTAAAGTAGATCTGAATCTAATCAGTACAATCTCAAATATGCCTTAATGTTTTAATCTTTTTATATTTGTAGCCATAACTAAAGTAATACCTGTGTGATCATGCCATTAGGTCCTTGTTAAAGAACTTCTTGTTATGTGGTGGCAATCCTCTGTCTTTGTCTATTCAAATGCATTTCTGCATTGTCACCCTGTCACATGCACTCCTGGTGTAGACTTCAGGCAGCTGTGCCAACACACTTTGCATGGGTATGGCTCACAATTCTCATCATCAGGCAACTGATTCACAGTAATGTTGTGCACAGGGCCACTGATAAGGCAGTATGGGGCCCTGGCCCCTGTTACTTAAACAGGGAACCCTGGGCACCTGATAAGTAAGAGGGTCAGTTGTACTGCCTTATTGCTACAACTGATCCCCCTGTAGTTTCCCCTACAGTGCAGCCAGGTTCCCATTCTCTCCCTCTCGCTGGTTGTGATAGAGGAGGGAGTCACAAGGAGAACAGCTCCACTATGACTACAGGCCCCTTTTTCCTGAATGAACACAATGATTATTACTGATTGCTCATGTGTTCATGCTTTAATATGTGAATGAACAGGAAGCTTCCATACAGAGAAATTCCAGTTCATTCATAAATGTGCAGATCTGCTGGGAGTGAAGATGACCAAAAAGTTAGAGGGGTTTTTAAACTAGGCAGCGGGGGGGAGAGTACAGAGGTAGAGATAGTCAGCATTGAACATATTCCAGAGGGTAGTTTTGGGGACATTAGTGGTAGGTTGACTAAAGCACATAAACCCGAGATAAGTATAATAAAAAGTCCTATTTGCAATCTCGGAACACCCAATAAGTGGACAGTATGCGACCGGTCTAAACTACGTGGCATGTTTGCCAATGCCGAGAGCCTGGCGGACAAGATGGGTGAACTAGAGATACTGTTGAATGAGGAGAATTTAGATTTTGTGGGAATTTCAGAGACCTGGTTCAACAGCTCTCGTGATTGGCTGGCAACCATCCAAGGGTATTCCCTTTTTCGCAGGGATAGAGAGGGTAAAAAAGGGGGGAGGGGTATGCCTATATATCAAGAATAATTTACAAGTGAATGTGAGAGATGACATCAATAAGGGAGATAGGGAGGAGGTGGAATCCTTATGGGTAGAGCTACAAGGGGATAAAGCTAAGGGAAAATAATACTAGTAGTATGCTATAGACCCCCTAACCCAGGGGTGCCCAACCTTTTGAAGAGCGAGGGCCACTGAAGCGACTTGGCATTCAGTCGCGGGCCAAAACTAGGGGAATGGGTGGATGATAGATCTGTATCCACGCTGCATATGCTGACCGGACACAGACACAGCCCATGCTACTCTATGGGCCCTCCAATTCAATCCACCCAGATGGAAGGGGACGGATCCCCTTCTGTTTTTTTTTTTTGCGGATTGGAGGCAAGTGGGGGTAAATGGATAGAGATCAATGTGAATGGAGGATCCGATTGGGTCCTAAGGCTGCTTTCACACTGATGCACCACATGCACCAGTGGCTTTCCTGCAGATTATCTACACTTTGCCATAGACTTCCATTATATCCTGCAGGTGTGGTGCAATTTCTGAAAGCGCACCAAATCCACGGGTAATAACAGAAGTCTATGGCTAACTGCACTGACTTCAGTAATAAACGTACCTTTTAATAACAATCTTTCATTCAGTTTTCCCCGGCTGTTGCTGTCCCAGGCAGAGTGCATTTGGTATCGATTGTGACAGGAGCTGGCGCTATACAGGAAACAACAGCTTATGTGGCTCTGCTCTGCAGCCGCTTGCTTTCTCTACCACTGGCTTCATTCACAACACTGATGCTCTGGGATGACGGGTCAGCAACCTGCAATCTGGGCTTGCCAAACCACCACCCCAGTGCAGGAGGTCGCGAACCACATCAGAGGGCTCCACGGGCCACTGGTTGGGCACCCCTGCCCTAATCTGAGAGAAGAGGGGGATACAGACCTCCTATCACAATTTGGATTAGCAGCAAGGATGGGAAGTCTTATCATAATGGTTCAGATGGTAGACACACCAACTAAAAACAAGGAATTACCGTATTTATCGGGGTATAGCGCGCTCCCGCGTATAGCGCGCACCCCTAAAGTTGCCCGAATTCCTGTGGAAAAAAGTTGTTTTGTACTTACAGTTTTGGCGTCTTGCGCGGCGTCCATCGGCGGCCTCATCGGGTCCGGCGTCCGTCTGCGGCTTCGGGTGTCCTCTTCGTTGGGTCTGGCGTCCTTCTGCGGCGTCCTCGCGTCCTCCCCGCTCGTTTCCCGTGGCGAGTTGGAATACTATACTATACTATACTATAGACATATACCGAGCGCGTCACTGACAACCTCAGTAAAGCCTCCCTTCATGGTGGTGAGTAACAATCAGACAAGCAGGAAGTGAACAGAAGTGAACAGAACAGAGAAGTAATAGAGCAACTTCTGAGCAAAAAAACGAACAATGAGGAAGTGAAAAGAGGAATGTCTGCAAGTAAAGGATGCTGCGCCGGCATATACCGAGCGCAGTACACTCGTGTATCGTCGGGCAGGCTCGGCAACTCTCGCGCTGACGTCCTGTAAGCTCAGGACGTCAGCGCGAGAGGCGCCGAGACTGCCCGAAGATACACGAGTGTACTGCGCTCGGTATATGCCAGCGCAGTATTCAAACTCGGCGCGGGAAAGCGGGTATAAATACGGTACTAGATCTACTGATTACCAACAATGCAGACCTGATCACGGATGTGGAAATATAGGGCAATTTAAGAAACAGCGATCACACAGGTCAATTCGCTTCAGTATAAGGCACACAAATAAGAAACACAAGGGGAACACAGACACTGAACTTCAAAAGAGCCAACTTCCCTAAACTATGTACCTTGCTAGAAGATATAAATTGGGATAAAATCTTAAAAAACAAAGAACACGGAGGAGAGATGGGTTTGCTTTAAGAGCATATTAAAAGAGCGAACAAAAGTCCTGGATGGCTTAACTCCAAATGTAAAAATGCATATAAAAGCAAAGGAGAAGGCATTCAAAAAATACAAGGCTGAGGGATCATCATCAGCATTCAGACTTTACAAAGAACAAGATATGTAATGGTGCAATTAGGGTGGCTAAGATAAAACACGAAAGACACATAGTGGAGGAGAGCAAATCAAATCTCAAAGAAATTCTTTAAGTATATAAACTGTAAAAAAGGAAGGACAGACCATATTGGCCCCATAAAGAATGAGGAAGGATGTCTGGTTACAAATGATGGGGAGATGGTGAATGTATTAAATGTATTCTTCTCCTCAGTCTTCACGAAGGAAATCGTGGGGATTCAATAGCCAAAACTGCAGTATTAGTCCTCATGGCACATCACATGAAGCACCCTTATGGCTAACAGAGGACAGAATTAGAAATAGACTTTGGAAACTTAACATTAATAAATCACCGGGGCCAGATGGCTTGCACCCGAGGGTACTTAGGGAATTGCCAGACCATTGTTCTTAATTTTTACTGACAGTCTACTGACTGTAATGGTACCAGCTGATTAGAGAAAAGGGCCAAAATACATCCCTGGAAATTACAGATCAGTTAGTTTAATATCAATAGTATGCACACTCTTGAAGGAGATGATAAGGGACTATATACAAGATTTTAGTAAGGAAAATTGTATCATTAGCGGTAATCAGCATGGATTCATTAAGAATCATTCTTGCCAAACCAATCTTTTAACATTCTATGAGGAGTTAAACTACCATCTAGATAAAGTAAGGACCGTAGATGTGGTATATCTGGATTTTGCAAAAGCATTTGACACAGTTCTCCATAAAGGTTTACTGTACAAAATAAGGTTAGTTGGTATGGACCATAGGGAGTATGGAGTACATAGGGTGAGTACATGGATTGAAAACTGGCTAAAAGGGCGAGTTCAGAGGGTGGTGATAAATGGGGACTACTCAGAAAGGTCAGGGGTGGAAAGTGGTGTCCCCCAGGGTTCTGTGCTGGGACCAATCCTGTTTAATTTGTTAGAATGGGGTAAACAGTTCAATCTCTGTATTTACGGACGACACTAAGCTAAGCAGGGCAATAACTTCTCTGCAGGATGTGGAAACCTTGCAAGAAGATCTGAACAAATTAATGGGGTGGGCTACTACATGGCAAATAAGGTTTAATGTAAAAAAATATAAAATAATGCATTTGGGTGGCAAAAATATGAAATAAATCTACTCACTAGGGGTTGAACCTCTGGGGGAATCTAGGATGGAAATGGACCTAGGGGTTCTAGTAGATGATAAGCTCAGCAGTAGCATGCAATGGCAAGCTGCTGCTAGCAAAGCAAACAGAATATTGACATGCATTAAAAAGGGGATTAACTCCAAGGATAACGCAATAATTCTCCCACTCCACAAAACTTTGGTTCGGCATCACCTGGAGTATGCTGTCCAGTTCTGGGCACCAGTCCTCAGGAAGGATGTACTGGAAATGGAGTGAGTACAAAGAAGAGCAACCAAGCTAATAAAGGTTCTGGAGGATATTAGTTATGAAGAAAGGTTGCGAACACTGAACTTATTCTCTCTCTCGAGAAGAGACACTTGAGAGGGCATATGATTTCAATTCACAAATACCATACTGGTGACCCCACAATAGGGATAAAACTTTTTTGCGGAAGGGAGTTTAAAGGAGTTGTAAAGGAAAAAAATGTTTTGCCTAAAATTAATGTCTGCAAGGTAGCCAGACAGAATAGTGTAATGATTCTGTTAAAAAACGAGTAAATACCTATTAAATTCCTTCATCTATATCACCTCCGGCGTTCTAGTTTCTGTTCTCTCATTCACTTCCTGGTTTGCGGCGCTCGTTCATGTAAGAACTACATTTCCCAGTATGCATTGCCGCACACCCAGTAATTCACACCTCCTTGAAGTCTCTAACACGTAGAGAGCGTCCTGCCGCACAGATGTGTTCCCAGGAGGGGGCGAGCACGTCACTGACCACCGCAGTAAAGCCTCCCTTCATGGTGGTGAGTAAAAATCAGACAAGCAGGAAGTGAACAGAACAGAGAAGAAATAGAGCAACTTCTGAGCAAAAAAACGAACAATGAGGAAGTGAAAAGAGGAATGTCTGCAAGTAAAGGATGCTTATTATGAAAAAAAAATAATTCCTTTACAACCCTGTTAATAAGACACATGGCCACTCATTAAAATTAGAAGAAAGAAGGTTTAACCTTAAACTGCGTAGAGGGTTCTTTACTGTAAGAGCGGCAAGGATGCATAATTCCCTTCCACAGGTGGTGGTTTCAGTGGGGGGCATCGATAGTTTCAAAAAACTATTAGATAAGCACCTGAACAACTGCAACATACAGGCACATACAATGTAATACTGACATACAATCACACACATAGGTTGGACTTGATGGAGTTGTGTCTTTTTTCTGCTATGTAACTATGTAACATGAAGGCACAAAAACACAGTAAAAACTATTTATTGAAAACCAGATTACAGGGCCACCACTTAAAGCGGGGGTTCACCCGAATTTTTTTTTTAACATTAGATTGAGGCTAATTACGGGAAGCAGAATCGGGTGTTTTTTTTAAAAGCAATGCAGTACTTACCGTTTTAGAGATAGATGTTCTCCGCCACTTCCAGGTATGGTCTTCGGGACTGGGCATTCCTATTTGATTGACAGCCTTCCGACGGTCGCATACAGCGCGTCACGAGTTGCCAAACACCGGTGCGGCTCTATATGGCGCCTGCGCACCGACGTTCGGCTACTTTCAGAAAGTCGTGACGTGCTGTATGCGACGGTCGGAAGCAGGGCCGGAGTGGGACTCATTTTCAGCCCAGGAGTTTCATGCCCTTGACCAGCCCACTTTAGTTCACGACTATTAAAATAATGTACCGTAATTAAAACCTCAAAATATAAGTTTGCAATGGCGCACTGTTCTCTACAGCCTGTAGAGACTGAGTACAGACTTCCACTCCCTCAGTCCAAACCCCCCTCCACCAAGTAAAAAACCCCTTCCCTCAGTACAGACCCCCCTTCCCTCAGTACAGACACCCCTTCCCTCAGTACAGACACCCCCTCCCCTCAGTACAGACACCCCCTCCCCTCAGTACAGACACCCCCTCCCCTCAGTACAGACACCCCCTCCCCTCAGTACAGACCCCATTCCCTCAGTACAGAGCCCCCTTCCCTCAGTACAGACCCCCCATTCCCTCAGTACAGACCCCCATTCCCTCAGTACAGACCCCCATTCCCTCAGTACAGACCCCCATTCCCTCAGTACAGAGCCCCATTCCCTCAGTACAGACCCCCCTTCCCTCAGTACAGACCCCCATTCCCTCAGTACAGACCCCCATTCCCTCAGTACAGAGCCCCATTCCCTCAGTACAGAGCCCCATTCCCTCAGTACAGACCCCCCTTCCCTCAGTACAGACCCCCCTTCCCTTAGTATAGATCCCCTTCCCTCAGTACAGACCCCCTTTCCCTCAGTACAGACACCCCTTCCCTCAGTACAGACCCCCTCCCGTAGTACAGACACCCCCTCCCGTAGTTCAGACCCCATTCCCTCAGTACAGACCCCATTCCCTCAGTACAGAGCCCCCTTCCCGTAGGGTGCAACGGATCAAAAAACTCACGGTTCTGATCGTTCCTCAGATCAGGAGTCACGGATCGGATCATTTTTCGGATCGGCAAATAAAAATAAAAAAATTCTCCCCCACTGTAATATACACATCTCCCCCCACTGTAATATACACATCTCCCCCCCCACTGTTCACCTCCCCCCATCAACTATAGTACCCCATCTGTGCAAACTCCCTCCCTCCTCTCAGTACAAGAGACCCCCCCTCCTCTCAGTACAAGAGACCCCCCTCCTCTCGGGGCAAGAGACCCCCCCTCCTCTCGGGGCAAGTGACCCCACCCTCCTCTAGGGGCAAGTGACCCCCCCTCCTCTAGGGGCAAGTGACCCCCCCTCCTCTAGGGGCAAGAGACCCCTCCTCCTCTAGGGGCAAGAGACCCCTCGAGCAGTACAGACACTCCCAGCGTGTGCTTCTTCCCCACGAGTGTGGGCTCCTCCTCTGTGGGTGTAAACAGAGGAGGGCCGCCGCCGGATGTACCAAGATGGCCGCGGCTCCGGAGCTAGGCCGAAGCCGCGACCTTTCCTAATGTTATTCTTGCGGCTCCGGAGCTAGGCCAAAGCCGCGGCCTTTCCTAGCGTTATGGCCGCGGCTCCGGAGGTAGGAACTTTATTGCATTGGATTTTGCACTGTGACTCATGGTACCATATATATATATATATTGGTTCTATGGTACTAAGTTTCAGGACTTATACACGATTATTATGCACCTTTAGTATTGTATTCCACTATACTTCTTTTTTTGTATTAACCTTTTACAGGTCACTTACCTATATTGTCTTTAGTTGGTTATACCTCATTATTACTACCCCTCCTAGTTGGTGGGATTTGCACTCTGCTTTGCATCACCTCCCCCTCCTCCCCACACAGCGCAGTCACCATTATTAATTTCACTCCCTCACTATAGACCCCCCTCTCCACTAAATACAGTCACCCCCTTCAGTATAGACCCCCCCCCTTACACTAAGTACAGTCTCCCCGGCCAGCCCAGAAACCCTACACTAAGTACAAACCCCACTTACACTAAGTACAGTACAGACACCCCTCCTTCACTCAGTCCACACTTTGTGCCCCTCCTCCATCTAGGAAAGAGTACATTAAAGACCATAGCTCGGCATACACAGCAGTGTCCCACCTCTGGTCTGTGTACATGTAAAAAGCCAAGGAGGGGAGACAACCCCCCACCTATTACACCACACCTCGGCTCAGGCTCAGGCTGGCGATAGACACCCCCTCGCAATCTGTCACCCTTCCCTTCCCCTACCTACTTGTTCCAGCACTCACATCCGTTCCGGGCGCCAGACGGCAGCTGTAGGGGAGACAAGGGTAGCGTGCAGCCGCGCCGCCCGCGCGGGGACAGTGACATCATCATGTCTGTGAGCTGTGACTGGCTCAGCAGGGAGCCAATCACCGGCTGTTTAATGCGGACGTCGGTCAGTCGCTCCCTCCCCCTGGCCAAGTATGCCCCGTATGTAGTGCAAGTGCCACGCTATAGTAGGCCGCCGCGCCGGGGGCTAAATTTATAAGGGAGCCAGAATGCAGCCGCAGGAGCTGATATAAATAAAAGGACGGATCGATCGGCCCGCAACCCGACCAGCCCACCGGGAATTATCCCAATTCTCCCGATTAGCCAATCCGGGCCTGGTCGGAAGGCTGTCAATCAAATAGGAACGCCCAGTCCCGCAGCCCATACCCGGAAGCCACGGAGAACATCTATCTCTAAAACCATAAGTACTGATTGATTTAAAAAAAAATACCCGATCCTGCTTCCCATAATTAGCCTCAATCTAATGTTAAAAATAGAATTTTTGGGTGAACCTCCACTTTAACGACCGCCCACTGTATATATACGTCCTGTTTTTAAAGATGGATATCTCGGTAACGGCAGCAGCTGCTGCCACAACCGAGATATCCATCTCTTCAGTGAGCGGTCCTGTCAACGATAACGGCGGTATCCGCGGCGAGATCGCCGTTATCTGTGACGGGAGAGGCCCCCCCTCCCGCCACTCTCCCGCGCCCTCCGACGCTTACCGGAGCCGTCAGTAGCAGCAGAGGCGATCGGGTCCTTTCAGCTGCTGTGTGGGGATGCGAGTGAGAGCAAGATGGCCCCCACCCTTCCCCATAGCATTGCTGGGCGGAAGTGACGTCAAAACGTCAGTCCCGCCCATGCGTCTTAAAAAAAAATGTTTTTGTTGTCATTTTTTTAAATGACAAAATTTCCTTTTTTTTTTGCATTTAAGTCTAAATATGAGATCTGAGGTCTTTTTGACCCCAGATCTCATATTTGAGAGGACCTGTCATGCTTTTTTCTATTACAAGGGATGTTTACATTCCTTGTAATAGGAAAAAAAGTGATATATATATATTTTTTTTATTTCAGTGTAAAAAATTATAAAATAAATAAAAATAAATAAGAAAACAAAAACATTTTTTTTTAAAGCGCCCTGTCCCGACGAGCTCGCACGCAGAAGCAAACGCATACGCGAGTAGCGCCCGCATATGAAAACAGTGTTTAAACCACACAAGTGAGGTATCGCCGCGATCGTTAGAGCGAGAGCAATAATTCTAGCCCTAGACCTCCTCTGTAGATCAAAAAATGAAACCTATAGAATTTTTTAAACGTCGCCTATGGAGATTTTTAAGGGTAAAAGTTTGACGCCATGCCACGAGCAGGCGCAATTTTTAAGCGTGACATGTTGGGTATCATTTTACTCGGCGTAACATTATCTTTCACAATATATAAAAAAATTGGGCCAAATTTATGGTTGTCTTATTTTGTAATTCAAAAAAGTGGTTTTTTTTTAAAAAAAAAGTGCGCTTGTAAGACCGCTGCGCAAATACGGTGTGACAAAAGGTATTGCAATGTCCGCCATTTTATTCTATAGGGTGTTAGAAAAAAATATATAATGTTTGGGGGTTTTTAAGTAATTTTCTAGCAAAAAAAAATGTTTTAGTCTTGTAAACACCAAATCTGAAAAACACTGTCTGTCTTTAAGTGGTTAAAGAGTAACTCCACTTTTGTTGAAGAAATACAATTGCCTCTGGGATCCATGTAAATTGCAAGGATTTTAACAAGCAGAGCCCAACCTGTTTACATTCTTAATAAGAAGCTGTATGTTCCACTTTTTCCTTGGAATACTGATTCCTCAAGGGGAGTGTCAGTGTTCTATATAATCAGCTGATTCACTTGTAATATTCTGATAAGGAAAGCTGCATCCCTTTAGAAGTAAAGGGCCTCACACTTTTGACTGACAGCACGTCGACACAAAGGGCTGCCCCATGCACGCGCCCGCAAGCCCTTCCACAGTGTCTCTCCTGTGAGAAGGGGAAACCGTCCATGCGCGGCCACTCTGGGAGCCCCGGTAACGGCGTAAGGAGGTGGAGGAGGCGGTGGCGGAGAAGAGGAGAAAGAAGAAGATAGGGGAGCCGGGCTTTCACCTGACAGGAAGTGGGCGACTGATCAGAGATGAGCCAACATTCAAAAGTTCTTACCTGAGTGACGTTTCTATCAAGGGTCTGAAGTGAAGTGGGTACTAGATATAAGCCGTCAGACTGCTGCAGCCATCCCAACTGGTACCTCAAAGTGTCCACCTTCTTAGTGAGTGCCAGCTTTGACAGGAACAATGGTTTCCAACAATGATTTGGCAAGCCTCTTGAATGCCCCGTGTGCTTTGACTATGTCTTGCCACCGATCCTCCAGTGTCAAAGCGGACATCTCATGTGTAGCAACTGTCGCCCGAAGCTTACATGTTACCTGACCTGCCAGTGCCCTTTGGGGTCCATCCGCAACTTGGCGGTGGAAAAAGTCGCAAAACTCTGTCCTCTTCCCCTGCAAATATGCTTCCTCGGGTTGCGAGGTGACATTGCCGCACACAGAGAAGGCGGACCACGAATAGCTGTGCGAATTCTGACCGTATTCGTGTCCCTGTCCGGGGGCTTCTTGTAAATGGCAGGGTTCCCTGGAGGCAGTGATGCCTCACCTCATGCACCAGCATAAATCCATCACGACGTTACAAGAGGAGGACATTGTGTTTCTCACCACAGACATCAACCTTTGAGGTGCTGTTGACTGGGTCATGATTCAGTCCTGTTTCGGCTTCCATTTCATGTTGGTTTTGGAGAAACAAGAAAAGTAAGACGGCCACCAACAGTTCTTTGCCATCGTGCAGCTAATAGGAACATGCAAGCAAGTGGAGAACCTTGCTTACAGGCTAGAGCTGAACGGTCACCGCCAGCGACTAACGTGGGAAGCCACGCCTTGCTCTATTCACAAGGGAATTGCGACCACCATCATGAACAGCGACTGCCTTGTGTTTGACATGAGTATTGCACAACTTTTTCCAGATAACGGCAATTTAGGAATAAATGTGACGATCTCCATGTGTTAATAAAACGGCGTGTTGCAAGTTCTGCAGGGCCAGTGTTTAAAGATTTATTTATTTTTTTAGCTTTATATTTCACATACTGCATTTAAAGTTTGACTTTTATTGGTTGCCACGGACAGTGATTTGGAGGCACAGCCAATGAACAGTAATTACACATACAGGAAGCAAATGCATGTAAAAAAAAAAGAACAAAAAGAAAACCAACAAAAAAAAACACTAATATTTAAGCATCAAACACTGAAAAAAATATAGATCCCTTACCCAGGGCATCTTTTTGTATTTAAAACTAAAGTTAAAAAAAAAAATGGAAAAAACAATGTAAAGTACCCATTAATTTGTGTTTGTAGATTGTATGGTGTGTTTCTTTCCCTTCCCCACCTTCTAACGGAGAAGCCATTATGTGCGGTATTCTGCGTTCCTCATTTGTATATCACCTATATATATAGAATTGCTGCTGATCGTGTACATTTTTCTGTGTATTGCTAATTTTTATTAACTTCTAGTTTTTCATTTAATAAATTTGACTTCCTTTTTCTGTAAACCAAAAAAAAAAGAAGTAATTAACTCTTATGCCACGTACACCCGGTCGTTTTTTGTCTTGTAAAAAAACTTTGTTTTTTCTCATGAAAAAAAACGAAGTTTTTCAAACTTCATTTTAAAAAACGACGTTGCCTACACACCATCATTTTTTTCAAAATGCTTGTGTTGTACGTAACCGTACGTGTTGTACGGTTACGTACAACACGTACGACGGCACTCTGTTCCATTCAAGCTCGCGTCATAACTTGCTTCTGAGCATGCGCGGGTTTAAAAACGTTGTTTTAGCCCACACACGATCATTTTTTACGACACAAAAAATGACATTTTGAAAAACGACATAAAAAATTGAAGCATGTTCGAATTGTTTTTTGGTCGTTTTTTAGAAGACAAAAAACGACGTAAAGCCCACACACGATCATTTTAAATGACGTTTTTTAAAACGTCGTTTTATTTCATCACAAATAAGACCGCGTGTACGCGGCATTAAGCCTCGTACACACGATCAGATATCTGATCTAATCCGATGGATTTTTTTTGTCGGATATCCGATGAAGCTGACTTTCATCAGTCTTGCCTACACACCATCAGTCAAAAATCCGACTGTGCCAAAACGCGGTGACGTAAAACACTACAAAGTGCTGAAAAAAATGAAGTTCAATGCTTCGAGCATGTGTCGACTTGATTCTGAGCATGCATGGATTTTTGACCGATGGACTTCCACACAAATGATCATTTTTTTTCTATCGTTTTTTTTCCATAGGAAAAATTTAAAACATGTTCTATTTTTTTTTTTCACCGATGGAAAAAAAAACGATGGGGCCGCCACACGATCGGTTTGTCCGATGAAAACAGTCCATCGGTCTGTTTTCATCGGACAAACCAATCGTGTGTACAGTGCTTAAGGGAGTATCTCACCAATAAAATAATTCTTATTGCAGAAGATACCTACATTTTTGCTTGTATCTTAGTGCAGAATTCATGGAAAATCAGTGAACCAATCGAACAAGCAGTAAATGGCATTTCTGAGGAAGGTTGCCATATTGCAATGAATTTTAGAAAAAATTACTGTGCTGTAGATTAAAAAGGTAAGATTATTTTTAATGACAATAAATTACAATATAGCCTGTGTAGCAATTGTATTTGCTAATATTTTTACTTTTCTATAATATATATATTTTTTTATAAAAGTTACCCTTTAAGTAGTCTATGTGCATAAATTATTTTGGAAAAATAAGGATATAATTTATATCACTTTGAGTAGGGGAGAAACTGAAAATTCTCTAGCCTTTTGTTACCATCCTTTTCGTTGCCAACATATGCCATGGTATAAATCAGCAGTGGCAGATGGTTTGACAAACACTCCTGGCTGCTACCAGGGCCATCTTTAAGGCAGTGCAAAATGGGCAGCTTCCCTGGGCCCTGTCATTGTTGTGGGGCTCAGAGCAGATATCTCATACTTGCCAACTATCTTGGTTTAAATTCCCTTGTCCCTTGAAGTTTTAGTCCTGTGCTGTGTCACAATATCTTAGTGTGAAGTACTGCTACTAATGCTGCCAAGCTCTGCCCCATTGTTGTGTACAGATTAATCACATGCAGACCCTGTGTTTACATGTAAATAACCGGCACCGATATGTAAATAGTGGCTGCATTCGTATGTAAATAACCACAGACCGCCGACAATCATATGTATATATCATGGTCAAATCCACCATCATCTATACTGAATGGTGCCCACTGGGGAGATAAAGGGACATGCTTGAAAGTCTTGCCTGCAACTGCGGTCATTTAGCTTAACAACAACCTGTTCTGCAAAGGTAAGCAAATTAATGGCGGGGGGGGTAGTGTGGGGTGTGCATAGGTAGGCAGAGAAGGAATTAAAGTTTGGGTGCACAGGTGAGCAAGGATGGGATGTATAGAGGTAAGGAAGGTGGGTACAAAGATGAGCAGAGGAGGTAGGTAGAGTTGAAGGGGTAGAGGATTGGAGTGGAGAGAATGGGGGAGGTTTGGGTTGCAAAGGTAGAAGGGGTTTTAGGATGCAAAGGTGTACTGACAGAGTGGATAAAGATGTAGGTCACGTGTAGGGCAGTCCAATTATTTCAATGGGTTGCTCTATGCACTAGAAATGCGGAAGAAAGTCCCTAATGCTTTTTTGAAATCATGTCAGTAGATGCCTTAACAATTAATGGCACTGTTGTGTATCTGATAAAGGTTAGAATGTTTCTGTGGTGTCAGAAAATCGATTTTGCATGTGTTCCTGACACACACAAATGTGAACGAAGGCTAAAGGTCTCAGTTACATTGGTGGTCAGTGTAAATCTTCTCATTACATTGGGGCTTCGTGTAGAATTATTTTATTCACACTATTGACCAGTGTTAAGTTCCCCCTTGCATTACTGGTCAGTGTAAATCCCTCCTTACATTGGTGGGTACTGTGAATTCCCCTATTACATTAATGGTCAGTGTAAATCCCCGTTACATTGGTGGTCACTGTAAATATTATCATTACATTGGGGCTTGGTGTACAATCCCTTAGTGGCCAGTGTGATGGTTCCCCTACTTATATTGGTGGTTACTGTGAATGCTTCTAATACATTAGTGGTCAGTGCAAACCCCTATTACATTGGTGGCCTGTGTTGACACTCCTCTTTATATTGGTAGTCGGTAAAAAAATCATCATTGCCATTGATCACACCCTCCCCTCCCCCCAGCACTGCCACTGATCCCAGGAGTTCTAGGATCCCTAGGAGTTTTCTGTCTATTGATGGGTCCCCTCACCCCCCCAGTCCATGGTGTGTAGGCAGGTGGAGAGTGAAATTGCATTGAGGGGGGGGGGGAGAAAATGTTGGCCCAGGGTCCAATCCATATTAAAGACAACCCTGGCTGCTACAGCTCAAGGGAACACATGTAAATTTGACAAGCTGACTGTTGTTTGTCAGATGGAAACAACTGAGCAGCTGTACATTTGTCTCCCTTCTCACAGGACTCTAGACACATTTCCCAGTTTCCACTGTCTCACCTGTGGACAGACCACTGGCATGGTGAGTAAGCTAGGTAGAGGGGAGAGAAACCAGTGTTAGTCCATTTGCTGATCCCTGCTACCCAGTAAAAGCCCCAAAGTGATGTATATTAAATCACTTCCGGGTTCAGCTGTCACTTTTCCTGCCACTGTGGCTGGAGAAGAAGCTAATGAAGCATGATTTGCACTACATTAGCTCCAAAGGAGGGCAGATGAGACATCAATGGTCTAAAAGTTCCTTGATGGCTCATAAAGGAGCATAAACATTGGTGGTGCCTACGTATGAAAACATTTATTGCACTATACATTTTACATATTACATCACACAATGTAATGAGCACAATAATTCTAGGGCCATTGTTTATGGTTAAGTGTTTTCTATGGAAATATATATACTGTATATACATTTCCTCCTTTGGTTCATGTTGTGGAAATTTTATTATATGGACTCATGTGGACATTTTATTCTAGGATGTGTGTTTTATAGATTTCCATCTGTCTCCCTGTGTCTGCTTTCACCGAGGAGCGTTCTAGCGGAGTGCGCTTTGGTTGAATTGGGACCAGCGGTAAAACCATCAGTATGAAAACCTTCTCACAAGCTTACATTTCCACATTTGGTTTATTCAATTGAAGGGTCAAAACAGCAAATGAAAGCATTTCTAAACACGTGAAACTATACTTACATTTCCTTATGGCCCATGTAATGCCACAGCGCAACTCCCTGGACACTGCAGGTATTCCAAACTTCTGGATGTGTGAATATAAATACTGCTACCACTGCAAAACACAGTGGTTCCTCTCTCTCTCTATCTCTCTCTCTCTCTCTCACACACACACACACACACACATGCATCACTACAAGATGTAGGAGCTAACAGAAGGAACTACTGCATGCAGTGGGGGAGATAGGTATTTGACCTATCTGACTATTCAAATATATGCAGTGGCTGGGGAGCAGCATTATGGCAACATTTTAAGACACAGACCATCAGAAGGGTGAGTATAGTGTCTCTTTTTACAGGTATGCCTATATTTTAACCCTGAAGGGACAGAGTTAATTTCTGGATTTAGATTCTCATAACATCACAAATATGATGAATTTCCAAACATGCCCCTTTACTCATCATCATTAAATTTGAGAGGACACCTGGATGTTCGGGTTCGCCGGGTTCGGCCGAACTTTGGAAAAAAGTCTGGGTTCGGGACCCGAACTTGACCTGAACTTGACCCCGAACCCGAACCTCATTGAAGTCAATGGAGACCCAAACTTTTCAGTACTAAAATGTCTCTAAAAAACGAATGGAAAAGGCTAGAGGGCTGCAAATTGCAGCAAAATGTTGGTAGAGCATGGCAAGTACAAATGTGGATAGGGAAATAACTTAAAATAACATAAAATACATACAAATAAAAAATATGGAGGAAACACTGAAAACACAATATATTTTGTTGCCATAAATGGGTGTTTTTTTGAATAGAACAATAAAAGAACACTAGCTAAAGTGTTTATCTCACATGTACAGATAAGGAGGAAAAACTGCAAACACTGGAGGAAACACTGCAAAAAAATGTTTTTTCCCCCCCTAAATTGATGCTTTTTGAATAGCACAATAGAAGAAAAGTATCTAAAGGGTGTATCTCACAGTAACATATGCAGTGCTGGTGTAATTTTATTTCTGAAACAGGACTGACTCCTATATATTTCTCTCCCTACAAGCAAAAGCAGGAACCTTTCCCTAAAGTATGTAATGCAGAGTATCTCACAGTAACATATGCAGTGCTGGTGTAATTTTATTTCTGAAGCAGGACTGACTCCTATATATTTCTCTCCCTACAAACAAAATCAGAAACCTTTCCCTAAAGTATCTAATGCAGAGTGACTTGCTGTGCTATGTAGATCGCTGAGTAATTTGATTTCTGAAGCAGGACAGTCTGACTCCTATCTAAATCTCTGCCTCAGAGCAGCAGCAGCCTTTCCCTACCCTATCTAAAGCAGAATGACAAGCTGTGCTATGTGCCTCTAGCTTATATAGAGGCTGGGTCACATGCTGGGTCACAAGCTGCACTGGCCAATCACAGCCATGCCATTAGTAGGCATGGCTGTGGTGGCTTCTAGGTCACACGAGTAAAACAAATGGTGATTGGCTGCCCTGCAGCACGCCATTACATTGCCGAACACCGGACCCGAACCCGAACTTACAGTAAATTGTTCGGGTCCGGGTACCAAAAATTCAAAAGTCTGGTACGAACCCGAACTTTACAGTTCGGGTTCGCTCAACCCTAATCATCATTTATAACTGCACTGTGTAAGGTCAAAAAAGGGGCCTTGGCAAAAACACTACTACAAGGGACTACTGAAGGTTAAATGGAAAATAAACCTGACTAAGCCCACTAGGAAGGGACAAGGAGAAATTCAGTAGAAGCGTGTTTCTAAGTCACAGTCAGATTCCTCTACTTACTAAAGAAAGAAAAAGACAAGCAATCCAGTGAACATTGACAGCTTTTCTGGAGGTTTGAAATGGCCTGCTGCTTTTAGAGACAGATCTGAGAACGACATTGCTTTCTTAATACTACTGCTGATACGCTTGATTTTTAGATGACTTCATAAGTAGTTGACTACTCTAAAAAAATAACAACAGTGACATAATTATTAATATTTTACTTAGTAGTCTGAGATGACATGCTTGAAGCATGTCACTTCACAAATAGCACTGCCACAAAAATATTTTACAAGTTGGTCTGAAAGTCAGCAACAGTAAAATGATAGGATGGTTGCATACAGTATGTGTTTTTCATTTTACATGAAATAATATTCATGTTAGATTGAGCGTTAGTGCATTAGACACTTAAAGGAGTTGTAAAAGAAAACATTTTTTTTGCTGAAATGACTGTTTACAGGGTATAGAGACATAATAGTTAACTGATTCCTTTAAAAAATGATTAAAAATAGATAAAAAGCAATCATATAATTTACCTGCAGTTTCTAGTTTCGTTTTTGCATGTTGTTTCCTGCTTCTGTGATGTACAGAGCCACAGAGCCAATATGGTGATGGTGATGGTTTGGAAAACGAAACTGATTGGTGCTGAGGGGTTTTATACACACAGTAATCACACCTCCTTGATTAGTGACCACAGAGATAAAGCTCCCAGTACGGTGGTTATCAGGAAACAGACAACCAGGAAGTGTGGAGATCAGAGAAGAATTACAGCAACTTGAGAGCAAAAACGAACAATGAGGACATGAAAACAGCACTGCATTAAGGTAAAGGAAGCTATTAAGATAAAAAAAAATCCTTTACAAACCCTTTAAGCATGTTATATGACCAGCGTTGTCTGAGAAATTTGTGTTGCAAACAGAAAGTTAAAGGGGTTGTAAAAGTAATTTTATTTTTCCCTAAATAGCTTCCTTTACCTTAGTGCAGTATTCCTTCACTTACCTCATCCTTCGATTTTGCTTTTAAATGTCCTTATTTCTTCTGAGAAATCCTAACTTCCTGTTCTTCTGTCTGTAACTACATACAGTAATGCAAGGCTTTCTTCCTGGTGTGGAGAAAGCCTATTGAGGGGGGAGGGGGCGAGCAGGCGAGTCAGGACACTCTACTTTGCAGATAGAGAAAGGAGCTGTGTGTTAGTGGGCATCCTGACACTCCTGCTCGCCCCCTCAAGAGGCTTTCTCCACACCAGGGAGAAAGCCTTGCATTACTGTGTGTAGTTACAGACAGAAGAACAGGAAGTGAGGATTTCTCAGAAGAAATAAAGACATTTAAAAGCAAAATCGAAGGATGAGGTAAGTGAAGGAGGACTGCACTAAGGTAAAGGAAGCTATTTGGGGAAACAATTTTTTTTACCTTTACAACCCCTTTAAAGTATATTTATGAGAGATTGTGTGTTTGATTTTGCATTACAACTTACACAGTCTTTTTTTTTAAGCCAACAACAACAGAAAAAAAATTACATTTGTAAATACATGCATATACAATTTATTTTTACATGTCACTTGACAAAGCATGGGGGATTGAACATCTGTTTAACTGAGATCTTGGAACTTGCTGTGAAACCAACAGTGCAACTTTAAAATCATTTGGAATACAGTATAAGTAAAATATATGAAAGTATGAAAAAGAACTCTTAATTTTTTTACATAACCGTATAGGAATTGTACACAATTGTTCATTTTATTTGTATTTTTTTGTATTTCATTGATTAACCCTTTAGCTGTCAGAGCAGTTTTTGCATTGTTTTGGTTTTGGCACACATGTTGTAAAAAGAAAACAAATGTAGGCATGGAGATTCTTTATTGCTTCCCCCCTCCCCCAAAAAAAAATAATAATATAGATTTTCTGAGAGCAGGAATCCTGAAGAGTAAAGCAGTTGCAGTTCAATTTTTTTATGTCGCACAATAGAGCTAATTTAAAAACACAAAATCACAATCTATTTACCCACACAGTTTACCTATTTTCTTATTTTTCGAATACTGCTCATAAAATGTAGCAACACTTGGATAACACAAATAAAGCTCAGTGCATCCACTTCCATATAATGTGCAAAGCCACTTAATTAAATAACATTCTATTACATAAAAACAAGCAAAATAAAATATAAACATGCAAAAAGATATGTAATAACATAATATAATACAATAATTTTAATAATAAATAATATAATATTATTTTCCACCATGTGTTTGTTTCTATAAAAATATATATTTAAATATAAACAGCTCCTAGCATTACTAGTGCCCAAGAAGAGGTGCTTAAATATGAAGGTTCATGAGCAACCTATTTGCTCCCCCATGGGCAGCAAGTAGTTTTCCTCCCTTTTCCTTGGGGAACTGGTAACTGTAACTGATATAAGCAAAAACAAATGGCTACTGCCCTCACATATAACTGGCCTTTACAGCAAGGAGCAAGGGCAACACATGCAAAACAAAACCAAAGGAATGCCAAACTAAAATACAGATGTCATGGTCTGAAGGCAGGCTCAGAGGCCAGTAGCTATAGCAGCAGAGCAGGTATTCACACAGGTCACCCTGGCTGATGACACGGGTTCACCTGAGGTGAGGGGTCTAAGCACTAACTGGTATTCACCAGAGCTCCTGATGGTGGACATGGGCTTTGCTGTGTGTTAGTGCCAGGTCGCGGTCCTCAGGAGGTGAGCAAGCCGGGGTCCGATAGCAGGTAGGGATCAAGCAGAAGCGTAGTTAAAAAACAAGCCAAATGTCGGTAATGAATGGTAGCGAAGATACGGTCGGCAGCAGCGGAGACAGGAGCAAGATATTGACTGGTAAAGGCACAATATTCTGGCAACCAGGAAGTGCAGAGACATTTCTTAAATCAGGAATTTCATGGGAGAAGCAAAGGGTTCAAGGCAAACACGATTCAAGACAGACACAACAGAGGTCCCAGGTTCAAGCCCTTGTTCTAACAACCGACTGGCTTGCAACCAACCAAATTATCCTGTCTAACAGTATGCATTAAAATGGGTTTGGTTTGTGGACATTTGCAAATACATGTGTAATGCCGCCGTACAGACGGTCGTTTTTTGTGATAGAAAAAAACGACGTTTTATGTGATGAAAAAAAACAACGTTTTTCAAACTTCATTTTCAAAAACGATGTAGCATACACACCATCGTTTTTTCCAAAAGCTCCAGCAAAGCGCGGTTACGTTCAGCACGTACGACGGCACTTTGTTCCATTCAAACTCGCTTCATAACTTGCTTCTGAGCATGCGCGGGTTTAAAAACATTGTTTTAAAACGTCGTTTTGCCCACACACTATCATTTTAAATGACACAAAAAATGACGTTTTGAAAAACAACACAAAAAATTCAAGCATGTTCGAATTATTTTTTTTTGTCGTTTTTCAGAAGACATAAAACCACGTTTTCCCCACACACGGTCATTTTAAATGACATTTTCAAAAATGACGTTTTTTTTCATCACAAGCATTAGCTACAGAGGCACCCCATTGTTTTCTGTAGTTCTAACTCAACATTTTGAGAGCCTCTACTGTGGAAGCACATGCATTATAATGGATAAGCTAAGGGCAGGTAATCCTAGAGGGAGCCCACCCCTCCTTAAAAGCACATGGGGCACTGGACACCCAGCATATAGCACCATGGAAGCAAAGGTGTCCAGTGCGTCCCCTAAACCAATCTTACCATTCACTATATACCATATTTGCCGGCGTATAAGACGACTTGGCATATAAGACGACCCCCTAATAGTCTGCTGAAAACTGTGGTTTTGTGGTCTACTCACCATATTAGACGACCCCCTTGTGTGGTAGTAATGCCTTTTAAATTAAACAAAGAGGCCACCGCCGCCGGGTACTTTGTAAGGCTGTATGTAGTCTGTATATGTGCCGCTCAGCCAATCCCGATGCACTGTGTTGATGACAGAGCATGCTAAGCCTGCTTGGATTGGAGTAACAACCTCTGCCAATCAGAGAAGGCTACATAATGTAGCCTGCTCGGATTGGCAGAGGTTATTACTCCAATTCGAGCAGGTTTAGCATGCTTTGTCATCAACAGAGTGCATCAGGATTGGCTGAGCGGCGCAGAATACAGAATACAGAATACATTTCTACCAAGTAAGGTTAGTGTGTGATATAAAAATACAAACATTAATTGGGGCAAAGAAAGGAGCTCTGTTACTTTCATAATTTCCCATTTACCTTTTCTACTTTATTTTAGCTTTCTCCTCTCATCTACTTCTATTTTATTTATAGAAACCAAAGGTTTAACATTTTAAATGAACCTTTTGGCTTTAAGACATATTTTACAATTTGTTTTCTTTACTACCAGGAATGTTTTTTTTAATAACTAACATAAAAGGATATGTATGGCAAAGAAAGATATAATGCAGATTTTAGGATTTGTATTTGGACTAAAAACTGAACTGGGGAAGCTGTACCCAATAAAATGGCATGTAGTTAAAATCTTTGAAAGTTAAAATGGCACGTAGAGAGCAAATAACTGGGCACCTGCAACTAATTGTTCCCTATTACTGTCCAAACAATTATTTGTTTTGTACTGTGTCTCTATGTAGAGGTGGTCATCTTGGTAGAGACATGGCTTTGCTTCCTGATAGCAAGGAGAACAGCAGGCAGCACAGTAATAACATCATCAAATTCCTTGTGAGACTAGCAGTTGAGGCAGCTGTGCCTTAGATCATGTGCTACAAATACAGTTGCAATAAAAAGTATTGGGTATTGGGTTGCAATAAAAAATATTGGAATGATATGGATTTCTGCACAAATTGGTCATAAAATGTGATCTGATCTTCATCTAAGTCACAATCACAGTCTGCTTAAATGAATAACACACAAAGAATTACATGATACCATGTTTATATTGAACACACCATGTTAACATTCACAGTGCAGGTGTAAAAGGTATTTGAACCCTTGGATTTAATAACTGGTTTAACCTCCTTTGGCCGCAATAACTTCAACCAAACGTTTCCTGTAGTTGAAGATCAGACGTGCACAACGGTCAGGAGTAATTCTTGACCATTTCTCTTTACAGAACTGTTTCAGTTCAGCAATATTCTTGGGATGTCTGGTGTGAATCACTTTCTTGAGGTCATGCCACAGCATCTCAATCAGGTTGAGGTTAGGACTCTGACTGGGCCACTCCAGAAGGCGTATTTTCTTCTGTTTAAGCCATTCTGTTGTTGATTTACTTCTATGCTTTGGGTCATTGTCCTGTTGTGACATCCATCTTCTGTTGAGCTTCAGCTGGTGGACAGATGGCCTTAAGTTCTCCTGCAAAATGTCTTGATAAACTTGGGAATTCATTTTTCCTTCGATGATAGCAATCTGTCCAGGCCCTGACATAGCAACGCAGCCCCAAACCATGATGCCCCCACCACCATACTTCACAGTTGGGATGCGGTTTTGATGTTGGTGTGCTGTGCCTCTTTTTCTCCACACATAGTGTTGTGTGTTTCTTCCAAACAACTCAACTTTGGTTTCATCTGTCCACAAAATATTTTGCCAGTACTGCTGTGGAACATCCATGTGCTCTTGTGCAAACTGTAAACGTGCAGCAATGTTTTTTATTGGACAGCAGTGGCTTCCTCTGTGGTATCCTCCCATGAAATCCATTCTTGTTTAGTGTTTTATGTATCGTACATTCACTAACAGGGATGTTAGCATATGCCAAAGACTTTTGTAAGTCTTTAGCTTACACTTTAGGATTCTTCTTCACCTCATTGAGCAGTCTGCGCTGTGCTCTTGCAGTCATCTTTTCAAGACGGCCACTTCTAGGGAGAGTAGAAGCAGTTCTGAACTGAGATGTCATTAGTCTAGGGGTTCACATACTTTTTCCACCTGAACTGTGAATGTTTACATGATGTGTTCAATAAAAACATGGTAACATTTAATTTGTTGTGTTTTATTAGTTTAAGCAGACTGCGATTGTCTATTGTTGTAACTTAGATGAAGATCAGATCACATTTATGACCAATTTGTGCAGAAATCCATATCATTCCAACAGGGTTCACATACTTTTTATTGCAACTGTATGCAGCTATGTGTCTACAGAAATTAATACTAGGGCACTGAAAGTACATTTTTCAGGAGCACTAGGGTACTGCTTAGGTACAATTACCATTTCTAGATTACATTTTTAAATATGTCGTTTTTGAATTTAGGTCCACTTTAAGAAAGTACACTGTGAGGCCCCATACACACGAGAGAATTTATCCGCGAATACGGTCCAGCGGACCGTTTCCGCGGATAAATCCTCTCGAGGATTTCGGCGGATTTTCATGCGATGGAGTGTACACACCATCGCATTAAAATCCTCTGGCGATGACGTGCCGCGCCGTCGCCGCGATTATGACGCGGCGACGTGCGCGACGCTGTCATATAAGGAATTCCACGCATGCGTTGAATCATTACGACGCATGTGGGGGATCCCTTCGAACGGATGGATCCGGTGAGTCTATACAGACCAGCGGATCCATCCGTTGGGATGGATTCCAGCAGATGGATTTGCTTGGCATGTCAGCAAATATTCGATCTGCTGGAATCCATCCCAGGGGAGAAATATCCGCGGAAACAGATCCGCTGGCGTGTACAAACCATAGGATCTATCCGCTGAAACCCATCTGCTGGGATTTTTTAGCGGATGGATTCTATGGTGTGTACGGGGCCATAGGATCCATCCGCTGGAATTGATCCGCGGACCGGCTCCAGCGGATAGATCCCCTGGTGTGTACAATCCAGCGGATCTGTTTCCGCGGATTTTTATCCCCTGGGATGGATTTCAAGCGGATAAAAATTTGAAGACATGCTTTAAAATCCGTATCCGCGGATAAATCCTCTCGTGTGTACTAGGCCTAAGAGCAAATAAAGCAATGATGTAATAATCAATAAATATAGATAAATATAACTCATACTAAGGCACACACAATTTACAGACAACAGAACAAGACTAATACAAATATTAAAGGTGCAGCGCTACTGTGCAAACAATTGTGACAGTATTAATCAATCTCTCCAATTTGAATATATGCACCGTAACTCCAACTTACAAGCTGACCTCAATGCACTGTTTAATTGGGTGACTATGTGCCAGATGAGATTTCATGTAGATAAATGTAAAGTTATACACTTGTAGGTAGATTCAGAAAGAGTTAGGCTGGCTTATCTACAGATAAGCCGACCTAACTCTGAATCTGCACCGACCTATGTTTAAGTGTATTCTCTAACAGAGATACGCTTAAACATATCTAAGATACGACGGCTTGCGCCGTCCTATCTTAGATTGCAATTTTTCTGATGGCCGCTAGATGGCGCTTCCATTGCGGCCGGCGTAGTTTGTGTAAATGAGGGGATACGCCGATTCACGAACGTACGCCAGGCCGACGCAGTACTTTTACGCCGTTTACGTAAGAGATAGGCCGCGTAAAGTTAGTGCTAGGCTCTAGTGGAATAGTAATGTTAAGTATGGCCGCCTTTCCCACCGCAAAATTCGAAATTTTTACGTCGTTTGCGTAAGTCGTCCGCAAATCGGGATTTACGTCATTTACGTACATGCCGAAATCAATAGGCCCGTACGCCGTACTTAGCCGCAATGCACACTGGGAAATGTAGTCGCCCGGCGCATGCGCAGTGACAAAAAACGTCAAGCCTCATTACCATGAAACACGCCCCCCCCAAACCCATTTGAATTAGGCGCCCTTACACCCGCTCGTTTTAGACTACGCCGCCTTAAATTAGCAGGTAAGTATATTGAGAATCACTAGTAGCCTAGCTAATTTACGGCGCCGTAGCCTAAACAGGCTACGCTACGCCGCCCTAAATTAACGCCATTGTACCTGAATCTACCTATTGGGGAATAAGAATGAGCCCTTTGATCCCTCCTGTATTGAATCGTATTGTAACTGTACTGTCTTCCCTGATGTTGTAAAGCGCTGCGCAAACTGTTGGCGCTATATAAAACCTGTATAATAATAATATTAAATGCATCATACATACTAGGGGAGTACAACTGGGGGGGGGATCCATAATGGAGAAGGATCTGGGGGTTTTGGTAGATCATAAGCTTAATAATAGCATACATCGGCAAGCTGCAGTTTCCAAAGTGAGCAAAATACTTTCTTTTTATACAGAGAGAGAGAGATAAAGGGGGAATATGATCAACATTTATAAATACATAAGGGGTCTATATAGTATACTTGGTTTTGACTTATTCACTTTAAGGTCAACACAGAGGACAAGGGGCACTCTTTACGCCTAGAGGAAAAGAGATTTAATTTCCAAATATGGAAAAGTTTCTTCACAGTAATGCCTTGTACACACAATCGGAATTTCCGATGAAAAAAGTCAGACGGAATTTTTTCATCGGATATTCCTACTGTGTGTGTGCCCCATCAAACTTTTTTCTGTCAGAGTTTAGAAATAGAACATGTTTAATTTTTTTCCGATGGAAATTCCGATCGTCTGTGTGGAACTCCGACGGAGAAAAAAACATGCATGCTCAGAATCAAGTTGACGCATGCTTGGAAGCATTGAACTTCATTTTTCACAGCTCGTCGTAGTGTTTTACGTCATGTACTAAGGGCCAGATTCTGGTACAATTGCGGCGGCGCAACGTAACCCGTTTACATTACACCGCCGTAAGTTTTCAGTGTAAGTGCCTGATCCACAAAGCACTTACCTGTAAACTTGCGGCGGTTTATCGTAAACATGTCCGGCGCAAACCCGCTCAATTCAAATGGGGCGTGTACCATTTAAATTAGGCGCGCTCCCGCGCCGGACGTACTGCGCATGCTCAGTTTTGAAATTCCCGACGTGCTTTGCGCGATGTGATGTCATTTTTTTGAACGACGACGTGAGTTACGGCGTTTCGTATTTCCGGGACGTCTTACGCAAAAACAAAAAAAAAATTTAATTCGAAGCGGGAACGACGGCCATACTTTAACATGGCTCGTGTAAAGTTAAGGCATGTAAAATCATGACTAACTTTGCGACGGGAAAAAATTACTAGCGACGACGTCATGAACGCGGAAACCGTCGTGGATTGCCGTAAATGCTCATTAGCATACCAGACGCAGGAAAACGACGCGAACTCCACCCAGCGGCAGCCGAAGTATTGCATCCTAAGATCCGACGGTGTAAGTCAATTACACCTGTCGGATCTTAGGGCTATCTATGCGGAATTGATTCTATGAATCAGCCGCATAGATACGACAAGAGATATGACGGTGTATCAGGAGATACGCCGTCATATCTATTCTGTGAATCTGGCCCTAAATGTACTAACATTTATAGGTAAAGTTGATCCCGGGAATATCCGATTGCCTGTCGGAGGATCAGGAAGGATTTTTTTCCCCTGCTGTAGCAAATTGGATCATGTTGATCATGAACTTTTTTATTTTTTTATTTCATGGTTGAATAAGATGGACTTTTTCAACCTAACCATGAATGCTTTTAATATATTTCAGTTTTTGGAACATGCTACACTATGAGATGTTTCTGCTTCCCTTTAACTTATACAGTGCCTTGAAAAAGTATTCATACCCTTTGAAACATTCCACATTTTGTCATGTTACAACCAAACACGTTAATGTACTTTATTGGGATTTTATGTGATAGACCAACACAAAGTGGCACATAATTGTGAGGTGGAAGGAAAATGGTTTTCAATTCTTTTTACAAATAAATATATGAAAAGTGTGGCGTGCATTTGTATTCCGCCCCCTTTACTCTGATACTCCTAACTAAAATCTAGTGGAAATAATTGCCTTCAGAAGACACCTACTTAGTAATGTTGTGGGTTATGATACAAATAATAATAATACATTTAATATTTACTGGCAGAAATATGAAAAGTCCAGTAGGCCTCAAAATTGAAGTGAACCATTGCAAATGAAAACCTTGCAGAAAAAAAAAAAACACCTTAACATATGTTTTCCAAGTGTCCAAGACACAAACAATTGGATTAGCTATCTATAACGTTTACAAGCTTGGGTTGAGAGTTAGAACAATGATAGTAGCTTTCTCACCAAACACAAAGTTTGAACTGGTTTCAAGTGAAGAGATATACCTGTTGTGGGGTTGTTTTAGTGGACACTAATGTTGACTCTAGCTGTCCTAAAAACAATGGATGGTGTTGACCAAGAAGAGTCCCTAAGAAGAATTTGTTTACACAGCTGAACTATTATCCTGTCTTCATTAAGAGACAGTCTAAAGTCCGATCTTCACAAACCAATTCATGTATAAATTTGAGTTGCATTATAAATATACATGATATTAAAAGTAAGAATATATGTTGACATGGAAAAAATGAAAAATAATGTTTAGATTATCAATGACATCTTAGGTCAGAGGGCAAAATATAACTATAGCATCTGTTGATTTAGAGACTTTATTAGAAGAAAGAAATATATAAATATATATATAAATATGAGTTTAAATAGGAGTGTAATAGAAGCTAACCAACATTATGAAAGATATCAAATTGTGATTATAAAAGGATGTTAATTAACCTGTACTTAGAGTAACACATATTCATCTAACACATATCAAAATGATTAATGTTTCCACATTAATAATTAATTTGTGTAGATTGAGAGATATAACCTGTGCATGTTTAGAAAAAAAAAAACTGTTTTTAAAGATATACATTTATACAGGAATATAGAAGCATGTTATGAAAGAATCAAAAATATACTAATTGTATTTTATGTAATATAAAGTTACCAGAATGTTCAATATACATATATATATATATATATATATATATATATATATATATATATATATATATATATATATATATATATATATATATATATATATATATATAGAGTCGCCCCAGCATAATTTAATATTAACGTAAAGAGATAATCTCACAATAAAGGTGAGACACCTGGTGGTTGACAGTGATATTACTTGAGGATCTCAAAGTCCAGAGAACAGTTAATCATTAAGTGGTCAGCCAATAGAAACCAGACAATTCTCCACAGTAACTCCCAGATGTGCAACCAACCCATGAGTTAAGGACACATACCGGTTGGGCAGAACTTAGTATAACTTTATAGTCTTATTGTGCAAAGGAGATTTAAATGGAGGAAAAATAGAAAGAAGGGACTCAAGGATGAATGACTGAAGGGAAGGACCCATGTAGGGATGAATCATGACTGACTCCGACAGGGACGGGCACACTAGCACCATGCATGAAGACATATTCTTATCCCATGAAGATTCATAGAAAGCCACTGCCGCCAGCTTAACTCTGGTCACTTGTCAGTAGGAAATAGCCATTTTGGAATGGGTAATTATGTCATTTTTTATTTTATCTTGAATCTATTGTTGTTCTCTAAAATATTGAAGTATTGATGTTGTTCTCTAAAATATTGAAGTATTGAATATTTTGCAATTGCGATTTATTCTCAATAATCAATAACTGGTAGATTTCTCTCTAAAGAGTACATTTTTCATTATATTTTTCTTTTTGCATAGTTCTAATTTTAGTGACAAAACAAACGTCCAATTTATTTCACATTGTTAACCACTTACAGTACTTACCTGCAGTATAGTAACGGTTGAACGTGTGAAATAGATGTTCTGTTTCATTGTTATTTACACAAGGTTATTGAACCACATTAAGAATATATCATGGCACAAATGTCAAATGTACTGCATGCCCATTTTGGGGGTATTTTTATTGATTTTCAAGTCGTTCATGTAACGCAATTGGTATTTAAATTTCATGTAGATATTCATTTTTGTTAACCAATAAATGTAGCTATTTTGTATGATCATATGTCTCCGTGAAAAAGTTTCATATTATAGACTATGTCATATAGATTGACTTGTATTCAAAAATATCTTCAATAAAAAAGAATTCAAAATAAATACTGTGCGGGTAAAATGACCTTAAAAATGCACAACAGTAAATAGTCCAACTGTGTGTAATTTAATCTCAGTATAAATACAATTGTTCTGTGAAGCCATCAGAGGTTTGTTAGAGAACCTTAGTGAACAAACAGCCTCATGGGGGCAAAGGAAAACACCAGACAGGTCAGGGATAAAGTTGCGGAGAAGTTTAAAGCAGGGTTAGGTTATAAAAAAAACATCCCAAGCTTTGAACATCTCACAAAGCAGTGTTCAATCCATCATTTGAAAATGGAAAGAGTATGGCACAACTGCAAACCTACCAAGACATGGCCGTCCACCTAAACTGACAGACCCGGCAAGGAGAGCATTTATCAGAGAAGCAGCCAACAGGCCCATGGTAACTCTGGAGGAGCTGAAGAGATCCACAGCTCAGGTGGTAGAATCTATCCACATGACAACTATTAGTCGTGCACTCCACAAATCTGACCTTTATGGAAGAGTGGCGAGAAGAAAGTCATTTTTGAAAGAAAGCCATGAGAAGTCCTGTTTGCAGTTTGCGAGAAACCATGTGGTGAACACTGCACAGTAACACACCATCCCCACTGTGAAACATGGTGGTGTGCAGAATCGGGTTGAGGGGATGCTTTTCTTCAGCAGGGAAGCTAGTCAGGGTTGATGGGAAGCTGGATGGAGCCAAATACAGGACAATCTTAGAAGAAAACCCATTAGAGTCTGCAAAATACTTGAGACTACGGCGGAGGCTCATCTTCCAGCAGGACAATGACCCTAAACATAAAGCCAGAGCTACAATGGAATGTTTTTTTTTTTTCAAAGCATATTTATGTGTTAGAATGGCCCAGTCAAAGTCCAGAATCTGTGGCAAGACTTGAAGGTTGTTGTTCACAGATGCTCTCCATTCAATCTGACAGAGCTTGAGCTATTTTGAAAAGAAGAATGGGCACATATTTTACTCTCTAGATATGCAAAGATGGTAGAGACATACCCAAAAAGACTTGCAGCTGTAATTGCAGTGAAAGGTGGTTCTACAAAGTATTGACTCCGGGGGCATAATACAAATGTACGCCACACTTCAGATATTTATTTGTAAAAAATGTTGATAATCAATTATCGTTTTCCTTCCACCTGACAATTATGTGTCTATCACATAAAATCCCAATAAAATAAATTAAAATTTTTGGTTGTGAGATGACAAAATGCGGAAAATTTCAAGGGGCATGAATACTTTTTCAAGGCACTGTATGTCCTTGGGAGACTTACTGTTTGTGGTGAATTGTTCCTGATGGTGGAGTAGCTGGAGCAAGCAATTAAGACCATTTCTACCTGGATTACAAACCCAACCTTTTTTTTCCACTGCGTTTTTTTGACCGCTTTTCACTTAGTGGTCCTGGACATATGGTAAGTGGCTATGTTTGATCACTGTTGGTGGAGCATCCTTCTGGCTCGACTGACATCACTTACCAATTGAGTCTTTGCCTGGAGGTAGTGAATGAACTTTATAGTTTTTTTCTTGATGTTTGTAAACTTCTAATTCACTTTGGAGTGGTTGATTAATACCATCACGATTGTTTGCATAATAGCACTGCACCTTTAATTTTGTTATTTATTTAATAATGACTTGGTGGGGGAGATTTACTAAAACAGGTGCACACAGAATCTGGAGCAGCTGTGCATAGTAACCAATCAGCGTCTAAATTCAGCTTGTGCAGTTAAGTTTTGACAATAAAACCTAGAAACTGATTGACTACTATGCACAGCTTCACCAGATTTTATGTGACACAGTTTTAGTAAATCTCCCATGGTGCATCCAAAATGCCACTCTCCATGTCATTCATAATACACACTACACTGCTTATTAACCTAAATAACAGAATAATAGAACGATAGACAGACAGATAGATAGATAAAAAAATATATATTTCAAATTCAGTTATACAAGTGTAAGTCAAACCAATGTCATTCATTGTGAATGTCAATTTACTTAAAAAGGCTTAACAATTGTCAATTGGGAAGCATTGCCTTGGAATAACAATGAATGTCTCATCCTTCTTATTGATTTCAGCTTTTTATATGTATTAGGAAGTGTGCTTACGTTCACATTGTACATCGACATGCATACATTTTAATTGCAGTATGGTGTTAACAGAAAAGAACATCTTGATTTGGATTTTTTGCATAACTTTTTGACTCTCAGACAACTTTGATATTGGTTATTCAATACAAAGTGATTGTTTTTAATAACCATGCATTTTAAAGAAGTTAGGAATTATTTGTCAACTGTTTTGTTTTAAACAAATCTTGTAGAACTGCTGGTGTGCAGTAAAGTATTTTTTATTATTAAGCAAAAAAAGTAAAAAGTTCAGTTTTTTAAACTCTATCTCCATGTTTACTTTTTCTTTCAATAGTTCATTTGGGCCAAGCTGGCCTAAACAAACAATTTACTGCACTAACAGTTGTGCTTGCTGGGTGCAATGTATTTACTGTATGAAGTCTCAGCTTCATACAGTAAACAGTGCTGTGTTCTGGCATTGGGATGGGAACTCCTTATCCCACCCCAAGAATAACAAAGAGTCAGGTTGAGCACTGCTCAGCCTTTCATCCGCTGATGACACTGCCTGATATTTGGCGTGCAGTACTGTGGTCCACCAGTAGGTGTCTCCTGGCAGTCTGGAACTGCCAGGGGATATTTCCCCTAGTGGTGGTATAATGTGAACTTTGGGCCGCAGTACTGGCGTCCACCAGCAGGTGGTTCCTGGCAGTGTGAGGCCATCATCATCTCTTGCAATCAGGCATCACCTGAGTCTGATTGCAGGAGATGTGTATAAATACCTGGCAGACACACTCATACTTTGCCTTTGTATCTTTCCTTGTGCCCTGACCCTGAACCTGAGAAGCTCTGTATCTGTACCTGTGCCTGATCCGGTTACTGTTCCTGTCTGTTACCTGAACCCTGAACCCTGAGCCTTCTACCTGTACCCATCCCTCCTGTGATCCATCCATCCTCTCCTTGTCCTGTTTGTTTTGCCTTTCCCCAGCTGCTGACCTCCAGTTGACGACCCTGGCCTGGCCCTGTTTATGATTCTGGTTTTCCCCATTACTTGTATATATGTGTCTGTTACTGTTATTATTTGTGGGTTCTGTTTGCTATTGGTTGCTGCACACTGTGTGGTATTGGAGATGGTTGTATTTATATTATTTCACTTATCTTTAATAAATCATTATATTTCACTTACACATGTTTGGGTTTCCTCTGTTGCAGTCCACACAGTTCTAGTCTTATCTGATATGTGACAGTCAGAGATTGAGATGTAATCTGCCTGCCTCAGCCAATCAGAAAAAGCTTTGTATGTATTCATAGAATGCAAAGCTTCCTGTGAATAGGTGAGCAGTGCTTAGCCCAACTCTATTTTGTTCTGGGAGTGGGACAGAAAGTTCCCAAATTAAATGAACCATTTAAAGGGATGTTAAATTTTGAGTTCGACTTTAACCACTTGCCGACCAGCCGCCTCAGTTCCACTGCGGCAGGTTGGTTCGGCTGGGCAAAGCAATGTTACCTTACATCGCTTCCCATTGTGGCCACTAGGGGCGCGTGCTTTCAGAGGAGAAATGACTGATCGTGTGTTCATACAAAGTATGAACAGTGATCTGTCATCTCCCCTAGTAAGTCCCACCCCTCTTCAGTAAGAACACAGTGAGGGAACACAGTTAACCCCTTGATTACCCCCCCAGTGTTAACCCCTTCCCTGCCAGTGACATTTTTACAGCACTGATCGCTGTAAAATTGTCATCAATACAAAAAATGTGTAAAAAATGTCCGATCTGTCCACCATAATGTCGCAGTCCCGATAAAATAGCCACCATTTCTAGTAAAAAATGAATAATAATAAAAACGTCCCCTTATTTTGAAGACGCTATAACTTTTGCACAAAGCAATCAATATATACGCTAATTACAATTTTTTTTACCAAAAATATGTAGAAGAATACATATGGGCCTAAACTGAGTAAAAATGTGTTTTTTTTTTTTTTAAATGTGGGATATTTATTAGAGCAAAAAGAAAAAAATATTGCTTTTTTTCAAAATTGGCGCTCTTTTTTTGTTTATAGCGCAAAAAATAGAAACCGCAGAGGTGATCAAATACCACCAAAAGAAAGCTCTATTTGTGGGAAAGAAAGGATGTACATATTCTTTGGGTACAGCATCACACGGCCACACAGTTGTCAGTTAAAGCGACGCAGTGCCGAATCGCAAAAAGTGCTCTGGTCAGGAAGAGAGTAAATCTGGTTAAGAATAGTTAACTGATAAAAAGACAAAGGGTAATATTTATCAAACTATACTTTCCCTCCTTTTCCTCCTTCCGTCTATGTATTCTACCTTAATGTCCATAGTCAGGTACACTTTAAGGTAAAATGTAATGCCGTGTACACACGATCGGAAATTCCATCAAGAAAACCATGATTTTTGCACACACACAAATCTTGTTGGAAATTCCAACCGTCAGGAAAGCAGTGACATGCAAGACGTACGATGAGGCGAGATCAACGAAGTTCAATAGGCAGTTCGGCTCTTCTGCTTGATTCTGAGTGAATGTGTGTTTTGTTGCGCGTCAAAATTGCATACAGACGATTGGACTTTCCGATAGAATCTTTTTCTGTCGGGAAAAATAGAGAACCTGCTCTCAATCTTTTGTTGGTGGAAATTCCGACAACAAAAGTCCGATGGAGCATACACACGGTCAGAATTTCTGTCCAAAGGCTTGACAGAATTTCTGATTGTGTGGACGCAGCATAACGCTGCTGCTAGGTTTGCTACAGTTAGCCTTTTATTTTTGTTAATACACTGGCCATGGGTATCTCTATCTTTTAGAAATGAAAGCACCCAGGGGAAAACACAATAAATGTAGGTAGAGCGTAAACCCAAATTCGTTTTTATTTCTGGTAGGATTTAAACAGCATCTGAGTGACTGCCACTGTATAAGGGAAGGGATAGCACACATGCTATACTCACAAAGCCTGTATGCTAACTAAGTAATGCTTTATTTGGAGCGAACCTGGGTTTTAATTCTGAAGCAAAACAGTTGTCACAAATGTAATTTAAAAAAAAAGGAAGGTGTCTAGGCACCATAATTAGCAAATGAACAATGAATTTAAGTGGAAAATGTCACTAGACAATCATTGCCCTGTATTTGTGATAAGGCAGAGGCATGTTTAATGAGCTAGAAGAAATTTTATAGAAAAATGAACACTGACTTGAAACTTCCAAATGAGAGCTTAAGAATAAAATGTAGGAATGTCAAATGTCTGTATGGAATGTAATACCAATTCCAAGACATGAAGTGCATTTATGAATATATTATTTTTATCTCTATTGTTTAGAACAGATTGATAGGTTATAAAAGAACTATTAGGAAAATTAAACTATAATGGTTTTGGAACTTTTGGGTCATTTATTTGATGCTCTTGAGTCTTTTAAAAGATTTTTCAGATCAGTTTTTTTTATTATTGCTCCACTAATGCAAATCTAACATGTTATTTTATGAATAAATATGTAATATTAAGTGCACCAATGGCATTGATTTTTAAGAATGTTAAGATTTTTCTAAATAGCACAACAAAAGCTATTCGATTTTAAAAAAAATTCTCTGAAACTGAAACTTGGAACTGTTTGAACAATGTATGGAGTAACGGGGTACAGGGGTAAATATTTATTAAACATAAAATATCATAAACAATCATTTATATTTATCTGTTTCACCATGCCCAAGCCATTTTTTAGTTTTCAGTACTGTCAAATTCTGAATGACTGAATTACTCAGTCATGCAACACTGTACCCAAATTAATTTTATATCATGTTTTGGGGGAACAGGTAGAGCTTTCTTTTAGTACTATTTAATTTCCACTGGGTTTTTCATTTTTTGCTATAAAAGAAAAAAAAATCCTAACATTTTAAAAAACATATATATATTTCTAAATTTCTGTTATCAAACTTTGCAAATAATCTTGATTCTGTTACATATTCTTGCTGAAGAAAAACAAATCAGTGTATATTATTTGTCATTTTAACCAGTGATTTCTTACACACAGCATTGAAATACTTACAATTACACCCCAAAGCACATTCTGTTACTCTAAGACAGGGGTGCCCTGGGGCCACATGTGGCCTGCAAAGCCCTCTGATGTGGCCCCATGATCTCCTGCTCTGGGATGAAATAGAATAGAAGACTGTTACTTAAGGTACGTTTATTACTAAAATCACAGGGTATATATGGGCATATCTGTTCTGCAGTGGTTACTGGGCTGCTTTCAAACTGATCCGCAGAAACTGATCTGCAGGTTACCTGCACTGAGCCATAGACTAACTAATAACTTCTGTTATTACCTGCAAGTTTAGTGGGCTTTCTGAAAGTGCACCAAATATGCAGAATATAATATAAGTCTATTGCAAAGTGCAGAAAAGCCAAGGGTACACTGCGTTGCACCCGCAGTGCATGTAAACCACAGCACATCAGTGTGAAAGCAGCCAATGGGCCCCTTTTACACGGTCAGTCTGACCCAATTGGACCCTCCATTCACCTCTAAGGAGTGGCAGATGTAAAGCGACTTGTGTCCTAACTCCAATCCGATCTGCAAAAAAAAGGAAGGAGTATAATGGGCTGTGTCCATGTCTGCTCTGCATATGCAGAGTGGATATGGGCCTGCCATCCGTTCACTCCACTCATTGTGGCCAGTTACTAAGGCGCTTAAGTGGCCCTCACACTTTAAAAGTTTGGGCACCCCTGCTCTAAGCAGACACCACATGTATAAAACGTTTTCACAGTCTACAGAGAAAAGATATGCCTGTGCTCAGATCCCAATAGCTTGTACATGTATTTAAACTACCAGATGCTAAAGGGGTTTGACCACATGTTAACACTATAAAATAGGGATAGACCTTCTGCACACTGTCATACACACTTCCCAGAAAACTGAAATGAAAAACTGATATTTAGTTTACATATATTGCAATACATGTTTAGGGTGACCAAATTTTGTCAAAACAATCCCTCTTCTGGCCAGTCCTGCACTGCCTTGGCAGTGCAAATGCTACGGTGGACACCATGCCAACATGGGACACAGAGACACAAATTGGGGGAGAGCTACTAGGTTCAGATCTGGCCAATGACCTGTGTTTCAACAGAGACAAGTTTTGTTTTACTTTTTTATTCTGTTTGGATATTGTTATGTTTTTTTTTCATAAGCTGGTGTCTGTTTCCACAACATGGCAGACTGGCTAACCAGAAATTAGTTATTTTACCTGGGGCTGGGCAGTGGTTGAAGCAACTGAGAAGAAACAGAGAACTGGAAGAAGTCTAGATAAAAAGAATACCCACTATAACTGGAGGGCAATCTCAGTGTGCTCACTTGTACTGCAGCCCTTAAAAGGTCTGAGACACAGAATATTCTCTTAATCAGAGCTCTCAAGGTTGAGAAATTAGTGCAGGGAAGAGTCCTTGCACTGCTGAAGTCTATAGGGTATAGCACACACTAGTAGGAGTACACAGTAATAGTAGCAGGCAGCTGACTAGAGTACATAGGGAGACATAGTGATGAATGGAGACTGGATGCTGGTGCACATAGTCACTGGAGTAGGATACAGACTGGGGAAAACAAGGATCACAGGAGCAGGCTCAGGGACATAGGCACAAGCTACAGGTTGGAGTGCACAGGAATTTCAAGACTGGTGTACATACAAATCACACTGCTGGATGCAGGCTGTAGTATGCAAGGGTCACTGGAGATTGACAACACTGGTGTCACTGAAACAGTACAAGGAGGAACTGGGGATTACAGGAGAGGTCACTGGAGAATGCAGGGGGTCTGGCTGTCAGTATGTGGATGCATTGCATAAACACCAAACAACCTGCTAGCCACTTAAAATGGCTCCCAGCTCTGTTATTGGCTGTGTCGCTGGGTGTAGAAAGTCACTGTGGCAATCCACTGCACCTGTGACAAGAGCAACACAATAACTGCCCATTTGAGGCTGAACTGTTTGTTTTTTTTCGAAGCAAAAAATTACACTTTGAAAGATCCCCTTTGTTATGCTTCTGTGGATGGAAAAAACCCTGAACAAGATATTTGTTGCTGTGTTGCAGCTTCTGTGAGCCTTTTATTGAGTGGGGGTTATAAGTCCTTTGTGCAGTCCTTTTCAATACCTTTACATGTAAGCTTGGATGTACTGTACTGGATGCTTTTTGAGCAGGTCTTTGATGACACCCCGTTACTTTATGGTTTTATGTCCATTAACAGCTGTATATAAAATTGCAATTTGATATATATATTTCAGGTAGAAAGAAATGTATAGTATTGAGTGCTGTGTATTTCTTACATTAATTAGCTACAACTTTAAAGGGTGGCCTTTTGTTTTCCTGTTTACATCGCACATAGGCTGTAAACAAAAGCCTGCTGTGACTCCTCCAATCAGGCTGTGCCCAATATACATTTACTAGGTACAGTGACCAATTAGGGAGAATTATATTAGCCACCTTACAGAAAGGAGGGGGGTATATAATGCTTTGTAGGCAAGCTAAGTGCTCTTCAGAATTGGGAACAGAAAGCAGCCACCATGGGCTGACCTGAAGTTACCAGGTAATCTAACTCGATACTTGTATCTTATATTGTATTGTAGATATCGGTGTTGTGGTTAATTTGTAAATACCATGTAAGCCAGGGGACTTGCACTGTACATTGTGTTGTAAATACTGTCTGGTGTGTAATTTATATATATTATGTAACCCAATCAATAAATGTCTATTGCTGATTGAACTACCTCTTTTGTACAAGATCTCTCAGAGCTAGATATGTGTATGTCCATACAACTACAATGATTGAGGTGTATGCACATAATCACATGACTAGTCAACAAACCTGTGGGAGGGGCGAAACACATCAACGTAGATTCCGGCTCCCCAGTGATACTACGTCCGGCAATCTATGGAATGCAGGTGAGGTTGTGTGAGAACCAAGCTGCTTCCTGGAGCAAACGTACTGCTTTTGGACAACTAAACCAATGTGTTTTTTTACTCTGCTACATTGTAATTGAGATTTTACTTTTATTTATTTTTAATAAACCAAGACATCCTATAGTATATGGGTTCTCTCTCCTTATGTACGAGTCTGAAATACAAAGGAAGATACGTATGAAGGGCCAGATTCACAAAGAGATACGACGGTGTATCTACAGATACACCATCGTATCTCTGACTTACACTGGTCCTATCTATGCGCCTGATTCATAGAATCAGTTACGCATAGATAGGGCTTAGACCCGACAGTGTTACAATGTGTTACACTGTCGGATCTTATTTTCGATTTAAAAATGGCGCCAGGGGCGTTCCCGCTGATTTACCTTGAATAATATGTAAATCAGCGAGATACGCAAATTCACGAACGTACGCGGACCCGACGCAGTCTTCTTACGACGTTTCCATAGCGGCTTTCCTGTCGTATACTTACCCCTGCTTTTATCAGGCGCAGCCAATGTTAAGTATAGCCGGCGTTCCCGCGCCAAATTTGAATTTTCTAATGTCGTTTGCGTACGCCGATTCACAAACACGCGCGTCGCAAGTCACGCTCACGTCGAAACCACTGACGTCCTAGTAAAGTCAGTGGGAGCAATGCACGCCGGGAAATTCCCCGGACGGCGCATGCGCATTTAAATCGGCGCCTGATTTTAATAGTACACTCCCCCTAGCCGCGGAATTTGAATTCCGCCAGGGGGATTTAGGATCCGCCGCCGCAAGTTTGGAGGTAAGTGGTTTGTGAATTAGCCACTTGCCTCTCAAACTTGCGGGAGCGGATCTTAAATCACGTAGATCGAGCGGATCTATAGATCCGCTGATCTACGTGAATCTGGCCCGAAGTGTCATCTCACCTCCCTGCTGACCAGTCTAAGCCTGATTGCCCACATGCAGTATTGCTGAGGGGTCCGTATGATTTGGTGAGTTTAAGCACAAAAGGGGGTTTCTGAAGCATGGATCACTTGTGTGATTTTTGAGCACTATAGAAGTTTGGATTATGGTTTGCACATGAGCATCTTTGAAGAAAACTGTGTTAGGGACTGTCTACACCTTAACACAGACTTGCACTGTCTACAATTCCACTTGTATTATTCTGTTTGTTTATGCACAGCACTTGCACTTTAGTAATTCATATTGAACTTTGGGTTTGTTTGCACAGTGGTTTGCATTTAATTTTTTTGTTACTTTGTCATGAACAGCAAGAACAAGATAAGTACACATAGGCACTAGTGTCACGTACCTTACCAGAGGCCGAAGTGCTGAGAGGGCTTCCCTTGCGACTGAGTGCAGAACGCCCCCTGGAGGTGACACAGGGGGTGCTATGCCCAGAGATGCAGGGGTTGCCAGCTGCGACTTGCTGAGAAGATGTAGAAGATCAGCTGTCCACCAGGGTACGTGGTCAGGCAGGGGTACCACAGAAGTACCAGATGAGGTAGACTCGCAGGGAAACCCAGGGGCGGAGTCAGGAGCCAAGCCGGTAGTCATGCACAGGAAGCAGGAGGTAACTGGAGCAGGTCAGAAGGCAAGCCAAGGTCATACACTGGAACAATCAGGCAGGAACAGGATAAAGGGTAAACCGGGAGACAAGCCGGGGGTCATACACGGAGAAGTCTGGACAGGCAAGCCGGGCCGTCAACGGGTACACAGGAACACAGGAACAAGAGCTCAGGAACACACAAAGGCTGAAGATCATGCAGCAGTTGGTAACTGCTGCAGCATGTTTTTAAATAGGGCACTGACACCAGGAGTTCTGCCCGCATCGCGTGCGCACTGGCGCACGCGTGTGCGCAGTAAAGAATACAAGACTTGCAGAGTTGTTGCCCGTTTGCGCGCGCATGCGCGTTGCGTGCGTTGGTCCGTGTAAGGCAGGTCTGACAGTTCTTCCACGGTTGTTTCCCTGACAACTAGTATATTTAGCGTGGGTGATTTGTTTATTACTTTTTGAGCGGAGCTTGGAATAGGACACATTGTAGTGATAGGACATAGGTATAGTCATCGTTCTGACCTAATAATCCATAATGTTTATTTTTTTTAATGTGGAATCAAACAGAAACATTTTGACCTTGTGTACACTGGTAATGAATAGAATCCAATCCAGTTTTCAAATCATATAGCTACAATACAAGAAATGTTTCCATTATAACATGTTGCCAGTTAGCATGGAAACATTTCTACAAGATATATAAATGTACACAAGTGTTTATAATTGTATAGTGTGTCTGTTTATCCTTTGAGTGTTACAATAAAATGACCTTCTCTGTAAATGGCAACATATAAAGTATATCCTAAAGCGGCAGTAAACTTTCCTGCACAACTTTGCACTGAGTTGCGCATGTAAAGCAATATAAAATGACATGCAAGTGGATGGCTTTCAGAATATTTCAACCCATATCATTTAGGAGATATCATTTGCTGTTTCTTTAAGCCCTGGTTCACACTGGAGCATTTTGACATGCAATTTGACATGTCAAATTGCATAATTATATATAGAATCCAATAAGGATGTTGATAGGACTATAAAGGTGCTACTACTGAATCACAATACACATATTGTATAAAAAGATATTTTATTTTGTTAATACATAAAAAAATGTTCAAGAAATACAGTAACTGAAAAATATGCCTGAGTGATATTCTTCAAGTTCATGTTCAGCATAAATCGGTCTACATGTTTCACCATTTGGCTTCTTCAGGAACGGATGTGAACATTCTTTTCTATTAAATGGGTATAGGTAAAAATGAAATTTTTACAAAGCCATGTATATCACACATGTGCTTAATCAGACAAAAGAAAAACAACAAAAATAAACAAGCATCTGTTAAGATAAATTGAAGCGATACCTGGGATGGTCAAGAGAACCATTAGAAAAGTTTCTCAGAGCTCTCAATTGATTGGTTGAGAGTTTGATTAGTGTATTCCACACTGTTTTCTGAGCATCACTTGTTATGGGGGAGCTGGACAATGGTCCAAGTGTGATATACCACGAGTGAGAAGTATGTCTCTTTAACCACTTGCCCCCCGAGGACATCATATGACATCCTCGACTTTGTGCAGTGATATCTGAACGATGCCTGCAGTTATAGGCATCATTCAGATATCACTGTCTTCTGCCGGCGATTCTCTGCACAATATGAATGATCAAAGTGGCAGTTCCACCGCTTGATCGTTCTTATAGGCAGCGGGAGAGGATGTCTCCCCCTCCCGCCGCCATCCGGTGCTTCTCCGGGCTCTCCCGTGCCATCGTGGGCCGGAGAATGAATCGCCCGGTGCTGGCTGGGAAGCATATAAATGACTGGTGACCAGATGGTCACCAGTCATCTCTATGATCGTCGAAGGCCCGGGCGCAATGTTATAACGTCACGCCCCGGAATCCAGAAGTAAACAAAGCCGCAATCGCAGATGTCGGCATGAGATCGGTGAATTTGTTTTCATGATCTCATGCTTGTAAGCCTGGAGGAGAGATGTGGGGTCTTATTGACCCCACATCTCTCCATAAAGAGGATCTGTCACAGTGATTCCTATTACAAGGGATGTTTACATTCCTTGTAATAGGAATAAAAGTGATAAAAAAAATGTACAAAAAAGTGTAAAAATATAAAAATTAAGTAAAATAATTATTTTTTTTTTTTTTATAAAACGCCCCTGTCCCCGGTAGCTCGCGCTCAGAAGCGAACATGCATTTAAGTCCCGCCCACATATGTAAACGCCGTTCAAACCTCACATGTGAGGTATCGCCACGTGTGTTAGAGTGTGTGCAACAATTCTAGCACTAGACCTCCTCTGTAACTCGAAAATAGTAACCTGTAAAATAAAATAAAGCACCACCTATGGAGATTTTTAAGTACCGAAGTTTGGCGCCATTTCATGAGTGTGCGCAATTTTAAAGCATGACATGTTAGGTATCTATTTACTCGGCATAACATCATCTTTCACATTATACAAAAGAATTGTGCTAACTTTACTGTTTTGTTATTTTTTAATTCATGACATTTTTTTCCCCCAAAAAAGGCGTTTGAAAAATGATTGTGCAAATACCGTACGAGAAAAAAAGTTGCAATGACCAGCATTTTATTCCCTAGGGTGTGTGCTAAAAATATATATATAATGTTTGGGGGTTCTGATTACATTTTCTAGCAAAAATTTTTTGATTTTTACATGAAGGGGAGAAGTGCCAAAATAGGCCCGATGGACAAGTGGTTAAAGATGTGTATGGCCCTTTAACGACTTTTTAATGCCTACAAACAATAATGAACTAATTAATTTGTACATATAGTTAATTTGTACTTGCTAAAGGCTTAATCCAGTTGGTTAGTAGGTTTAAGTTATATAAAATGTAAAGGTTAATGCTTACATGAAAGGGTTACCATTTAAAGCTTGGTCTGGGAGCCAGTGCAATCTTGTATATTCGCAGCTTCTAAATGAGAGATCATAGTATCTATATTTGCTTGCCTCTAGAGCAATCTGGTTAGAAAATATAAGGTAAAAATGTGTGAGGATAAATGTATCTATATTAAATGCACACTCCATGTGTATTTACATACAGAGTGGTTAATTGCTATTACTGCTTGGATGTTTACCTTGTTTATTACTTAGATTTCCTATATATAGATAGGAGCCTTCATTAATGAAATCATAGAGAATCCCATGCTGGTATAAACATGTCTATGATTAAAAAACAATGAATCAAATTCTTGTTAACCAATTACTGTTAAACATGGTATATATCAGACAGCCTACGACGTACAGCTTAATCTTACCTGTTTAGATACGGCTCCCAGATACGGCTCCCAGACGTCCTCACCGCTGATGTAGTGGTGTGTGGGTCTATTTATACTCGTCTCTCGATGTTGTGTGCAGTGAACGTGTGACCCTTTCATGTGAGCATTAACCTTTACATTTAATATTACTGAAAACCTACTAACCAACTAGATTAAGTCTTTAGTAAGGACAGATTAACTATATGTACACATTAATTCGTTCATTATTGTTTGTAGGCATTAAAAAGTCATTAAAGGGCCATACACATCTTTAAAGGGACATACTTCTCACTCGTGGTATACCACACTTGGACCATTGTCCAGCTCCCCCATAAGAAGTTATGCTCAGCAAAGAGTGTGGAATACACTAATCAAACTCTGAACCAATCTGAACTTTTTTATATGTATTAACAAAATAAAATAGATTTTTATAGAATATTAGCCGGATTCAGGTAGGACTTACGCAAACGTATCTTCTGATACGCCGCGTAAATCCACGGATGCGCCGTCGTATCTATGCGCCTTATTCAGGAAACAAGATACGCCTGAATTTTGGCTTGATACAACCAACGTAAGTCTCCTACACTGTCGTATCTTGGGCACATATTTACGCTGGCCGCAAGGGGCGCTTCCATTGATTTACGCGTTGAATATGCAAATGACCAATTCACAAACGTACTTGTGCCCGTCGCTGTAATCTACGCCGTTTACGTAAGGCGTACATCCGGAGTAAAGTTAAGCCTCCTAAAGCAGGGGTAAGTCATGTTAGGGTATGGACGTCGGAATAGCCGCCAGATTTTACGTTGTTTGCGTAAGTCGTACGTGAATGGGGCTGGGCGTAGGTTACATTCACGTCGAAGCCATTGAGCCGTCGTATCTTAGGGCGTATATGCAACGTGATTCTGAGCATGCGCGCGCATGCGCCGTTTGTTCGGCCATTCATTTACATGGGGTCACGGCTAATTTAAATGTAACGCACCCACTACCTTCTTACTTTGAATTAGACGGGCTTACGTTACGCCGACGCAAGTTTGGGAGCGAGTGCTTTGTGAAAACAGTTACATCGGCGTAGCACATACGATGCGCTACACCGGCATAAAGATACGCCGATCTACGTGAATCTGGGCCTATGTGTATTGTGATACAGTAGTAGCACCTTTATAGTCCTATCATCATCCTTATTGGATTCTATATATAATTTTGCCTATAAAGGGACGATGTTGCCTAGATAAATAATTGATCATTCTAGAACTATAAATGATGTCAAATCGCATGTCAAATCAGCGGCAATTGCCATCAATGGCACGTCCTAATTTTAAAAAAGTAGTTTAAATTGACATCTGCACAGATGTCTCTGAAATTGTAGCCGAAATCGGGACAGACATGCAGGCGTGAAATCGTGCGAGTTCGGCTGAATAATTGGCTGAAAGTATCAAGCACGTCAAGATGGAGGACTTTAGAGCCCTTCGTAATCTAATTATATTATTAGAGGAAAATAACAGCCAAAATTACACCAGTTTAGGGCTTGCTAGCACACCATCAGCCTCCTCTGGGGTGAATATCTGTACGCCTAATTATATGCTGTAGCGTCCCAATCACATTGATCATTTCAACTTCCTAGATTGGATCTCAAAATATGACCAAATATCAATCCTTAAACATTCAAACAAATGTATAGAGGCATTAATCTGCAAACCAAATAAATACTTACATGAGCATGATTTCTAGCAGATGACATAAATAACCTCCTCCTTCTATAGTAAACATCCAAAATTGCTTACCAGAATCTCCCCATAACAGACATAGCACCGCTCAGTCTACCTCCCTTACTGCACTAAATAAATATCCCAGTTTGGCGGGAAAATTCGGCTTGGTAATTAATTATATTTCAGATGTTAAAGTCACAAGCCAAAACGAACCAGACACCAGAGTGTGGAGCTCACCAATGTGCAAAGGCATCTCCCGCCACAACCCGAAACCGAATCCCATCGGCTTGGCCAGCGACGGAACCACAGCACCAATCGGAGACTAGGGCAGCAGCCGCTGGCCATGTACACCACCACAAATATATGAACCAGAGGCACCTACTTCTATTTCGCCATACTGAAAACATAGCCAGCCAGATTACAAAGATAACTATTGAAATAATAGGGAAGGATATAGGGACTAATAGATAGTGGAGTACTCCCCATGCTCCTGCCACCACAACGTCACCACCTTTCTTAAGGCAGTGGGAAAGTTCTTTGCCAACTGCCACTAAAGTCACATCCATGCCAGGGGGACCGCTTGTCAAAGTCCCACATATGTCAGTTTTCCCATGCATAAACAATAGGCCCCCATAGTATCTTTGAACACATAGATCCCACAGAATATCTTGAGTCAAAAAAATAATGTTTATAAATAAAAAATAGAAGATCAGATACTCTCTGCTTCAATTCTCAATGTGCATCCATTTGGGGTCCAAAGCTCCAATATCTCTGAAACAATCATATGACAATTTGTTATTAAAGCTATATAGGAATTACAAGGTATATTTCAAATAGACGTGTAACATTACATTGATAAGACCGTGGTATCATTAGGATGTTTTATTTTGTATAGGAATATATATTGGTCCCAGAGCTATATATCAAAGCATCAATATTGAAGTGATCCCAAAAGAGCCTATAGCTCAGAGATTTATTTAGGCCTGGTGGTCAAGTGGCATTTAGCTTAAAAATCCATCTTGCTTCCCTTTGGAGCAATTTTCAATTAATATTGCCCCCACGTGGGTCTTCCAGGACCCTCTTGAGGACCGTGAATCATACCATAGAGGTATCGTTTTTTGTGTTTTAAGGCAACGTGTCTACTTATAGGCGTATACAAGAGGTTTGTTTCAATATAATAGATATGGTCATAGATTTGTTTCCAGAAATTACGAAACGTCTTATAGACAAAAAACGATCCGCACCTACAGAAAATGATATAGACCACTCCTTTCATTTGACAGTCGGCATGAAACCTCATATTGTATAAAATTATGTTAGGCAAAATGAATGAAGCTCCCTCGAGAATCCTATTACAATATTTGCATGCCTCACATTTGTGCATGCCGAATTTGGATTCATTGGGTTTCAGGGGCTCTTGGAAGTGGCTGTGAATCAGTCGATCCTTTAATGAATGACTAGAGTTGAGCGGACACCTAGATGTTTGGGTTCGACAGGTTCAGCCGAACTTGACCCGAACTTGACCCCGAACCCCATTGAAGTCAATGGGGACCCGAACTTTTCAGTACAAAAATGTCTCTAAAACACTAAGGGAAAGGGCTAGAGGGCTGCAAATGGCAGAAAAATGTTGTTAAGAGCATGGCAAGTACTCTGAAAATAAATGTGGATAGGGAAATAACTTAAAATAACATAAAAAAAAATCTTGATCTAGGAGGACGAGGTCCATATGGAGTAGGAGGTTGAGGTGGCGGTGGATGTGGCGGTGTAGGTGGAAGTGGCGGTGTAGGTGGAAGTGGCGGTGGAGGAGGACGAGGTAGCCAACACAGCAGGTTTTGGTTTTTAATTGATTTATTTTTTAAATTAGGGTACACCCCAAAAGAGTGAGAAAGATCTAGGGTTGCCACCTCATCCCTTTAAACCCAAACACATAGTAATTACACACGTCCTGGGGCTAATTTAATGTCAATAAGGCACCAAGTGAGTTTAATTAGCAGCACCTTAATCAGCCAGAGAACCTGTGTAATTAATATATGTTCACTTTTAAAGGGATAAGATGGCAACCCTAGAAAGATCAGAAAAACAAGAATGGCTGGGTAAGGCCGGCCCGGTGTCTATTCTGCACAAGGTACGGACAAGTCCTGTGGGATCCATGCCTGGTTCATTTTAATGAACGTGAGCTTGTCCACATTGTCTCTGGACAGGCGGCTGCGCTTGTCTGTGATAACGCCCCCTGCCGTGCTAAATACACGTTCAGATAATACACTGGCTGCAGGGCAGGCCAGCACCACCAAGGCGTAAAGGGCAAGCTCAGGCCATGTGCCCAATTTGGAGACCCAGAAGTTTAAGGGGGCGGACCCGTCATTCAGTACGTGTAGGCATGTGCACAGATACTGCTCAACCATGTTGGTGAAATGCTGCCTCCTGCTAAAACGTTCCATATCAGCTGGTGGTGCTGGATGTTGTGGCGTGCTGACAAAGCTTTTCCACATTTCGGCCATGCTAACCCTGCCTTCTGAGGTGCTGGCGGTGCCCTGGCTGCATTGGCAACCTCTTCCTCCTCCTCTGCCTTCGCCTTGTGCTTCCACTGTGCCCCCGCTGTCAGTTGGGAATTCCACCAGTAGCACGTCTACCAGCGTGTGCTTGTACTCGTGCATCTTGCGATCACGCTCCAGTGAGGGAATTTAGGATGGTACATTGTCCTTGTAACGGGGATCCAGCAGCGTGGCCACCCAGTAATCAGCACCTGTTACAATGTGGGAAACACGGCGGTCGTTGCGGAGACACTGCAGCATGTAATCGTTCATGTGTGCCAGGCTGCCCAGAGGCAACAAAAAGCTGTTCTCTGTGGGAGGTGTATCATCTGTGTCCTCTGTATCCCCCCAGCCATGCACCAGTGATGGCCATGAGCTGATCTGGGTGCCACCCTGCTGAGAACATGGTTCCTCCTCCTCCTCCATCTCCTCCTCCTCATCCTCCACCTCGTCATCCTCCAGAACTGTGCCCTTGCTGGATAATTGTGTACCTGGCCTTTGTTGGTGCAGGAACCCACCTCGAAGCCACTTGTGAATGACTGCCCTGAAAGCCTTGGAAATGATCCTGATTCCTCCTCCTCCTCCTCCTGTGCCACATCCTCTTCCATCATCTCCCGAAGAGTTTTTTCAAGGAGGCATAAAACTGGGATAGTAACGCTGAGAACGGCGTCATCGGCACTGGCCATGTTGGTGGTGTACTCGAAACAGCGCAACAAGGCACACAGGTCTCGCATGGAGGCCCAGTTTTTGGTGGTAAAGTGGTTCTGTTCCGTAGAGCGACTCACGCGTGCGTGCTGCAGCTGAAACTCCACTTTCGCCTGCTGCTGCTCGCACAGTCTGGCCAGCATGTGCAAGGTGGAGTTCCACCTTGTGGGCACGTCACATATGAGGCGGTGAGCGGGAAGGCTGAAGTTACGCTGCAGCGCTGCCAGGCAAGCAGCAGCAGCAGGGTGAGAACGTCGAAAGTGCGCACAGACAGCCCGCACTTTCTGTAGCAGCTGTGGCATATCGGGGTAAGTTTTCAGGAACCTCTGCACCACCAAATTCAGCACATGCGCCAGGCAAGGGATGTGCGTCAAACCGCCTAGGCCCAGAGCTGCTACGAGATTTCGCCCATTATCGCACACCACCAGGCCCGGCTTGAGGCTCACTGATGCCAACTAGTGTTGAGCAGAATATGCCATATTCGATTTCGCGATATATCTCGAATATATATTCGAATATTCGAGATATATTCGCTAAATTCGAATATTCGTGATATTTTATCGAAATTAATTGAATGCGATTTTTCGCTATTGCGAATGCGAAAATAATTGCGATTTTTTTAATAACTGCGGTAGGAGCGCTCTGATTGGCTTAGAATATTCGTGATATTTTATCGAAATATCGCAACATGCGAATGCGATATTTATTGCGCAATTTCGAGATATGCTGGAGGAGCGCTCTGATTGGCTCAGAATATTCGTGATATTTTATCGAAATATCGCAACATGCGAATGCGATATTTATTGCGCAATTTCGAGATATGCTGGAGGAGCGCTCTGATTGGCTCAGAATATTCGTGATATTTTATCTAAATATCGCAACATGCGAATGCGATATTTATTGCGCAATTTCGAGATATGCTGGAGGAGCGCTCTGATTGGCTCAGAATATTCCTGATATTTTATCGAAATATCGCAACATGCGAATGCGATATTTATTGCGCAATTTCGAGATATGCTGGAGGAGCGCTCTGATTGGCTCAGAATATTCCTGATATTTTATCGAAATATCGCAACATGCGAATGCGAAATTTATTGCAGATATTTCGAAAACTGCTGTAGCAGCACTCTGAAATCGAATATGTATGATATTTTAACCAAAATACATATTGCGATTGCGATTTTTCGATCGCGCATGCGCAATTGCGCGAACAACACGCGACCATTTCCTGGAGCCTTGCCAGTTTCCCAATATTACAGCAACATGGTGGGAAGCAATTTCACAAAGTCTGAGGAAAAGTTGCTGATTTGTGTAAGTATTTTGACCACTGTTATTTCATCATCTTCAACTGCATTTAAGTCTAGTTTAAAAGTTAGTATATATGATCAGATATTAGTATTTAACCAAAAATGTGTCTCCTGCTTTTACAAAACTACAAGTCCCAGCATGCCTGGACAGCTGCAGACACCCTGGTTGGCAAATGTGTATTTAGGCACTTTTCCTTGTTATTTAGCATAATGAATTTAAAATTTTTTTGGACATAGGACGTATGCGAACGTCCTGACTTCAGTGTCCTCAAGGCCCAAGGACGTTCGAATACATATTGCCCTTTAGATGTTGCAGAACTACAACTTCCAGCATGCCTGGGAATGCTGGCACTTCTAGTATTGTAAGTTCTGCAGGCCCACATTTTTCAGGCCTTTATGCACGGGTCTCTAAACTGTGGCACCCTAGATGCAGCAAAAGTAAAATTCTTAGCATGCACTGAAAGACCGTGGCTGATGGGAGTAGTAGTTTTGCAACAGCTGGAGGTGGACTGGTCTTGAAACCCAGAGTTAGGTAACAAACCCGTAGTGTTTTGCAACCATTCTGCCTCCAGCTGGTTATTTTCTGTTGAAAAGCCTGTGGCGTGCAAAACACAACCCAAAAACTCCACCCGGTGCAAGGAAAAATTTGCACACACCTAAAGAGTGACATCACAAAAAACTGCGACGGTTGCATACGTCAGTGGTCCTCCGAAAAGGTCCCGTCTCTGACCCCCCGGGGCGTTAGGCTCCTAGGCTCCTGACAGGGAAAAGAGTTACTGTGGTCCATACAGCCGAAGCCATATGGACCCATCTCGGTCCAAGCAGCGCAATCAACACGCGAACAACACGCGACCATTTCCTGGAGCCTTGCCAGTTTCCAACTTATGATCGCAGCGCAATCACACAGCAACATGGTTGGAAGCAATTTCACTAAGTCTGAGGAAAAGTTGCTGATTTGTGTAAGTATTTTGACCACTGTTATTTCATCATCTTCAACTGCATTTAAGTCTAGTTTAAAAGTTAGTATATATGATCAGATATTAGTATTTAACCAAAAATGTGTCTCCTGCTTTTACAAAACTACAAGTCCCAGCCCAGCCCAGCATTTAAGTCTAGTTTAAAAGTTAGTATATATGATCATATATTAGTATTTCACAAAAAATGTGTCTCCTGCTTTTACAAAACTACAAGTCCCAGCATGCCTGGACAGCTGCAGACACCCTGGTTGGCAAATGTGTATTTAGGCACTTTTCCTTGTTATTTAGCATAATGAATTTAAAATTTTTTTGGACATAGGACGTATGCGAACGTCCTGACTTCAGTGTCCTCAAGGCCCAAGGACGTTCGAATACATATTGCCCTTTAGATGTTGCAGAACTACAACTTCCAGCATGCCTGGGAATGCTGGCACTTCTAGTATTGTAAGTTCTGCAGGCCCCCATTTTTCAGGCCTTTATGCACGGGTCTCTAAACTGTGGCACCCTAAATGCAGCAAAAGTAAAATTCTTAGCATGCACTGACAGACCGTGGCTGATGGGAGTAGTAGTTTTGCAACAGCTGGAGGTGGACTGGTCTTGAAACCCAGAGTTAAGTAACAAACACGTAGTGTTTTGCAACCATTCTGCCTCCAGCTGTTTTTTTCCTGTTGAAAAGCCTGTGGCGTGCAAAACACAACCCAAAAACTCCACCCGGATGCAGTGAAAAATGTGCACACACCTAAAGAGTGACATCACAAAAAACTGCGACTGGTACATACGTCAGTGGTCCTCCGAAAAAGGTCCCGTCTCTGACCCCCCGGGGCGTTAGGCTCCTGACAGGGAAAAGAGTTAGCAACGCATATCTCCCCTATACGTGTATCCTGTGTTGTTAATAATATATTCATAATTATGCAAATGATAATGGCTGCTATATTTATGCAAAAAAGGTGGCGACCGAAATGGCAGGATATAAAATCTTTCATGTTACCCCTGTCATTGATTAATAAGGCGAGAATGCTTCCAATTGTTGAATAGCATACATTTACGTCATATATCCATAAGGCTGTCAACAGAAGTATTACAATATACTTTGTTCTTCATCTTGCAGAAGTTCCTGGAAACAGGATACGATGAGCTGCGGAGGCAGCCACAGAAAAGGGCTGTGGTCAGCGCCCTAATCGCTGACTTTGGCGGCCAACATGACCACAAGGCCATTGTTAAGAAGTGGTCTGACCTGAAGAGGCGCCAAATGGTTCATGTCAGACGTCTTCGGGCTAAATATCATCCAGGTAAGTTATTGTTGACAGTTATGTTTTTTTTAAAAAAAGTGTATTTTGTGCGTGAACTCGAAAGAGAGAGGAGCCGGCCTGCAGGAGTTGGGAGGCCTCCCCCAGAGGCAATCTGCCACCTTTCTCCATGCCCCGGTTGGCAATGGCGGGTGTGAGGGGGTCCTCCCAACCCAACCTCGCATAGCACACCCACCAGGGGCGGGGCTGAGACCACCAAACTCAATTCACAGGTAGCCGAGAGCGGGATCCGAACCCCTAGCTGCAGAGGTGAATCAGTTGTCAGTGCAGTGGCAATCGCGTGGAGCCACCGCAGCTCCTTTGGTGACAGTTATGTAAGGTCATATGTAATTCATGTAAGGTCAGATGTTGTTAACCAAGATGCCATGTTGTGCTAACATATATCACCACCGGCCAAGGTATTCATAGTACTGTTGAAAAAATACATGGGGCAGCAGACAGGAACACAGAAGTTATGTGGGAACATAATTTTCCCATTGCTTTGCATGGGACTTTAAAGAAAAACCCCGACCATGGCAAGTGGGGGTGGGTAAGGTTTAAACCACCTATCCTATGTTTGTGGCTGACATATAAGTAACCTGTGTGCCAAGTTTCATATAAATATCTTTAGCCGTTTGTACGTGATGCTGGAACATACATACATACATACATACATACATACATTTATGCACACACACACGTTGAGTTTTATATATATAGATTACCACTAAATTCCTGTGTTAGGAGTGGGGTTGTTATAGTAATCCCGTGTGCTCCATCAGGCCCTTTTTTTAACATGAGATGGTCTGAACAAAGCAAAGGAGACAAAAACAGCTCATTTTAACATGGTTGCATCCCAGCTCACGCTCAGTCCCCTGTAGTGCCCACAAGACCCTTTAATATAACATTGTCCCATTGGTTAACTGTCTATATAAATCAATTTGTATTCATATACAATACAGCACAGTACACAGAATTTGCATACGTCATTAGAAAACATTTTTATAATATATGAACATTGTGTTATTATAGGAGCTCCAATGCCAGTTGTCCGCGCCAAGCGCAGAAGGCGCCAGGCCGATGAGGAGGAGGAGGAGGATGCGGCAGAGGAGGATGCGGCAGAGGAGGACATGGATGAGGAGGAGCAGCCAGGGCCCTCCCACTCCCCAACCCCAGCTCCTGTTGAGGAGCAAGCTGAGGAGCTTCCCCCCCCCACCACCCCAACTTCTCAAGCAGAAGAGCAGGAGGAAGAGAGCGGTCCTGTGAGCCTCATTCAGGAAGGTAAATATGTGCACAATGATTAATAACATTTCAACAACAAAATGTAGATATAAAAATGGACAACATATAAAGCGCACCTGTCAGATTGTAGAACCATAATATGGTATTGATGCTAGAAGTATACAGGTAGTGCATAATTATTAGGCAAGTTGTATTTTTTGAGGATTCATTTTATTATTGAACAACAACCATGTTCTCAATGAACCCCAAAAACTCATTAATATCAAAGCTGAATTTTTTTGGAAGTAGTTTTTAGTTTGTTTTTAGTGTTAGTTATTTTCGGGGGATATCTGTGTGTGCAGGTGACTACTATTACTGTGCAGAATTATTAGGCAACTTAACCAAAAAATAAATAGATAGCCATTTCAATGATTTATTTTTAACAGTGAAACCAATATAACATCTCAACATTCACAAATACACATTTCTGACATTTAAAAACAAAACAAAAACAAATCAGTGACCAATATAGCCACCTTTCTTTGCAAGGACACTCAAAAGCCTGACATCCATGGATTCTGTCAGTGTTTTGATCTGTTCACCATCAACATTGCGTGCAGCAGCAACCACAGCCTGCCAGACACTGTTCAGAGAGGTGTACTGTTTTCCCTCCTTGTAAATCCCACATTTGATGATGGACCACAGGTTCTCAATGGGGTTCAGATCAGGTGAACAAGGAGGCCATGTCATTACTTTTTTTTATTTAATACCCTTTCTTGCCAGCCACGCTGTGGAGTACTTTGACACGTGTGATGGAGCATTGTCCTGCATGAAAATCATGTTTTTCTTGAAGGATGGTGACTTTTTCCTGTACCACTGCTTGAAGAAGGTCTCTTCCATAATCTGGCAGTAGGACTGGGAGTTGAGCTTGACTCCATCCTCAATCCGAAAAGGCCCCACAAGCTCATCTTTGATGATACCAGCCCAAACCAGTACTCCACCACCACCTTGCTGGCGTCTGAGTCGGACTGGAGCTCCCTGCCCTTTACCAATCCAGCCACGGGCTCTTCCATCTGGCCCATCAAGACTCACTCTCATTTCAGCAGTCCATAAAACCTTAGAAAAATCTTTCTTGAGATATTTATTGGCACAGTCTTGACGTTGCAGCTTGTGTGTCTTGTTCAGTGGTCATCGTCTTTCAGCCTTTCTTACCTTGGCCATGTCTCTGGGTATTGCACACCTTGTGCTTTTGGGCACCCCAGTGATGTTGCAGCTCTGAAATATGGCCAATCTTGTGGCAAGTGGCATCTTGGCAGCTGCACGCTTAACTTTTCTCAGTTCATGGGCAGTTATTTTGCACCTTTGTTTTTCCACACGCTTCTTTTGTTTGATGATCACGCTTCAGAAGCTTTGCAACTTTAAGAGTGCTGCATCCCTCTGCTAGATATCTCTCTATTTTGGACTTTTCAGAGTCTGTCAAATCCTTCTTTTGGCCAATTTTGCCAAAGAAAAGGAAATTGACTAATAATTATGCACACCTGATATAGAGTGTTGATGTCATTAGACCACACACCTTCTCATTACAGAGATGTACATTACCTAATATGCCTAATCTGTAGTAGGCTTTCGAGCCTATACAGCTTGGAGTAAGACAACATGCATAAAGAGGATGATGTGGTCCAAATACTCATTTGCCTAATAATTCTGCACTCCCGGGATGTGTTAGACACATAACAAGTGTATACACATGATAATGATTGATTAATAAGCAAAAAAAAAATATTTATTTATTTGGTAACGTTATTTGAAATCCAAATGTTTTTTTATTATATCCTAAAAGCATCAAGAGATCTGAAGAGGCAAAATATACTCATTGAAAAGACGCACCAGAAGATCCTTCAGAACCAGCGGAAGATGAGCTACCTCAACCAACAAAATGCTCTGCTAGAGCAGCAGCTATCGGGTCAGATTGCGGAAATGCACCGCATTCAGAAACGGATTGAGAGCTATATTTAAATTTATTTTTGTATTAAAAAAACTTATTTTTTGGAAATGTTTCATTTCTTTTTGAGATAGAGTTGTAGGTTTTTCAACACATCTAACTTCACATCAAACAAATCAACATCAACACATTTAACTTCATAATAAGCAAAAACATTTTATACTATTATTTTATTTAACATTAACCTAGGACAAACTAAAGCACACGACACAGACACGACGAACACAAAATAAACTGTTGAAAAATGAACATAACAAAAGCAACAATATATATATATATATACAAAGAGAGAGAGAGGGAGAGCAAGAAAGAGAGAGAATGCAGATGAGCTCTTGCAGTCAGCCCAATGGTTGCAGTATAAATGCCGCAAAACAGGGTTTAACATAAGGTTCATTGTTATAGTTACACTTGCTGTTTAGATCCGGTCTGGTAGTCCGGTCTGGTAGCTTGTAGCGGAGGCTGTTGGTGGATCCGCTGTGCCAGAAAGGTCATGAAGCTTTACTCAGCATGGAGGCAGCAGCAGGAGTATTAAAATATAATATAACTAGACAATGCATTTCCTGAGGAAAATGCGAGTGGGAATGCTGAATAGCTTAATTGGTGAGCCCCTTGCCAAAGACATTCACCATAACCACTACACTATCTTTAGGACACACAGCTTCTTTCTCTATCTGCAAAGTATAGAGTATGCTGACTTCCTGGTCGCCCCTCCCCCCTCAATAGGTTTCCCCTCCCCCCCAGGTCAGTGAGGAGGAATATTGCACTGAGGTCAGGAAAGTTATTTATGGAAAGAAATAACATTACAAACGCTTTTAATTCACAGATCTAATACATGATTTAAGCCTCCAAACAAAGCTTAATAAATCCTCAAACGTACATGCAATTGATACAACGACTACACCGTTTGAAATACACGGCCCTTGTAAACGCATCGATATGAAATTTATGTAGATAAACTTAAAAATGTGGCCATTTCTGCGATTTAGAAAAGAGCGTCTTTGTGAGTTCTGCAGCAACATTTTTTAGATAATTTCACATGAGAGTCTATGAGACATAATTTCTGGCTGTTGCTCCAATAATTAAAACTAAAATACGTATCGCAGAATTGGTCACATTGCCATAAACCAGACAAGCATAGCTACGTTTTGATATAAAAATTGTGTATGAAAAGTAGATCTTGTGGGCGTGAGACCAATTTGTTTCCCCTTTTTGTAAAGATATTTTTAATTACAAAGATCTCCAATGTTAAGGTCACATGACAGACTCTAAATCCCCTCCATAGGATTACATTATAACCTATTGCATTTTTGTGAAAAATTCGCAAAACGTAAATTGCGTTTTCACCAAAAAATTGTAAACGATAACGATCTGAAAAGTCATAGCCGGATAGCTAAATATTTTGTGACCGCTTTAAAGTTTTTTCAGTGTCTGTAAGTGAAAGTATGAAGTAGCTGAAACTTTTGGCATGGCATGTGAATTCAAAGGGGAAAAGGATGTTCTCATTGACTTCAATGTTTAAAAAAAGGGTCTAAAAGCTTAAAATTTATAAAAGTGTAAAAAGTAGAAAAAAACTTGAAGAAGTCCCATCATTAGCTGAACGAGACGAACATTTTTACAGTTGAATGGTCTCAATAGCTGAAAGTATGCCGAAGTTACGCAGAACCAAAAAACTTAAGGAATAATAAGATTACTAAATTTACGGATATCAATACTGGAAATGTTTATTAAAGCATTCACACTAATTAAGATTAATACATTTACGGGTATCCATACTAGGAATGCTTATTAAAGCATTCCCACTAAGTATCACACAGGCATGATTTACAAGCAGTAGTGGTAATAGTAATACATAGCATAAAAACACTTGGGGAATACTTTACAGCATCAGTAGTGGTCATAGTAGTCAATAGTGTACCAAAAAATTGGGACACAGGTGTCTTGACTGAGCTGTAATAGTAGTAGTAGACATTGACAATACAGTGTCAAATCACTCGGGCAAGAGGTGCCATGATGAACAGCAGTCTTAATAAGAGTATATAGGGTGTGAAATAACTGCTGACATAGGTGTCTTGACTGGGCAGCAGAAGCAGCAGTAGTAGTATTAACAGTAGTAGTTGATACAGAGTCATATCACATGGGCAGGAGGTGCCATCATGAACAGCAGTAGGAATAGGAGTATATAGAGTGTCAAATAACTGCTGACATAGGTGTCTTGACTGGGCAGCAGCAGCAGAAGCAGCAGTAGTATTAACAGTAGTAGTTGATACAGAGTCATATCACATGGGCAGGAGGTGCCATCATGAACAGCAGTAGGAATAGGAGTATATAGAGTGTCAAATAACTGCTGACATAGGTGTATTGACTGGGCAGCAGCAGCAGAAGCAGCAGTAGTATTAACAGTAGTAGTTGATACAGAGTCATATCACATGGGCAGGAGGTGCCATGATGAACAGCAGTAGGAATAGGAGTATATAGAGTGTCAAATAACTGCTGACATAGGTGTCTTGACTGGGCAGCAGCAGCAGAAGCAGCAGTAGTATTAACAGTAGTAGTTGATACAGAGTCATATCACATGGGCAGGAGGTGCCATGATGAACAGCAGTAGGAATAGGAGTATATAGAGTGTCAAATAACTGCTGACATAGGTGTCTTGACTGGGCAGCAGCAGCAGAAGCAGCAGTAGTATTAACAGTAGTAGTTGATACAGAGTCATATCACATGGGCAGGAGGTGCCATGATGAACAGCAGTAGGAATAGGAGTATATAGAGTGTCAAATAACTGCTGACATAGGTGTCTTGACTGGGCAGCAGCAGCAGAAGCAGCAGTAGTATTAACAGTAGTAGTTGATACAGAGTCATATCACATGGGCAGGAGGTGCCATGATGAACAGCAGTAGGAATAGGAGTATATAGAGTGTCAAATAACTGCTGACATAGGTGTCTTGACTGGGCAGCAGCAGCAGAAGCAGCAGTAGTATTAACAGTAGTAGTTGATACAGAGTCATATCACATGGGCAGGAGGTGCCATGATGAACAGCAGTAGGAATAGGAGTATATAGAGTGTCAAATAACTGCTGACATAGGTGTCTTGACTGGGCAGCAGCAGCAGAAGCAGCAGTAGTATTAACAGTAGTAGTTGATACAGAGTCATATCACATGGGCAGGAGGTGCCATGATGAACAGCAGTAGGAATAGGAGTATATAGAGTGTCAAATAACTGCTGACATAGGTGTATTGACTGGGCAGCAGCAGCAGAAGCAGCAGTAGTATTAACAGTAGTAGTTGATACAGAGTCATATCACATGGGCAGGAGGTGCCATGATGAACAGCAGTAGGAATAGGAGTATATAGAGTGTCAAATAACTGCTGACATAGGTGTCTTGACTGGGCAGCAGCAGCAGAAGCAGCAGTAGTATTAACAGTAGTAGTTGATACAGAGTCATATCACATGGGCAGGAGGTGCCATCATGAACAGCAGTAGGAATAGGAGTATATAGAGTGTCAAATAACTGCTGACATAGGTGTCTTGACTGGGCAGCAGCAGCAGCAGAAGCAGCAGCAGTAGTATTAACAGTAGTAGTTGATACAGAGTCATATCACATGGGCAGGAGGTGCCATGATGAACAGCAGTAGGAATAGGAGTATATAGAGTGTCAAATAACTGCTGACATAGGTGTCTTGACTGGGCAGCAGCAGCAGAAGCAGCAGTAGTATTAACAGTAGTAGTTGATACAGAGTCATATCACATGGGCAGGAGGTGCCATCATGAACAGCAGTAGGAATAGGAGTATATAGAGTGTCAAATAACTGCTGACATAGGTGTCTTGACTGGGCAGCAGCAGCAGCAGAAGCAGCAGCAGTAGTATTAACAGTAGTAGTTGATACAGAGTCATATCACATGGGCAGGAGGTGCCATGATGAACAGCAGTAGGAATAGGAGTATATAGAGTGTCAAATAACTGCTGACATAGGTGTCTTGACTGGGCAGCAGCAGCAGAAGCAGCAGTAGTATTAACAGTAGTAGTTGATACAGAGTCATATCACATGGGCAGGAGGTGCCATCCTGAACAGCAGTAGGAATAGGAGTATATAGAGTGTCAAATAACTGCTGACATAGGTGTCTTGACTGGGCAGCAGCAGCAGCAGAAGCAGCAGTAGTAGTATTAACAGTAGTAGTTGATACAGAGTCATATCACATGGGCAGGAGTTGCCATGATGTACAGCAGTCTTAATAAGAGTATATAGGGTGTGAAATAACTGCTGACATAATTGTCTTGACTGATCCAAAGGAGTCATGGGAGAAAATCATGTGGTCAGATGAGACTATAATATAATTTTTTGATCATAATTTCACTAACCGTGTTCGGAGGAAGAATAATGATGAGTACCATGCCAAGAACGCCATCCCTAATGTGAAGCATGGGGGTGGTAGCATCATGCTTTGGTGGTGTTTTTCTGCACATGGGACAGGGTGACTGCACTGTATTAAGGAGAGGATGACCGGGGCCATGTATTGCAAGATTTTGGGCAACAACCTCCTTCCCTGAGTTAGAGCTTTGAAGATGGGTCGAGGCTGGGTCTTCCAACATGAGAATGACCCAAAGCACACAGCCAGGATAACCAAGGATTGGCTCTGTAAGGAGCATATCAAGGTTCTGGCGTGGCCTAGCCAGTCTCCAGACCTAAACCCAATAGAGAATCTTTGGAGGGAGCTCAAACTCCGTGTTTCTCAGCGATAGCCCAGAAACATGACTGATGTAGAGAAGATCTGTGTGGAGGAGTGGGCCAAAATCCCTCCTCCAGTGTGTGCAAAGCTGGTGTAAAAATACAAGAAATGTTTGACCGCTGTAATTGCAAAGAAAGCCTACTGTACCAAATATTAACATTGATTTTCTCTGATGTTGAAATAGTTATATTCAGCACTGTAAATACATCAGGTCCGGGGCTTCATCAGGGAATGCATGGCAAGGGACCCTTCAGCGCCCTGAACCGACGACGGGTGCCAGAAAGTCACCGCCGATCCAGGACTCATTCATCTTTATGAATGTGAGTCTGTCCACGGACTCTGTGGACAGACGGGTCCTCTTGTCCGTGACCACCCCACCTGCCGCGCTGAATGTCCGCTCAGATAGTACGCTGGAGGGGGGGCAAGACAATAACTCCAGCGCATACTGAGCGAGCTCGCGGCAGGTGTCCAATCTGGCAACCCAGTACTCCATGGGGTCGTCGGTGCTCATACTGTCAGAAGCACCGACGGACGCCATGTAGTCTGCCACCATGTGGGCCAGCCGCTGGTGGTGACTGCTGCTGCTGCTGCTGGTGGTGGTACTGGGTCGCTCGGTTTGGAAGAACATCCTCATCTCTTCCATTAGGTCCCCTGCTCGGCTGCAGCTGGGTGCAGCCACCTGCTGGGTGAGATGAGGGGGGACAACTGGAGGCCGGGGAGTTGCCTGCTCCAACCGTCTGACAATGGCTGCCTGCAGTTCCTCCATCCGGTGCTGCCTCCGGCTGGCTGGGATGAACTGCTCCAGTTTCCCCTTGCACCTGGGATCCAAAAGGGTGGCCATCCAGAAATCATCCCTCGTCTTGATGGTCTTAACCCGGGGGTCCCTCCTGAGGCATCTCAGCATGTGGGCAGCCATGGGGAAGAGCACAGCCCGCTGTGACTCCTCAATGCTGGCCAGGTGAATGAGGTGCGACTCTTCTTCCCTGAGGCGCTGCTGGTCAAACTCAGACATGCCCAACCCCCGGACTATCGGTGCCCCCAACACCGGCTCTCCCTCCTGACCAGGCCCTGACTCCGGGACGACACCAGCAACCACCTCCTCCTCCTCTTCATCATCATCCTCCTCCTCCTCCTCCTCCTCCTGGTCCTGGCCCTGGTCTCGGTGGAGCATTGCTGACTCCTCCTGCTCCACCAAGGCACTCTCCCCAGCCTCGAGCAGGCGATCTAGTGTCCTCTCCAGCATGAACAGTATTGGCAGCACGCTATTGAGGCCAATTTGCTCACTGCTGACCATCTTGGTCGCCTGCTCGAAGGAGGACAACACTTGGCAGACCTGGTTTATCTGCCCCCACTGCGCACAGGCGATGAAAGGGAGTTGTGGTGAAGCCCTCTGAGTGCCTAGTTCCATCAGGTACTCCCTCACCGCCCTTTGCTGCTCCCACAACCTCTTCAGCATGTGGAGGGTGGAGTTCCACCGCGTCACACTGTCCACAATCAGCCTGTGAAGGGGCAGATTGTACTTCCGCTGCAATTTGGACAGGGACGCGGTAGCGGTTGGGGAGCGCCTGAAGTGGCTGGCAATCCTACGCGCCTTTGCCACAATGTCACTCAACCCTGGATAAGTGCGCAGGAACTTCTGCACCACCAGGTTGAGGACATGTGCCAGACAGGGCACGTGCGTCAGACTGCCAGCATGGAGGGCGGCGAGTAGGTTGCTGCCGTTATCGCAGACAACCATACCTGGCTGGAGCCTTCGGGGTGTCAGCCACTTCTGGACCTGAGCTTGAAGTGCTTTCAGCACTTCTTCTGCAGTGTGTCTCCGGTCCCCTAAACTAACAAGCTGGAGCACGGCCTGACAGCGCACGTGCCCCACACTTGAGTAGCTACGGGGGCGCTTGCTGGGAGGCTCAGCAGCTGCGGAGACAGTGGCTTGAGGGAGACCAGCAGTTCTCCCCTGGACACCCCGGGGCGGCACCACAAGATCGGTTGCCGACGATCCCTCACCGACGCCTCGGAGGGAAACCCAATGGGCCGTGAAGCTGATGTAGCGTCCCTGCCCATGCCTGCTGGTCCAGCCATCCATTGTCAGATGAACCCTGTCGCTGACAGCGTGATCCAGCGACAGGGTTACATTCTGCACAATGTGCTGGTGTAGGGCAGGGACACCAGTCCTGGCAAAGAAATGGCGGCTGGGGACACGCCATTGGGGTTGGGCCTGCTCCAACATCTGCCTGAAGGGGTTGCTGTCAACTATGTTGAAGGGCAGCAGATGTTGGGCAATAACCCTTGCCAGGAGCCCATTGAGGGAACGCACACGTCGGTCTCCAGGGGGGAAGGGAGTGGTGCGGTCAAAGGCGTCTGAAATCGACGCCTGGCGCCGGACGGCAGTGCGGGACACAGACGTGGAGGGTGCTGTGGAAGTAGAGGTCTGGCTGCCGGTACCAGTACCTCTACTAGAGGGAGCGGGGGGGCATGACCTGCTGGAAACAGATGAAGATGTGGCAGGGGCTGCTGTACCCTGCTCACTTGTGGTGGTGGCGCTGCTACCACCACCACGCTTCATCTCCTCATACAACGCCCAGTGGTTTATCCTCAGGTGCTGGTTCAGGGCTGTGGTACCCACCCGAGCCAAACACTTCCCTCTCTTCACCCTCACTTTACAAATCCGGCAGATGGCCACGGTAGGGTTGTCTGCCACCAGGGTAAAGAAATTCCAGACAGGTGACTTCAGCACCGCCCTCCTGTCAGATGGGGTGACGCTTACTTGCACCTGCTGGGATTCGGTGCGCACAGGTGGAGCTGCCTGCTGCTGCTGCTGCTGCTGCTGCTCCTCCTCCTGACACCTCCTGCTGCCATCACCAGTGGAGACCCTGACGATGGTCTCCCTGGTGGTGACCTGGCGCACCGTTTCACCAGGGTGCCTACCTTCCCCGTCGTCACTGACGTAGTGAGCCGACGCGTCAGATGGCAACCATGATGGGTCACCCTCTTCGCCCCCAGAGATGTCAGACCAAGGGCTGAGATGTGTTGGTCTGAGGGAACCACGTGACATGGAGCCTCTAGCCTGGCTCCGCTGTCCCCTCACCCACGCCTGGGTCTGACTAGGTGCTGCTGTTTCCTGCACCAAAACAGCAGCACCAGTTTGAAGGGATGTCTCTGGGATACTGCCAGCAGGTATCCCATCCTCCTCATCCATCCCTTCAAAAAGGTCCTGACCATCAGGACAGAGCTGGAGGTCTGCCTGATGCATGGCCTCCCCCAAGAGATCCCTATCACTGTCGCTGTCGAACAGTAAGATGCTGGACTCTTGGGGGCTGGGGGGGGGTAGTACAGGCAACGGTGTAATGGTGGTACTACTGTGAGTCGGGACCGACGACTCAGTGGCACTGCTGTGCCCCATGTAGTCCACCACTACTTGAGCCTGAGATGGCAATATCGGGCGGCTGCCCGATGGGAAGAACTCCCGGATCAGGCGTACTCCCCTTGCACCCGATCCTCTACCACTAGTAGGGGCACGAGAGGTACCCCGTGCTGGCAGCGATCCAGCACTGGGAGTAACTCCCCTACCCCTACTGCCACGGCCACGGATGCCGCTCATAATTGCTGATATGTGTGTGGGGGGGTTAAACTTTATTGGGGGGGAAAATGTGAACAAAATGTGTTTTTGTGTTTTTTTTACAAGACAGGCACGCAGACAAAGACGTACACAGACAGCTACTAAACTATAAGAAAAGTAGTACACCAGACAAGGACTACAAAATTAAAGAAAAAAAAAAAAAGCACTAAACAAACACTAACTTTTTTTTTTTTTTTTTTTTTTAAACACAAAACACAGACACTAAACACACACTAAGCTAAGCTAGGTGAAATAAATGTACACTAACAGTGTGTACACTTACTACACAAAATTTAACTAAACTGAACACAAAACTTAGCTTTTATAAAAGCTCTTTAGGGAAAACTAAACAAAATTTGAACTGAGATGCCTATCAAATATCACTGAACAGCGAACCTGCAAGATCTGACAGTAACACAAGATGAACAAAACTTAGCTTTTAGAAAAGCTCTTTTATAAAGCTCAGCAAAACGTGTTCTGAAATCTCTTGCAAATATAACTGAACAGGGAGGATTGCAGGATCAAACAGTAACACAAATGAAAAAAACAGCACAAAACAGCACAAAACGTAGCTTTGAAAAAAGCTCTTGGGTCTATTGCTTTGAAAAAAGCAGTTGATATACTGGAAAAGATCCACTGGAATCACTAAATAGCAATGCTGGTGATGATCTAAATCAATCAAGAACAAAGACACAGGAAACCAGGAACACAGAAACAGCCTCCACACTCTATAGCCAGCTTCTGAATCTGCAATGAAATGGTGCTGGGAGTGAGCTTATATAATGTCCATGCAGGCAGGTTCCTATTGGTTGCTAACCTGTGACGAGTGTGGAAGGAGAACTCTGATTGGCTCTGATGCAAAAGGGCGGAGCAAATAATCGCGCAATATTCCTATTGCCGAATATTCGCATTGCGAATATTCGGCAATATAAAATGATCGCTTCAGCTACTCGGCCCAATGGCTCTAATCATACCAGCAATGCTTTCAGACGTCTATGGAGATCACTAGGATGTGATCTGTTTTAAAAATGAAACTGTAAAAATCGCTCTGATGCGGAAGATCGGGGCGAGGAAAATAATCGCGCGATATTGCGTTTGCCGAATAATCGCATTGCGATCTTTCTGGAAAATTCAATGAACGCTTCAGCTACTCGGCCCAGGGTCTCTAATGATACCAGCAATGCTTTTAGACGTCGATGGAGATATCTAGGATGTGATCTGATTCAAAAAAAAAATTGTAAAAAATCGAATATTCGGAATTGCGAATATTCACCGCGAATTTCGAAATATAGCGCGATTTCTCGAATATGCTATATTCGAGTCGAATATTCGCAATGCGAATATTCGTGAGCAACACTAATGCCAACCACTCATCGGTCTGTTGTTCCATGTCCCTCCATAACTTCTGCGCGGTGTGTGTTTTTTCCCCTAAACAGGAAAGTTTTAAAACTGCCTGCTGGCGTTTACCCATGGCTGTGCTGAAGTTGGTGGTGAATGTGTTACGCTGACCGGATGAGGAGGCGGTAGAGGATGAGGAAGCAGAGTAGGAGGAGTTAGCAACAGGAGGTAAACTGAAGCGCCCTGCAATCCTCGGTGGTTGAAGAACATGCGCCAAACTGCTATCCGCCTCAGGCCCAGTTGCCACTGCATTTACCCAGTGCGCTGTTAGGGAGATATAGAGTCCCTGACCGTGCTTACTGGTCCACGTATCCGTAGTTAGGTGGACCTTGGCACAGATAGCGTTGCGCAGTGCACACCTGATTTTGTCCCCCACTTGGTTGTGCAGGGAAGGGATGGCTCGCCTGGAAAAGTAGTGACGGCTGGGCATGACGTACTGTGGGATAGCCAATACCATCAGGCTTTTAAAACTCTGCGTCTCCACCAGACGGAATGACAGCATTTCAAAGGCCAGGAATTTTGAAATGCTGGCATTCAGGGCCAGGGATCGCGGGTGGGTAGGGGGGTACTTCCTCTTCCGCTCCAGTGTTTGGGAGATAGAGAGCTGAATGCTTCCATGGGACATTGTGGAGATGTTTGGTGACCCAGGTGATAGTGTTGCTTGCCGGTCCTCTAATTGCGGGGTGGCAGTTGGCACTGTCACTACAGAGGTGGATGAAGAGGCCGAGAGGCCCGAGACTGAAGCAGAAGAGGAAGCAGGAGGAGCCAGAGACCTTTCTTGGTTTTGAGGTGTGTACTCCACTGCAGCTCGTGCCTTGCACTTAGAAGCCTGGTCATGCAGGTTGTGCTCAGGTTGAGAACGTTTATGCCTCGCTTCAGCCTCTGATTGCACAGCGTGCAAACCACTCGTGTCTTGTCATCAGCACATTGTGTGAAGAACTGCTACGATAGGGAACTCCTTGGACCTGGCTTTGGTGTGCTCGGTCCCTTGCTGCGTTGGGCATTAGCAGGCGTACTGTCTAGGGGACGGACGCTCCGCTTTGGAACCCTGCTCCCTCTTCTGCTGTGCTGGTGGCTCTGTGCGACCACCGCCTCTTCCTCCAAACTACATGGGTCATCTGCATGGGGTTGATTCCATGTGGGGTTGAGGACCTCATCGTCCACCACATCATCTTCCACCCAATCTTCACCACTGCCCTCCTTGTCGGTCTGCACAATTGCAAAAGCAGCAGCAGTTGGCAACTGTGTTTCATCATCATCCGAGACGTGCTGTGATGGTCCCCCCATGAACTCATCTTGAAACATAAGTGGTTGGGCATCGGTGCACTCAATCTCTTCCACTTCTGGGGCAGGGCTAGGTGGATGGCCCTGGGAAAACATGCTAACAGACTCATCAAAAGCAGAAGAGACTGCTGCATGATTTGGGGCTCAGATTGCTTGACTGATTTGCAAGGGGGTGAGGTGAAAGACTGATGGACATCTGCTGCAGGTGTCAACTCTGATCTTTCAGCACAAGACTGGTTGGGAGACAATGTGAAGGAACTGGAGGCCCTGTCAGCAACCCAATCTACTACCGCCTGTTCTGCTCCTGGCCTCAACATTTGTAGAGCCGGATTAGGCCCGACCAAATACCGCTGCAGGCTCTGTCGCCTACTCACACCTGAGAAAGGTGTTTCACTTGTGCGTGTAGCTGGCACAGATCGACCACGTCCTCTCCCTGCAACAGGAGCTCCACCAGCATCACCACGACCGGGGCCACGTCCCTTATTTGACGTTCTCCTCATATTTCTCAAATGTAGGATCTTGCCCTAAATGGGTGTTTTTTGAATAGCACAATAGAAGAACACTAGCTAAAGTGTTTATCTCACACCTACAGATATGCAGGAAACACACCAAAAAAAAATTATTTGCCCAAAATAAAAAAAAATTTGAATAGCACAGAACAGGACAGTATGTAAAGTGTGTATCTAACACGTACAGATATGCAGGCAAGACTGCAAACACTGGAGGAAAAACTGTAAAATATATTTTTTTGCACCAAACTGGGTGTTTTTTTAATAGAACAATAGAAGAACACTAGCTAAAGTGTTTATCTCACACTTACAGATATGAAAGAAACACGGAAAACACTGGATCAAACACTGCAAAATATGTTTTTTGCACCAAACTGGGTGTTTTTTTGAATAGAACAACAGAAGAACAGTAGCTAAAGTGTTTATCTCACACTTACAAATATGGAGGAAACACGGCAAACACTGGAGGAAACACTGCAAAATATATTTGTTTGCTCTAAATGGATGTTTTTTGAATAGCACAATAGAAGAAAAGTATATACAGGTTGTATCTCACAGGAACATATACAGTGCTGGTGCAATATGTAGAGTATCTCACAGGAACAGATACAGAGTATCTCACAGAAAGAAATGCACTGCTGCTGCAATTTGCAGAGTATCTCACAGGAACAGATGCAGTGCAGCTGCAATTTGATTTGTGAACCAGGACTGACTCCTATATAATTCTCTCCCTCAGATCAGCAGGAACCTTGCCCTAAACTATCTAATGCAGAGTATCTCACAGAAAGAAATGCACTGCTGCTGCAGTTTGCAGGGTATCTCACAGGAACAGATGCAGTGCAGCTGCAATTTGATTTGTGAACCAGGACTGACTCCTATATAATTCTCTCCCTCAGATCAGCAGGAACCTTGCCCTAAACTATGTAATGCAGAGTATCTCACAGAAAGAAATGCACTGCTGCTGCAATTTGCAGAGTATCTCACAGGAACAGATGCAGTGCAGCTGCAATTTGATTTGTGAACCAGGACTGACTCCTATATAATTCTCTCCCTCAGATCAGCAGGAACCTTGCCCTAAACTATCAAATGCAGAGTATCTCACAGAAAGAAATGCAGTGCTGGTGTAGATTTCTGAAGCAGGATAGTCCTATCTAAATCTCTCCCTCAGATCAGCAGGATCATTGCCCTAAACTATCTAATGCAGAGTATCTCACAGAAAAAAAATGTTGCTGGTGTAGATTTCTGAAGCAGGATAGTCCTATATAAATCTCTCCCTCAGATCAGCAGCAGCCTTTCCTTACCATAGCTAATGCAGAGTGACGAGCTATGCTATGTGTCTCTAGCTTATATAGAGGCTGGGTCACATGCTGGGTCACATGCTGCACTGGCCAATCACAGCCATGCCAATAGTAGGCATGGCTGTGATGGCTTCTAGGTAAAACAAGCAAAACAAACAGAGATTGGCTGCCCTGCAGCGCACCATTACATTGCTGAACACCAGACCTGAACCCGAACTTTCAGCAAAATGTCCGGGTTCGGGTCCGGATACAAAAAAAAACAAAGTCCGTGCCGAACCCGAACTTTACATTGCATTACATTGCCGAACACCAGACCCGAACCCGAACTTTCAGCAAAATGTCCAGGTTCGGGTCTGGGTACAAAAAAAAACAAAGTCCGTGCCGAACCCGAACTTTACAGTTCGGGTTCGCTCAACCCTATGAGAGACCCTTTTTGTAGGTAATCTGGGGAAATTTACTAATATATTTGTTGACAATGGGATCCCCTGTGAGAAGGTCCCAATGCCTTCTTATTAGGCGTGCAACGGATCAGAATACTCACAGTTCGGATCGCTTCTCGGATCAGAGTCATGGATCGGATCATTTTTCGGATCACCACCATATATTGTCCCCACTGTAATATCCACATTTCCCCACTGTAATATCCACATCTCCCAACTGTAATGTCCACATCTCCCCCCACTGTAATATCCACATCTCCCCCACTGATAGATCTACATCTCCCCCACTGTAATATCCACATCTCCCCCCACTGTAATGTCCACATCTCCCCCACTGTAATGTCCACATCTCCCCCCACTGTAATATCCACATCTCCCCACTGTAATGTCCACATCTCCCCCCACTGTAATATCCAAATCTCCCCCACTGCAATGTCCACATCTCCCCCACTGTAATGTCCACATCTCCCCCACTGTAATGTCCACATCTCCCCCCACTGTAATATCCACATCTCCCCACTGTAATGTCCACATCTTCCCCCCCACTGTAATATCCACATCTCCCCCACTGTATATGGCCCCACTGTATAGGAAGATTGTCTGCTCTTACCAACAGGCGGGTGATGATGATGTGAGCGTGCGCTCTAGGGGAGCTCACCTAGGCCACCAAGTGTACTAAGATGGTGGCCGCTATGGAGCTAGGCCGAAGCCGCGGTCTCTCCTAGGAGCTCAATCTGCAGATCGTGTGGTGTGCCGATCTGAACAGGTTGACCGTTCGGTTTACGGATCAATGACGATCCGTTGCACCACTACTTCCTATTGTCTCTTTTATCATATCATGGTCCCTAGATTAAGTAGTAATAACTCTCACAGATTCCATCTGTCTTTTATCCTGTTTTTCAAACAGTAGTGCAAGTCACTCTTTTTGACAGGCCTTGTTAAAGGCCTTTTTTAAAGTAGTTTTGGCATATCCCCTCTCTAATAACCTTAACCTCAGTAAATCAGACTCTCTTCTGAAATTTTCCTCATTAGAGCAATTCCTCCAAATCCGCAAGTATTGTGAATATGGTATACTTTTGATCAATGATAGGGGTGGGCACTGGATGCGTGAAGTATAGTATTCCCCGCAGTTGGTTTCCTATACAAAGACGTCTCCAAAGTTACATCCTCCCGTTTGAAAATAGTTCGATTAAAAAAAAGCTAGGGATTGTAAATTATGTTCCATAGTGAATCTAAGGTTATATTTGTTAGTAGCCAGTCTACTCATGAAGATCAACAGTTCCTTCTCTGTATAGTTTTAAACCATGAAGATATCATCTATGTACCTGTACAAACATTTAATATTGGACAGGTACACGGAGAGAGATTCATCCACAAATAGAGCATGTTCAGGCCCCCATATCCTTTTAATGGCCAATAACTTGCATATAAGCCTTCAAAATGGGGACTTTTCATTTTTAAAGTTCGGGTCTCTTAGACTTTAATGGGGTTCGTGGTTCAGGTCCAAACATTTTACATGTTCAGGATTTCTGGTGCAAACCGAACTGGCGGTTGTTCGACCCAACTCTACATAAGGCTATGCTCACGAAGGCCAACATCAACCAAATAGGTGACTCATTATGCTGGAAAACCTCTTCCTAATACTGTAAGTGCATAATTTTACATCCTGCAGTGCAGGTAGAAGTTTCCTGGTTGGGGTTTGAACGTAGCAACCTAGTGCTGCAAGGTGTTGACCACTAAGACTGCTCTATCTTGTTCAATTTTGCATCACTCTTCTAGAATGAGCTTCAAGCTTGAACATCATAGGGATAAAAGGCAACACACTCTTTTGGAAGCGTTAAAAATATTTGCATTGCAGATACATCTTCAGGATCTTACATTATAGGCATCCTAACAGCCTTAAAAAAAAGGAGGTGCAAAAGCCTGCATATACATCATCCTCATCTACATCTTCATTTTAGGAATTGTTTGAAGAGTGTTAAATTGGCCAGTTGACTGGTTCTGCATGGAAAAAGCTTTACATTGTCAGAGTAGAGAATCCTTGCACAGGGAGAGTTGTAACAGACTCCTTTAGAGTGTCCTGACCACCTGTGGCAAACAGTTGGTTGCTGTCATCTTTCACCCTGGATGCCTGAACAAAGCAGGAAATTCATACAGGGTTTTTCCTGCCAAGAAGGAGCACTAAGGGCTCAGTTTATGGTGTGCATAATGCATGCAGATCTGGAGAGACTTAATAGCAAGTGTGCATTAGTCAGCTTCGCATACACCAGCTTTAAGAAACCCACAGAAGGGCTGACAATTAAGGATGAGCCGAACACCCCCCTGTTCGGTTCGCATCAGAACTTGCGAACACACCAAATGTTCGTGTGAACTTTAGAACCCCGTTAAAGTCTATGGGACTCGAACATTTGAAATCTAAAGTGTTAATTTTAAAGGCTAATATGCAAGTTATTGTCCTAAAAAGTGTTTGGGGACCTGGGTCCTGTCCCAGGAAACATGTATCAATGCAAAAAAAAGTTTTAAAAACTGCAGTTTTTTCAGGAGCATTCGGTATTTCCCGGTCTTTCCCAGTGATGTACGAGAGTGCGTCAGAGGGGGCGGGGTCACGTGACGGGTGGCCGCTTCCCCTATATAAGAAATGTCACAGCTCCAGCGCGTCATTCCGCTGGGCTGTGTCCAGCGGAGAGAGGAGCTTGCCTGCTGCGCTCTGAACGGAAAGGATCTTCTTATCGCTGGACCGGACTGCTGATCACCCTTCTGTTGCTGGAGAGATCATCTGTCGCAGGATAGAAGACAACATTGGAGTGGGGCCCGGGCCGAGAGTGGATTCACATCGCTGGCTTTTTTTTTTTATTAAAAAAGGATTTTTTTCAAGGTGTCTGTGTGTTTTTTTTTAACTATTTACACTTACTTCGTGAAATGGTAGAGGTACAGTGTACCCCATTACCAATTCACATAGGGGGGGCAAGATCTGGGGGTCCCCTTTGTTAAAGGGGTCTTTCAGATTCTGATAAGCCCCCCGCCCGCAGACCCCCACAACCACCGGGCAAGGGTTGTGGGGATGAGGCCCTTGTCCCCATCAACATGGGGACATCCTCCCCATGTTGAGGGCATGTGGCCTGGTGCAGTTCAGGAGAGTCCCCCCTCTTTTCTGCGGCCGGCCAGGTGAACGTGCTCGGATAAGGGTCTGGTGTGGATTTTTGGGGGAACTCCACGCCATTTTTTTTTAATTTGGGGTGGAGTTCCCCTTAAAATCCACACCAGACCTGAAGGGTCTGGTATGGATATTTGGGGGGAATCCCACGTCATTTTTTTTTAAATTGACGGCGGGGTTCCCCTTAATATCCATATCAGACCTGAAGGGCATGTAAATGAAATTTGGGGGGACCCTCAGCTTTTTTATTTTTATTTTTTATGAATGAATCATCTCTGTAATTGCCAGAGCCGACAATTCATTAGAGCCGCAAAGCCGGTTTTAACTGCCTTTTTTCTTTTCAGAAATGACACTTTGTGCAGGGACAGTTCTATGTACGGGAAACATGCGCTTTTTCACATGCTGACTTTACACCCCCCCTAGGTACGAAATTTAAAGTAATATTACACTTTTATTGTTTCACTTTTAGCATTATTAAATTCACTGCTCCTGAAAAAACGTCAGTTTTTAAAACTTTTTTTTGCATTGATACATGTTTCCTGGGACAGGACCCAGGTCCCCAAACACTTTTTAGGACAATACATTGCATATTAGCCTTTAAAATTAGCACTTTAGATTTCTCCCATAGACTTTAACAGGGTGTTTCTGCGGCTTTTCGAATTTGCTGCGAACACCCCTAATTGTTCGTTGTTCGCCAAACAGGCGAACAGGCAATGTTCGAGTCGAACATGAGTTCGACTCGAACTCGAAGCTCATCCCTACTGACAATCCAGGAAACAATACCAGTAAGGAAGACACTGTCCCCCTCCAGCTATAACCTGCACAGAGCAGCCACAGCATAGAGGGAATAGACTGCCGGCTGCACAGGAACATGTTGCAGTAAGAAATTAATTCCTGCTAAAATAGGTTTAAGGGAAGAACTCCACATTGTTAAGAAAAAAAATATTATAACATGTACAATAGCTACTTAATGTATGCTAGGTGAAAAAAAACTAAAGGGTTAAATACTTTTGAAGGAATAATGACACTGCAGCTTCTTACATCGGAGCACCTAATCCAGCAGGTGATTAATTAAACTATTATCTGCTCAGGACAGCAAAAAAAAGACAAGGGTAGGCGACTGCACCAAAGTTTTATAAAATGCTGCAATGTACATCGATCACTCAGAGAACATAGTCATCTCCATATGTGTTCAGTTTGGTTATATTTTTTGTACCCCCTAACAGTAGTATGGCATCTGGACCCTTCTGTTGACCTCAAGCCAAACATACTCACCTACATTAGACCTCTTTTACAGGGCAAGCAATGCACCCCCAGGGTGACCCAGATCCCAGAGGCAGGATTACAGCTGCTGTGTCTGTGCTGGGTATACTTAACGAACACATGCTAGCAGCAGGGCTCCCAGCCAATGCAAAAGCCCACCAATGTCAGGGCCCACTCTCCAGGCATTGATACTTTGCATATGTGTGTCATAAAACCGCCCACCGACCACTGGGGACTCAGTGACCAGTGACTCAAGCCATCTTGGAAGACTACTGGATGCGTGTGTCTAAAACCCCACAGCACCAATCAGTTTCGTTTTCCAAACCATCACTACCCTGTATTGGCTCTGTGGCTCTGTACATCACAGAAGCAGGAAACAACATGCAAAAACCAAACTAGAAACTGCAGGTACATTATATGATTGATTTTTATCTATTTTTAATCATTTTTAAAAGGAATCAGTTAACTGTTATGTCTCTATACCCTGTAAACAGTCATTTCAGCAAAAAAAAAATGCTCCTTTGAGTAATTACCTGTAAACACATACTAATAATAGAAAACTGTCTGCTATTTATATTATGGTAAACATATTCATGTGTGCATTTTTAAACACACTAGTAGCCTTCTTTTTAGAAATTGCTTCTAACATGGTGCTTTGGAAATTTGCATAATATACCCCTTACACATTTACAGGGGAAGTCTAGACATTTGAACTATTGTTAAAAGGGGTTTCCAGATACTGATAAGCTCTTCACTCACATACTACCCTAACCATCTGACCAGAGTTGTGGGGAATGGGGATGTTATCATCATCATTATGTGGAAAGAAGCCCCTGTCTTCATCAAGGTGGGAAAATTATGCTTTGCCTGAGGGGACCCTCTGAGATCATACTCCCCCCATGTTTGTCCCCCCTGTCAGGCTGCATTTTTGGATACGGATCTTGTGTAAACACACACCTTTTTTTCTGTATGGGATTCCCCATTAAAAATCCATACCTGACCAAAGGGTTTGACATACAATTTCAGGGAAGGCTCTTGTGATTATTAGTATTGTTAGGGGGGACACTACATGTTTTTTTTTAATGTGGAGTCCAGCATTAATATTTATACCAGACCATTATCTAGAATAAAGGTCTGGTATAGATGAAGAAAATACCTAGCCACTTTGTTTACAAACAGAAGGAAGTAGCTTCAATTGTCAATTGCCAGCAATATGCATTTTCTTTGAGGCCGGGTACACACGGGCAAACATGTATGATGAAACCGGTCCGTCGGACCGTTTTCACCGTACATGTCTGCCCGGGGACTTCTGTACGATGGCTGTACTAACCATCGTACAGAAGTCCGCGCGTCATCGTCCGTTGCCGCGGCGATGACGTGGCGATGACGCGGCAACGTGGGCGGGCCTGCCTTTTAAATGCTTCCACGCATGCGTCGAAGTCATTCGACGCATGCGAGGGACGGCGGGCGCTCGGACATGTACGGTAGGTCTGTACTGACGACCATACATGTCCGAGCGGGCAGGATTCCAGCGGACGGTTTTAAAACAAGTCCAGGAATATTTGCCCGCTGGGAAAAGGCCCGGCGGGCAAATGTTTGCTGGAATTCTGCCCGCTCGCACCTACACATGACCGAACATGTATGCTGAAACTGGTCCGCGGACCAGTTTCAGCATATATGTTTGGTCGTGTGTACGGGGCCTAAATGTCAGTTTTTCTGTTGCAGGTTGTATACATCAACTTCATGAGCAGGTTCAGGGCATCTCCAATACATGTTTTTAAATAGGATTTTTCATTTCTAATGTTTTACTTTAAGCATTATTAATATCACTGCTCCCTGCCAATTTTTTTACTTTTTTTGTTTTGTTTTTTTCTTTGGCTAATGTTACCCAGCACAGTGCCCAGCCCTCCATGCCATTTATTTCATAAACCTTTTCCTATTAGTCTGCAAAATATCCAGAACACATTTTTAATATTTGGCTCCTATTGATGTTAGTGGAATTTTGAATTTGGTACTTAAACTACTGTTTCCAGAACCTGCCTCAAACGAAACTCATGTATGTTCTTCTCATCCCTAGAGTCACAGGGGGTTATTTATGAAAGGCAAATCCACTTTTCACTACAGGTGCACTTGGAAGTGCAGTCATTGTAGATCTGAGGGGAAGATCTGAAATAAGGGGAAGCTCTGCTGATTTTATCATCCAATCATGTGCAAGCTAAAATGCTGTTTTCTATTTTCCTTGCATGTCCCCCTCAGATCTACAGTGACTACACTTCCGAATGCACTTGTAGTGCAAAGTGGATTTACCTTTCGTAATTAGCCCCTATAGTCTCCCCACCTTTCCCTGCTAATTCATTGGACAATAAAGAAGCATCAACACACCGATAAATAACCATCTGTGTAAGGTTTTCTTATTGAAATGTCAAAGCCTGATTAACCACTTAACGACCGCCGCACGCCGATATACGTCGGCAGAATGGCACGGCTGGGCAGATCGACGTACCGGCACGTCGTTTACATCTACCCAGCCGTGGGTCGCGGGCGCGCGCCCGCGACCCAGTCCGAAGCTCCGGGACCGTGAGACCCGTGGACCCGATCGCCGCTGGGGTCCCGCGATCGGTCCCCGGAACTGAAGAAGGGGGAGAGCCGCGTGTAAACACGGCTTCCTTGTGCTTCACTGTGGCGGCTGCATCGATCGTGTCATCCCCTTTATAGGGAGACACAATCGATGACGTCACTCCTACAGCCACACCCCCTACAGTTGTAAACACACACTAGGTGAAACATAACCCCTTAAGCGCCCCCTGTGGTTAACTCCCAAACTGCAACTGTCATTTTCACAATAAACAATGCAATTTAAATGCATTTTTTGCTGTGAAAATGACAATGGTCCCAAAAATGTGTCAAAATTGTCTGAAGTGTCCACCATAATGTCGCAGTCACGAAAAAAATCGCTGATCGCCGCCATTAGTAGTAAAAAAAATGTTTTTTTATAAAAATGCAATAAAACTATCCCCTATTTTGTAAACACTATAAATTTTGCGCAAACCAACCGATAAACGCTTATTGCAATTTTTTTTACCAAAAATCGGTAGAAGAATACGTATCGGCCTAAACTGAGGAAAAAAAATGTTTTTTTATATATTTTTGGGGGATATTTATTATAGAAAAAAGTAAAAAATATTGTTTTTTTTTCAAAACTGTCGCTCTGTTTTTGTTTATAGCGCAAAAAATAAAAACCGTAGAGGAGATCAAATACCACCAAAAGAAAGCTCTATTTGTGGGAAAAAAAGGACACCAATTTTGTTTGGGAGCCACTTCGCACGACCGCGCAATTGTCTGTTAAAGCGACGCAGTGCCGAATCGCAAAACCTGGCCTGGACATTTAGCTGCCTAAAGGTCCGTGGTTAACTGCTAGTGCCTTCCCACTCTCTCATTCTCAGTCTTCCCCTGCAAAGGCCGACAAAGGGTGAATATTAGGATAGCTTCAGGTACTGCTAATGTTGTCTATAAAATAAACTTGAAACTTGATACAAATAATGGTATTTTTTATATCTGCCTAGAGTTCAGCCTTAATCTTCTTTTTTTTAAACACATTAATCTTCAATTGATTTTTTTGTAAATGCAATAGCATCAGTTCATAAAAGCATTAATAAGGCAGTATGGAAAACATTATGACACAATGTTATTGTCATGCTTTATTTTTAAGATTGTAAACCCTTGCATATACACACTGACAAAAGTTTGGCAAAAACATTGCCTGTTCGGTGAACACAGAGCGACCCATAATGCACTGCATGCTTCACAGTTTATTCTAGGGCCCTAATTGAATGATGCCTGTGGTCCAGTGGTCAGGTGCAAGGCTTTTCCAATTAGCACTGTCAGAGTCCTGATTGTGAAAGTGATGATGACTTTATCCAATTCCATTGTAAAAGGTAACTTTCCATAGAAATCTAGAAATCTTTTGTAGTGTTTTTGGAGTGGAGATAGATAGAGCAGGGCTCAGTTTGCTACTAGCGAGTGATGCCATGTACACACGATCGGTTCATCCGATGAAAACGGACCTATCGATTTTTTCATCAGATATCCGATGAAGCTGACTTTCATCAGTCTTGCCTACACACCATCAGTTAAAAATCCATTTGTGTCAGAACACGGTGACGTAAAACACTACGACGTGCTGAGAAAAATGAAGTTCAATGCTTCCGAGCATGTGTCGACTTGATTCTGAGCATGCATGGATTTTTAACCAATGGACTTGCCCACAGACGATCATTTTTTTCTATCGTTTTTTTAACCATGAGATAATTTTAAAACAGGTTCTACGTTTTTTCACCGATGGGAAAAAAAACGATGGGGCCCACACACGATCGGTCGTCTGATGAAAACGGTCCATCGGACCATTTTCATCAGATGAACTGATCGTGTGTACAGGGCATTAATGTGTTCACTAACTTGTGACTCTCTGAGTGTGGAGTGTTAGTATAGTGTGCAAATATAGTGTCTCATTATATTGTAATGTGCTTGTGTAGTGCAGTGTTTAACACAGCATTCCATAACATTTAATGCTGTATAAAGTGCTGTATACCCCAATTTTTTTTGTCCCCTGCCTGCCCCATTTTTTTTTAATTGTCAGTTGCAGTTTTTCTGACTGCGATACTGGTGTTCCACCTTTTTTATTTTTTTTAATATATTTTACATTTCTGTTAGCATCAGTTCTCAGTTTAAAGCAGGGCTGTGGAGTCGGAGTCGGAGTCGAGGAGTCGGAGTCGGGGGAAATTTTGGGTACCTGGAGTCGGAGTCGGAGTCGGCAAACAATGCACCGACTCCGACTCCTACTAAATTTAGATTGGAATAAAAAAAAAAAAAGTAAGTTTAAAATGTCCCAATTCACAAAAAGTTATAATTAATGACTTCTCTACTGTAAGAATAAAGACCAATGCATGCAGTGCCTCACGTAACCGCAAAACGAACACGTTAAGTGACCGTGAAGAAGCATGCTTTTCATGTGCTTCACTATATGGCACGCAACGCACAATTAGGAGCTGCAATACTTCTACTTTCCATAGTGTTGTGTTCTGCTTTTACAGGGAACGCATGTTAGAGAACCAGTAAGTGTCCAAATAAAAAAATACCAACAGGAGTTTTATAAAGCACTAAAAGAAGTTGAAAAGTATGATCGCTCATCAAAACTTACTGTTGAAGAAGCCATCCTTGTTTATCCAGAGATCGTTAGTGATGTGGCCAGAATAGTTACTGCAATGCCACCCACCCAAGTCAGTGTCGAAAGATTATTTTCAGCCCTAAAAATAATAAAGTCTGACTTAATGTGTTCATCCTCTATGAAAGAGGATCTGGCAGAGGCAATTCTCTTCCTTAGAACTCTACATTGAATTGATTTGCATTTGCTAAGCCTATAACTACATTTCAAGATTAATATAAACCATTTCTAGGTTTTACAGATTTTGTTTTTGGTTCATTATAGATAAGCTTTGTTTTTGTTCTAAAACAACCAAATAATGTGGTTTGTATTTTTGAACTGGTAAAGATCCTGTTCCTGATGTTTATGCCTGCTGCTACTATCCAGCCACTTGATTGTTTTCATTGTGTTTGTCTTTTGCTTAAACTGTGCAATACAGTAGACTGTTGGCTTCCCAGCCAGTAGTCCTGTGGTAGGTTGCGTTTCTTTCCCTCAAGGAATGTATAAAATACATTCGCATATTAATACAGAGGAGTCGGAGTCGGAGTCGGAAGTACATAAAACTGAGGAGTCAGAGTCGGAACATTTATCTACCGACTCCACAGCCCTGGTTTAAAGTGCACCAAACAACACTTTATAAAAAAAAAAAGTGCATCCAATCACACATTTCCTAGTTTTTATTAAATTTGGGTAATAAGCCCCCCATCATGTCTAAGAGAGAAAACAAGCCACTATGAGGGGGCAAGCAGCATCCGTGTCCACAGGCAAAGGTGGACATGGTCTGTCCTCAGGCAGGGCACCTTTGTCTCTGTTTATTGATGTTGCCCGTGCTATCCAGGCGATTCAGTTCGCATTTGTAGCGCTATATAAGTAATTCACTCACTCATCCAGCCACAGGATTTAGAGGAGGTGGTGGACTGGCTTACTAAACCATCCTCATCCTCCTCATCCTCTATGACACAAGTTGACACTAGTGTGCAATCCACCACAGCTGCCAGAGTGACTTATTCTTCCTACTTGTCCACAGCTACTTCTGCCATAGCCCCAGCATTATTATTATTGCCGAATTGTCCTATGAACCACCAGTACCCCCTAAACATTTAAGGGGCAATTTAACGAGTCAGGCTAAAAGATGCAATGCAGTGCTTCAGCTGGTCTGTCTAGGGGGCAGGAGCTGCAACGGAGCAAAGATTATTTCAGCTCTGCTGTGGCAGGCCCAGAGATGGTTCACGCCATGGCAGTTTGAGCCAGAAATGGGGGTGTGCGATAATGACACTAACTTTCTGCCCCCCCCCCCCCTTCGACAAGGAAAGTTGAAACATACTCAATTTGGCGATGCAGCATTTCTTAAACAGGTACCCTGGGTTGCAAGATCTTCTAAGGCAGGCCAGAAGAGTCTGTAGCCATTTCTGGCGGTAATACACAGCCAGTGTTTGTTTGGCCGAAATTCAGTGGGAATTCCACCTGCCTGTGAACCTGATTTATGACATGCCCATCGGGTGAAACTCAACTTTGGCAATGCTGCAGTGGCTGCACATGCAGCAGAGGGTTGTCAACAAATACCTTCGTGGGTATGGCACAAGGACAGGCTCAGGAGCTAAAAAAAATTCCCCCACGCCAAAGTCAGCTCATAAAGGATGCATGCACTGTGCTGTCACCATTTGAGGAGGAGTCAAGGATGGTGTGCCGTGACAATGCATGCAAAAATTCCCATGACACAATACCGTTTGTGTTTCTGCTGGAGCAGACTCTGTGTGGCATTATGGACAGGGCACTCGAGGCAGAGCAGCAGCTCCCTTATTCTTCAAAGCATGCAAAAGGACCCGAAGTTGTGGAATCAAGGAGAAGGATCATTATTCGTTGGCAACCCTCCTTGACCTACATTACAAAGGGAAAGTCTCAGAACTCATGCCCTCGCAGAGGGAGCACAGGATGAAATATGTGGAGTACACCTCATGGAGGAGTGTATGTAACACCTTTTCAGACTATGGTAGGTGAGGCCTCGTACACACGACCGAGAATCTCGTCGTAAAAGAAACATTGTTTTCCTCGATGAGTTTCTTGTCAGGCTTGTCGAGAATCTTGTCAAGCTTTCTTTGCGTACACACTGTCAAGACAAAATCTCGTCGTTCTCAAAAGCGGTGACATACAACGCGTACGATGGAACTATAAAGGGGAAGTTCTATTCCATTGGCGCCACCCTTGGGGCTGCTTTTGCTAATCTCGTGTTGCCACATGTTAGTAAAAGTTTGGTGAGAGACGACTCGCACTTTTCAGTCTCTTACATCGTGACAAATGTGCTATCTCCATTGCGAATGCTACTTTTACCGAAGGTGAGCTCCCGTCTCATACTTTATACGGAGCATGCGCGCGTTTCTAAGCTTAAACACGAATGTGTTTCTCGTCATAAACCAGCCCAACGAGAAACACGACGAGGAAATTGAGACTCCCGATGAGAAAAAAGAGAACATGTTCTCTTTTTTTCTCGTCGAGATCCACGACAGTTTTCTCGGCGAAAAACATACACACGACCGTTTTCCTCTGCAAAAAATCTCTGCCACCAATTTTCTTGATGGATTTTGTTGAGGAAAACGGTCGTGTGTACGAGGCCTCACAGTCTCATGGAAAAGCTTGTTTTGAGCTTCTGTTGGTCAAAGGAGGAGCAGTGGAGAAGGGGGCTGCCTCATTGATGTATTTAAAAAAAAGATTGTCCTTAGCGACTAGGGCTATCAGCTTCAAGGTTCCATCGGCAGCATCTGCATCATATGGTTAAAGATTATCTAGGAGAAAAAAACAGACATGGAGAGCTTTCCAGTAGAAGAGGAAAACACAATGGCGCCACTCTAAGTGTAATAAGTAGTGTAGCATTTATTGGATAAAAACAGCAGTAAGCTTACTCACAAGCATTGGTGAGATTAGGCATGTATCACCAAAGAAACGTTCCCGACTGTCACTGTATTGTGGAACGGTTGGCGGCGGTGGATGCCATCGCTTCCTCTGTCTCAGACACACTGGGAGCCGAGCTGTGACGTCAATTCCGGGTGGACGCTGGGTCAGATGGATGGCAATACTTCCGGGTGATGTGGGGGAGCCAGTAGGCGACGCATTTGTGGAACATGCGCTTCTTTCTCAAGACTGATGGGGGCCATGTTTGCTCTGGGCTTTTGTAGTATAAGCACCAGTGATCCTGGGTCTTAAAGTCCTCACTGTTAGCGTGAGGGAGGGCTCGCACAATTTACAAATACAGCAATATGGCAAATCACAAAGCAAACAAATATACAATTGTATAAAAACTAACAACGAACACATGCATGAAAGGGCAACACAATATGTAAAACTTAAGTGTAGAACGTGTGGGGGAAAGGGTAATACGGAGATATAAAAAAAAAATATATATATATATATATATATATATATATATATATATATATATATATATATATATAAAAAGGATGAAAAATAAACAAATAGCGAAAGGAAGATATTAAAAAAACTGATCTTATATGTGCGTAATTATAAGCACATGTCCAACTTGTACGCATGTACATGTGTACATATGTACATGTGCTCATAATTACGCACATATAAGATCAGGTTTTTTATAATCTTCCTTTCACTATTTGTTTATTTTTCATCCTTTATATATATATATATATATATATATATATATATATATATATATATATATAATCTTCTTATTGCCCCTTCCCCCACACGTTCTCCACATACGTTTTACATATTGTGTTGCCCTTTCATGCATTTGCTCATTGTTAGTTTTTATACAATTGTATATTTGTTTGCTTTGTAATTTGCCATATTGCTGTATTTGTAAATCGTGCGAACCCCCCCTCACGCTAACAGTGAGGACTTTAGGACCCAGGAGCACTGGTGCTTATACTACAAAAGCCCAGAGCAAACATGGCCCCCCTCAGGCTTGAGAAAGGAGCGCATTCTCCGCAAACGCGTCGCCTACTGGCTCCCCCACATCACCCGGAAGTATTGCCATCCATCTGACCCAGCGTCCACCAGGAATTGACATCACAGCTCGGCTCCCAGTGTGTCAGAGACAGAGAAAGCGACGGCATCCACCAACCGCTCCACAACACAGCCACATACAGTGACAGTCGGAGACGTTTATTTGGTGATACATGCCTAATCTCACCAACACTTGTGAGTAAGCTTACTGCTGTTTTTATCCAATAAATGCTACACTACTTATTATACTTAGAGTGGCGCCATTGTGTTTTCCTCTTCTGCCTTCAGATTTGCTTCCAATCTTCACTAGGCTGCCTGCAAGTGTTTTATTACGAACTCAAAGGACTATATCAACAGTCTAAAGTTTTAATTAGCTCCCATGAGCTCACCTGTTTTTATATGTTTTAGCTGCATTTCCACTGCTGCTGGTGCTAGCGCTTACTCTCTTATAAGAGCTTTCAAGTAGACAATCCACTGGGTTTCTGGGTCATGAGAATAGACCACTGGCCAGAACTTGCCCATTATACAACTGAGCTACTGGGATGCCCTGCATCTAGTGTGCTTTTTGAACGGTATTCAGTGTTGCCAGGGGTTTTGTGATGGATAAAAGAGCATGTCTGCCTACAGACTCTGTTAACCGGCTAACATTTGTAAAAATTTCCTGGATTAGCAGCAGCTATCAAGCCCCTGATGCCGATGTCGCTGATTGTTATTGGGATTTCTGCAAGACTGTCTAGACTGCCTAGCTTTGTGGGTGTTGATTTTATCTTGAAGTTTTTTTTGGTATAGGTTTCATGGGCATAATGAACACCCAAGGCCTGTTGGACAGGCGCATCAAATTTCATTTTTTACAGCAATGCCAATTCTTGCTTTCATCAAGAATACCTCTAGAAGGTTGCGGATAAAGGCACCGCCAACACCCAAAAGACCAATTTTTCCACAACTGTTTGACCAGGGCATCAAATTTCTATTTTTTACAGCAAGGCCAATTCTTGCTTTCATCAAGAGAACCTCTATAGGGTTGCGGTGTGAAGGTACCACCAACAACCAAAGCCCAATTTGTCTGCACCTATTAATTCTATCCAAAGTCTGCAAAAGAGATACCAGACGTTAGCTATACAAAAATAGTTAATCTTGGTCTAAGTGTACTATAATTTGGCTTCTTTACATAACACTTGCTCACAGTGTTGCAAAACGTTGATTTTTACATCCAAAGTCTGCCAAAGAGACACCAGAATTTATCCAAAACATCTCTAATCTTGTTCTGAGTGCACTAAATTGTGGCCTCATCATACATACTAGCTCCCCAAGCTGCTGTTTACAAAATAAGAGAAAAGCTTGCAGGAAAAATCTATTTAAATGTCATTATTTTTCTTTATAAATGTCAGTTTTGCTGCAGCAAGTTCTATACACGGTACACATGTGCCACTTTACTGACAGACTAAGGGGACCCCCCAGACATATTTAAAGTGGAGTTCCACCCATAAATATAACATTACATCAGTAGTTTTAAAAAAATGTCATTAGTCCTTTATGGAATTTTTTTTTTTTTTAAGATGCCTTCAAAGTGTTGTTGCTAGGCAGAATAGTTAATCTTCCCACTTCCTGCACCTAGGTGCTTAATGCACCGCACAGACTCCTGGGAATGTAGTGGGTGTAACTTACCAGGAGTCTGTGCACTCCCCAGTCTCAAAGAATCATGTGACTTGGACAGCACAGGTGCTGAAACCTGATCTGACACTGCTTGTGCAGCACTGAGCATGTGCGAGATCTGCAAGGCTGAAATCCAGGAAGTCATACAGTCTGGCTTCATGATGCCCACACTTAAGATGGCCCCAGTCAATTTCTATTTTATAAAGTGTCTAAATGCTGTAACAACCTAACAAAACGGACCTTAGTTTACAGACTAACTTTACTAGAATACATTAAGCTTGTGTATTACAGGGGTATTTATATTTAAAAAGTGAAATTGTGTCCGGAACTCCGCTTTAAAGGAATTTTTCATTTTTATTGTTTCACTTTAAGCATAATTTACTGTAAATCACTGCTCCTTTAAAAATGATCTTTAAAAAGTTATTTTTGCATTGGTACATGTCCCCCAGGGCAGTACCCAGGCCCCCACACCAGGCCCCCAAACCCCTTTTATGGCCAATAAGCCTTGAAAATGGAGACTTTTGATTTTCCAAATTCAATTCCCATAGACTTCAATAGAGTTTGCAGTTCGGGACCAAACTTTTGCAATGTTTGAGAGTTCTGATAATAACCGCCTTAAGATATGTGAAAGGGAGTGTCTCTTCTTAAATTTGTGGGAGTAAATGGGTAAAGGGCTTTACCGCAGTTAAAGCGACGCAGTTGCGAATCGCAAAAAGGGGCCAGGTCCTTTACCTGCATAATGGTCCAGGGCTTAAGCAGTTAAAGTTTTATCAGCTACTTTATATTTTGCAGGGGGACCCCAATGTCGTTCGTTTTCTAAATTCTGTCATAGGGTTCCCCTTAACTACTTCAATGCACGGTATTATATGCTCTGCACTGACTACACTGTGTGTGTACTGTATATATATATATATATATATATATATATATATATATATATATATATATATATATATATATATATATATATATATATATATACAAAATTTGGTCGAAATTGATGGCAAGATGAATGCAGTATGTTATCAAAAAATACTGCAGGAACATTTTCATTCATCAGCCAGGAAGCTGCACATGGGACGTACTTGGACATCTCAACATGACAATGATCCAAAACACAAGGCCAAGTTAAACTGTTATTGGCTACAGCAGAATAAAGTGAAATTTCTAGAGTGGCCATCTAATGCCGCGTACACACGATCACTTTTTGTGATGAAAAAAAATGTAATTTTTCATCATGAAAAAAAACAAAATTTTTCCAACTTCATCATTAAAAATTATGTTGCCCACACACCATCGTTTTTGAAAAATTATGAACAAAGCGACGACACTCTAAAGGGGAAGTTCTATTCGCCTTGAGGCTGCTTTTAGCTGGTTACTTGTTAGTAAAAGACGATTCGTGCTTTTTTGTCTGTTACAGCGTGATGAATGTGCTGACTCCTTGCTTCTGGGCATGTGCGGGTTTAAAACGTCGTTTTTGCCCACACACACGATCATTTTTTATGACACAAAAAATTACATTTTAAAAAATGACATAAAAAATTGAAGCATGTTCGAATTTTTTTTGGGTCGTTTTTCAGAAGACAAAAAATGATGTTTAGCCCACACACGATCATTTTAAATGACGTTTTTAAAAATTTCATTTTTTTCATCACAAAAAGTGATCGTGTGTACGGGGCATTTGTCTCCTGACCTCAGTATTATTAATTCACTCTTGGGAGATCGTGCAGTTCATGCAAGACAGCCCAATAATTTTGCTAAGAGGAATGGGAAGTTGTACCATCTGAGAAAGAGCTACATCCACAAATACCACAAAAGACTTTAATCTGTCATTGATGTTAAAGGGGGCAATACACTGTATTAAGAAAAGGGGTATGTAAACTTCTGATCAGGGTCATTTAGTAGTTTCTGTTGCCATTATGATTTAAAAAGAGTAAACACAGTTGATTGATAATAAATGGCTTCAGCCAAACACTAACCATGAGTGAAAGAAAAGTTTTTGTGTTATCATTCATATTCTATAAAAATGGCCAATAAATCATAAATTCTGCCAGGGTATGTAAACTTATGAGCACAACTGTATATATATATATATATATATATATATATACGAAACTGCCTGCATTCCACTAACTAACCTGCCTAATTTATCTCAAGTTCTCTTAATCTCCTCTATGTATCACACTACATACGGCCGCTGTGTAAGCAGCCTTATATAGTGTGGGGAGTGGACTTAGCCCCCTAAACCATGATTGACCAAAGGCACCCTGGCTTTATTGAATCGTGGCACTCACAGCATATTGCCCTGTGATCGGCCAAAGCATGCAGGTCAGGTGCATGCTTTGGCCAATCAGCAGCTGTCAATGCACTGCGATCTCGCACTGCATTATGGTGCACTCCGCAGCACTCACATTTGCACCCAATGGCCCGGATTCAGATACAATGGTGTATCTATCGGCGGACGTAACGTATCTCAGATACGTTATGCCACCGTAAATTAGGGTCCAAGTTACGTATTCAGAAAGAACTTGTGCCCTAAGTTACGGCGGCGAAACGTATGTGGTCCGGCTTAAGCCCGCCTAATTCAAATGTGGATGATGTGGGCGTGTTTTATTTAGATTAATTGTGACCCCACGTATTGCGCCGTTCGTGAAAGAATCCCAGTGCACATGCTCGAAATTACGCCGCAAATCGTCAATGCTTTAGACGTGAACGTAACTTACGTACAGCCCTATTCGTGAACGACTTACGCAAGCGACGTAAAATTTTCAAAATTTGACGCGGGAACGTCATCCATTCCATACTTAACATAGGATACCCCTCATATAGCAGGGGTAACTTTACGCCGGAAAAAGCCTAATGTAAACGACGTAAAAAAATGTGCTGGGCGGACGTATGTTTCTGAATCGGCGTATCTACCTAATTTGCATATTCCTCGCGTAAATCTACGGAAGCACCACCTAGCGGCCAGCGTAAATATGCAGCTAAGATACGACGGTGTTACGCCGGTCGGATCTTAGGGAAATCTATGCGTAACTGATTCTATGAATCAGTCGCATAGATACGACCCTGCAACTCCGTATCCGGAGATACGCCGTCGTAACTGCTCTCTGAATCCGGGCCAATATGTTCAGTTCGTCTACAAACAAATGAACACCCGATGTTCCAGTCAAACTTACTTTCAATTCATGGAAGAGTGGGTATTACCGCGCTATCAAAGGAGGGGGTGGGGGAGGAAGGGTATAGCTGCGGCACTGAAAGGTGTGTCAGACCGTAAGATAATTGATAAGGGGAAGATAGTGCTGCGCTGTAAGCGGGGGATGGGAAAGGTGGAAAAAAGGAAGTGCAGGGTGGTCTGTCTGTGATTGGGAACAGTACAAACAAAATGGCATCAAAACGATCAGTGAACTGACTGACAGGAGTATGTCAAATCTATGTATAAGTGCTAATAGATAACTTCATAAATTCTTCTTGATATAATGAAATACATACTAAAATAAGTGATAAAAAGTGCAAAATAAAGATATACAATGTGTGTAACACAAACACCCAAAAAACGGTGATATGCTCAATAGTAAGCTTGTGATGAAAGGTTCATAGAGCAAAGCTTAAATAATATAAGCGGAAATCTGAATAATAATCGAAAGTCCAAAATTAAAAAGTGCTGGTGTAGATCCAAACATATAATGTGAAGAAAGGATGGATATCCAGTGATCCTTTTAAAGGTGAGTGAGGATGTCCCCTTACCTTACTGCTGTAAGTTAACAGCATATAGATCCAATCAAAACTGTATCTGTATAGATGATCATCCAAATGGACTCTAGTTCAAGGAAACACAGATCCCTCTTGGGAGTCACGTCCTGGGATGGCCAATAACTCGCACCTTGAGGGATAAAACACCAATAGTGTGATACCGTTTTAAAATTTTAATCAGCAGAAAAAATACACAAAGGTACTCACATGGTTAAAAATAAAATCAGGCATATAAAAAGAGGGGCAATAGTGCGCCAACGTCACCTCCGGTACCTCTCAGTGGACTCTTACGCGTATTCGTCACTACACGTGACTTCCTCAGGAGTAGTGAGAGGTATAATGAGGGTCCTTTATATAGGGTGACTTATTTGGTGGGCTGTCAGTAAAACAAATGATCAATTTTACCATACAGGAAATGGAGCTGCGGCCATTTTCCTGTAGCCTACTAGTATGTAATCAGTAATTGTATGTTAAGCCTCATAGTAAAAAATTGTTATTTTATTTAATGACACATGGCAGATGGGTGACAGTCTGGCACCCCATCTGTCGAATAGTTTGAGCGAAAACGTTATGGCCCCATCATTTAGACACCCATAAATTACTCGATCCGTTTCAATCAGGCTTCCGTCCAGGTCACGGAACAGAAACGGCGCTGCTTAAAATATGGGATGACGCTCTAGAGGCCGCAGACGAAGGAGAATCTTGTCTCCTGATACTGCTGGACCTAAGCGCGGCTTTTGACACTGTAGACCACGGACTACTACTGGCTAGGCTAGCTGAAGTAGCCGGAGTCGCTGAATGTGTTTTACCCTGGTTCTCCTCCTTCTTGGAAAACCGATCACAAATAGTGAAACTGGGGTCTTTCACTTCTGAAAAACGTACGGTGTCATGCGGAGTCCCTCAGGGATCTCCCTTATCGCCCGTATTGTTTAATATCTATCTTCGCCCTCTCTTTGAAATCATCAGTAACCAGAAGTTACTTTACCACTCCTATGCAGAAGACACACAACTGTATTTCCGCATCTGCAACAAAAAGGATCATTCTCTTGGACTAGAGAAATGCCTCACTCTAATAGATAACTGGATGACAAACAGTTATCTTAAACTCAATGGTTCGAAAACAGAACTTCTCCTGTTTCACGCTAACCGGAAAAATCACCCCGCATCAACATGGACTCCCCCACCCATTCTGGGTAAAACTATCACCCCTAGCACCAAAGTCAAAAGTCTCGGAGTCATTTTCGATACCTACATGACAATGGATGCACAAATAGGGTCAGTAGTCAGCGGATCCCACCATCTGCTGCGCCTACTACGCAGACTCACGCCCTTTATCCCGAAAGAGGACATTGCAGTCGTGGTGGGAAGAATCATCAATTCCAGACTCGACTACGCAAATTCCCTCTATCTAGGACTCCCCAAATACCAAATCACTCGTCTGCAAGTCGTTGAAAAAATACGGCCGCTTGACTAGTGACTGGGAAGAAACCATGGGAATCAATCTCACCTTCACTGAGATCCCTTCATTGGTTGCCGGTAAAAGACAGAATCACTTTCAAGGCACTCTGCCTAATACATAAGTGTATTCAAGGCAACACCCCCCAATATCTATGCGAAAAAATAAAAGCCCATAACCCCAATCGCATTCTGCAATCCACCAATCAAAACCTCCTCCAGATACCCAAGGCCAGATACAAGTCCAAAGGAGATCGAAGATTTGCAGTCCAGGGACCTCGCCTGTGGAATGCACTACCAACCACCATCCGACTGGAGTCAGACCACTTGGCCTTCAGGAGAAAGATTAAAACCCATCTCTTCTGAGGTCAAGGGGTTCCTTACCCATGAAATGGATACAGCGCCCAGAGGCGATTCAGTTTGCATGTGTTGCGCTTTACAAGTCTCTCTCTCTCTCTCTCAGCGTATCATTCATAACATAATGCATCCCGCCGGAAGTGGATCGGCCGCCATTTTGTTGGAGTTCATAGACGTCGCCCTATGTCTCACAGGTCACTGGGCGTACGTCTGAAATATTTGACCACGGGACCCATCGCCTGGTTGAGAGCCAGTGCGGGGTCCCGCCACCTCAATAGGTGTAAGTGGCAGGCCAAATGATACAGATAGCGGTGGCGTTCGTCGAAACGAGCGCCACCGGAAGTGGAGCGGCGGCCATATTGCAGCCACCGGAAATGGAGCCACGGACATGTTTCCTAGGCCTGTAAACAATGCAAAACAGCATCTTGTCATATAAATAGGCATGGAGCTAGAGAGAAACACGGGAAGGGGGGGTAGCTAGTAAATAATGACCCCATTATAACACCACATGTTTAGGGCTTTAAAACGTAATCATAAAATAACAGTAAAAGTTTATTAAAAGCCAAAATAAATAGAAATATTTTAAAGTGTTAAAAACATTTATATATAAATGGTAAATTAAAACCATACATATATATATATCTAGAGAATACTTAATAAAACCCAATAGAATAAATGTATATGCCACATGAGGTTAAAACCGTAAGTGACGTGCGCGGACTGATCCACATATAAATTTTAAAACAATCTACAACGTCAATAAGTTAGAGAGGGGAGCAAAGGAGATGGAGGGAGCGGGGTGTTACAAAGTAAATGAATAGCAAAAATATTGTTTTAGCGGTCACTCAGAAAGCAGTTGAGATCAAAATCTATATTCAGACCTCGAGGTGCAAAAGTATCCAAAGTAAATATCCAGCGAGATTCTAGCTGGCTCAATGTTCTAACTTTATGGCTACCTCGCCAGTGTCTCACATAGGGCTCTATGCCCCAAAATTTCAGATGTGTCGGATCTTTGTTGTGATGGGTGAGGAAATGTCTCGATACACTGTGTTTATCAAAGCCTTTGAGGATATTTTGGACATGTTCTTTTATACGTACTCGTAGTGCTCTTTTGGTTCGGCCTATATATTGTAGTCCGCAGCTACATTCAAGTGCGTATACAACTAACTCCCTCTGTATTGCAGCAAATTAATTCTTTTATTTCGTATACGTCTCCTGTACTTGTTGCAGTAAAATCTTTCATCTTTTGATTAGGTTTATGTGTTCTCAAGCATGCAAAGCATCGTTTACACGGGAAAAAACCTTTGCCAGTAAAAAAAGAAAGGAAGTTACTTTTAGGCGGGTCGGGCACATTTTTGACAATTTTGTCCCTAATGGTGGGTGCCCTTTTATATACAAACTTTGGGATCGGTGGGAGAACACTCCCCAGTTCTTTGTCTGCCAGCAATATGTTCCAATGACGTCTGATGACTCTTTCAATACGTTTGTGTTCTATACTGTAATCGAAGATGATGGGCATTAGATCTTTCTGTACTTTTTGTTTGGACTTGTCACTCATAAGGATCCGTCTGTCCATTGTTGCCACTTCTGCAATTTTCTGGTTAATGAAGGAGTTATCATATCCTTTTTGTTTAAAATGTTCTCCCATGTTTTTTGCTTGAATAAGAAAAATGTCTTTGTCTGTACAGTTTCGTCTAAGACGCATTAGTTGCCCTTTTGGTATGTTAAAAAGCCAATTTCTATGGTGACAGCTTCCAAGCGGCAAATAGCTATTACGATCCACATTTTTGAAGTGGGTTTTGGAACAAAGTACGTTGTTTTCTTGTTCAACCTCTAGGTCCAGAAATGTGATCTTTTTATTGCTGATTTCCCAAGAAAGTTTAATATTTATATCATTGATATTTAGAGCTTGTAGAAAATCTAGTAGTGTTTCTTTCTCACCCTTCCACAGAATGAAGATATCATCAATATATCTTTTATAAGTGTATAAATCATCGGGTGGTTCGGAAAAAAATCTTTCTTCTTCCCATTGGGCCATGAAGAGCCCAGCCACACTAGGGGCGAATTTTGCCCCCATGGCTACGCCGGTCTTCTGGAAGAAGTAATTGCCGCCATACCAAAAATAACTGTTTTTCAGGCAAAAGTCCAGACATTTTACCAGATATTTCCGTTGAGTGCAGGGCAACTGGGAGTGTTTTCTGAGGCCCCATTTGACTGCTTCGCATGCTTGGTGATGTAGTATAATCGTGTATATTGACGATATATCTGCCGTTGCTAGCCAAAAAGGTCCATCTTCTTTCGGTATGTCATCCAAGCATTGTAACATCTGTTTTGTGTCTCTTAGATACACTCTCGTGTTTTGAACTGCTGGCTGTAAGTAAAAGTCAATGTATTGCCCCATTCTGGCGGTTAGGGAATCAATTCCATTTACTATAGGTCTGGGTGGTGGATTTGTGCTGTCTTTATGTATTTTGGGGAGTGAGTACACAATAGGTGTACGACATGATTTAGGAATCAAGTATTGTGCTTATTTCTTGTCCAAAATTCCTCTTTTTAGTCCTAAATGGACAGTCTGTTCCAGGGCTTTTCTACATTTAAACATGGGATTGCCAAGGAGGCGGTTGTAAGTGTTGGTATCTCCTAGCATCTGATCCATGCTTGTTTTATACTGTTCCTTGGAGAGTACCACAATACCTCCGCCTTTGTCGGCTGGTCGTACTACTAGATCCTTTCTTTTCATCAATTTACGTATCCCACTCCTGATGTGTTTAGGTTCTTCTTGTTTCTTCACTTTTAGTTCCATTAGTTCTCCTGTGACTAATCTTTTAAAGACCTCTACACATTTGTTGTCTTTCACGGGCGGGTTAAAGGTAGATTTGTTCTTCAGGGTACTATGTCTGATTTCTTCATCTATATCGGTAGTCCTAGTTTTATAAGGGTTGCTGATCATATACTTTTTTATATTTAATTTCCTAATATATTTTTGAATTCCTATATATGTCTGGAATTTGTCCAGATTTTTTACTGGTGCATATTTGAGACCCTTGTCTAGGACACCGATCTCTTTGTGTGTAAGTGGAAGTCCACTTAGATTGAAGATTCCCTCTCCCTTTCTGTTCTTTTTCTTTTGCGTTCTCCTTCCTCCTCGCTGTCCCCTTTTCTTTCTGGGGTTCTTCTGTAGGCTCTTGCTTCCTCTGTATGTCGGGGTGGGTGGTATTCTCGGCCCCTCTCTAAAAAAGAAGAGTTGGAATTTTGGTGCCTCTCCACTCTATCATCCACTGTTCTCTGCTCTAGAGGTGCATAATAGTTACGTGTGGGAATAGGGCTCCTTTCCTGTGGACGATGGGTATGATAACTCCAATCTCCTTCTCTTCGATCATTTGGACGTGCAGGGCTTCTCCTTCTCTGTTCGTGTGTGTTCTGTGTATATCCTCTATTATCATGGTATTCGTTTGGACGTCCCTGATAGTAATTGCTTTCATATGGGCGACCTTTGTTCTCATAGCCTCCACCTCTATTATCTCGTTGGTTTTGGGGCTGAGGTCTATTATCCCTCTGATATTGTGGCGGTCTTTGTCCATGATTGTGGCCATTGTTGTTATTTATGCGTTTTTTCCAGAAGGGCTTCTTCCAGCCATTCTGGGGTGTTCGCTCATTTTGAGGTGGTCTTCTCTCATTTTGATAGGGGGTATGTTGACTGTAGTTGCCTTGTCTCTCCTCATGTCTGTATTGGCGGGGCGATTCCTGCCTATTTCTATCATGTGTCTCTTGGGTGGGTCCAGTGTAGTTAATTACTCTTTGAGGTGAGTGCACTCTCACATTTCTCTCTGGTGTGGAGTAAGTTGAAATAGGATCTGGTCGGCCCAATTGGCTCTGCCATTTAAACGTGTGATCAGTTTTAAAATCATTCATATCACGACTATATTTCTTACTTTTCCTATGTTGTACTTCCTTGTCTTTCTTTGTTAGATCCGTATTGAGTTGTGTTGTACATCTTACAAGGTCTGCTGAATCTTTGTATGCTTCATGTTCTTCTTTAACCTCTAAAATAATCTGTTCGATCAGTTTCAACTTTCTCCTTTTCCTCTCTAGTAGGAACATCAAAAGTTCTGACCCCTTTGTATTGAAAAATTTAAACCATTCATCTATTGAATCCTGGTCTGTCAGGTCATCATTAGGGGTTAAATCCCATCGTAGGCGACTTGGGACAATGCTATCCTTAATGTAACGTTCAAAGGTGACTATGTCCCACCATAAACTGATCTTTTTTTCCATATTATGCCCTAGCTTCCTCATGAGGCTCTCTAGGTCACTGTTTTTCTTAGCGGGTGCAGTAGCATTAAAAACATCCTCAAGGTTGACCTGCCTCTTATCTAGAAACAAAAAGACATCCATGATGGCTGCAGTGATGAGTGCGAAAAAATACTAAAAAATATTGAAAAAAAATTACTAAAAGAATTGAAAAAATACTTTCAATTCAAACATCGGGACCGTCCCTACTCTGTGACCTCTTGCGTTAGCTCTCTTATGTAATTCCTCTGTAGCCTTCAATAAAATGTACTCATATCTGCAGTGTGGGAGGACACTTTGAGCCTGAGCACCTGATTATGAATTCCACAAGAACTTACAAGTTTCTTGTAGTGAGAGCGCTGCACTTTGTTTTTATTTTGCTTATGTATGTGGAAGGGCAAGAACTAATATGTGAGTGTATGTGTGTGATTAGTTTTTCCTATTACTACTATAGTGAAAAATACTTCTTGATCAAAACTTTTACTAAGGAGAAAAATGAAATGAACTGTTTCAGAAAGTCAAGAAGGGAACTTAAAACTTGACCCAACTTATTTTAAAACCTTTTATAAAGGAATTGGATCACACTGCATTTTCCTTTTTTATGTTTTGTTATGTTTCTCCTTACTGACAGCATGAGCTAACTTTGCAAATTTACCTGATATTAGTTCTCTAGATATCGCCCTTTTGGGAAATGTGGAATGAAAGTTGTAATGCAAGTTGTGATGAATGAAGCATAAGACACTTACAGAATGGAATTTAACAATATATTTCACATTGACAGCACAATAAAAGTATGCTATTTCTTCTTATAACTAGACTTAAGGCATCTTTGCTACCATATGCTAGAGGGGATTGACATTTTTTTGTATAAAATATATCCCTGGACAAGTCTGGATTGGGATAGAATTATTTGTTATTATAAATGATGAATACCAACATATTACATTGTTGTGAAGATTGTTTACAATTTGCATGCACTTTTTATTGAAAATATGATTTGTTTTGCAGTTCTAAATCTTTGATATCACAGTACTACTAAAACTTTAATGCTGCGTACACCCGACCGTTTTTAATGTCCTAGAAAAAACAACGTTTTTCTCAACGTGAATCTTGTCAAGCCTGCCTTGCATACACACGATCGTTCAAAAAATGCTTGAGCAAAGCGCGGTGACGTACAACACGTACGACGGCACTATAAAGGGGAAGTTCCATTCAGATTGCGCCACCCTTTGGGCTGCTTTTGCTGATTTCCTGTTAGTAAAAGTTTGGTGAGAGACGATTCTAGCTTTTCAGTCTGTTACAGCGTGACGAATGTATCCATTACAAACGCTAGTCTTACCAGAACGAGTGTACCCGTCTCATAACTTTCTTATGAGCATGCACGTTTTTCCTGTCGTTAAAGCATACGCAAAACCGTTTTTCACGATGTGAAAAACGACGTCGTGAAAAACAACGCAAAAAATTAGAGCATGTTCTAAATTTTTAATGCCCATTTTTCACGACGAGAAAAATGCTCTGGAGCACACAGTCGTTTTTAATGACCAATTTAAAAAATTGCCTTTTTCCCTTCATGAAAATTTGTCGTATGTACTGTTGAACTGTCGGTATAAATTGTTAATTTTATAAATTTTAAAAGTAAATATGCACAATTCAGTATTAAGTGGCACCATAAAAAACAATATGCAACAATGCAAAAAAACTTATATTGTGAAGATACTTATAAAACTGATTCCCCAAAATTCACTGGTCAAAAGTTGTCTAAGCCACTGTAAATTGTCCAAACCCCTAAATTGTCAAAATTGATCTCTCAAAATGAATCTGAAAAGTCTAGGCAACTTCTGAGCAGGAAGTGCTCGGGTTCTGATTTCTTTATGTTGTAACAGTTTAATATTTTTGTGCTTTGGCTATTTTGTGCCACTCATTTGACTGTACAATGCTTTACTTTTAAACCTTATTTTTGCTATAGTTGTGAGAATTCATCATCATTGATAACAATATATTCTATTCAAAATCATCAGTAAAATCTAAATTTGCCATGCACAGTTGTATCTAAGGCCCCGTACTCACGACCAAACATGTCTGCTGAAACTGGTCCGCAGACCAGTTTCAGCAGACATGTTTGGCCGTGTGTTGGCCCGAGCGGACCATTTTGGGACGGATCGGACAGGTTTCCAGCGGACAACTGTTTCCCGGACTTGTTTTAAAACAGTCCGCTGGAAACCTGTGCGCCCGGACATGTACGGTCGTCTGTACAGACCTACCGTACATGTCCTGCCGCCCGCATCCATCGCATGCGTCGAATGACTTCGACGCATGCGTGGAAGCATTTTTAAGGCGGCCCGCCCACGTCGCCGCGTCATTGTCGCGGCGACACCGCGTCATCGACGCGGCGACACCGCGGACACGCCACGCATAATGTTTACGCGCGGGCTTCTGTTCGATGGTGTGTATAGCCATCGAACAGAAGTCCCCGGGCAGTCCCCGGCCAGACATGTCCGATGGAAATGGTCTGCAGACCGTTTTCATCGGACATGTCCTGCCGTGAGTACTCGGCCTCAAAGGTAGAAGAAAAGTTAAACATTAGTTAAGCATTACCTCTCTTTTTTTAGATACATGCTTCTTTAATGAACTTCACTTATATGACAACACTAAATATAGGTTGTGCAACCTGTATATTTTACCAAGGAGAACCTAACACATTCTATTAAATAGCCTTAATTAACATCAGATGTTAAAATATAGAATTTTTTTTCAATGTGGTCTATGTATTTTAGATTACTGTCATTGATCTAATAATGTATTTTTAATACAACTTTAAAATTTCCATCCGATTTTTTCCAATCAGTCACACTTTAACCCACCTTCTTCATCACATACTAATATGATGTCTGCAGTTTTAAAATGTAGTATTGTTTTCTTCTTTTTCAAAGGCTGTTCCAGATCAATAATGCAAATTATGCAAAAGCATCACAAACACACATTGCTGTCATGCAGTGGCGTCACTAAGGGGGGCCAGAGGGGGCCCTGACCCCCCCAACGTTATGCTGTTCCCCACCATGTGCCCCCCCAATTAAAACACCTTTTGTTTCTATATGTATCAGGTGTCCCGCATATTGCTTGGGTCGCCACTGAGTTCACACAAGCTCTCCTGAGAGGCAGAGCATCCCTGACAGCTCCTGCGGGGATTTCTCCCCCTCCCTTTGCTTACTGACACTGTGCAATATGCGATAGCCGCTCGCACAACCACGGCTGCCCGATCTGATCCCTCTGCCTGCATCCTCATTGGCAGGGAGGAGATCGACTTCAAGAAGGACTCCACCAGCACTGCGGGGCGGGCAAGCCCCCCATTACTGTATCTCAGTGACAGTGAAAAAGCAGACGGATTCCTCCCATCCATAGAACAGGAGAATCAGCCTATAAATTCTGAAACTGGTGGCTGCAGCTCTGTAAGAGTGTCTATGACACTCTTACACACAGCCCATTGAACACACCCACCCCCTTACTGACGCAAGATCAGAGAGGAATACAGCTCTCCTCCTCCCACCTCTGCTCCTCCTCTGTCTTCCCTCCCCGCCCACACTATCCGGTGTGCAGATGTATCTGAAAAGAGGGAATGTGTGGGTGGAAAATATGAAAATAAGCAGCTGCAGAATGCAGATTCCTGGCTGTGTCAATGATGCCTGAGCTCCCAGCCTGGACCTGTGGGTGAGTTCACACTGCAGTACACTGTAATCAGTGAACTGTCCCTATCTCCATCTCCCTCCCTTCTCTCCCATCTGTCTCCCCCACTCCTGTTCTTTCAAGACCTTCACAAACTTAAATGGTATGAATTTCTTTCCTGCAACCACATGTTGTACAGTACCATCACATGCTGTACAGTGCCATCACATGCGGTACAGTTTCACAGTTTCATCACATGTTGTACAGAGCCATCACTTGTCATACAGAACCATCACTTGCCGTACAGAGCCATCACATGCCGTACAGAGTCATTGCATGCCGTACAGTGCCATCATATGCCGAACAGTGCCATCACATTGTTGTAGATTACTGTCATTGATCTAATAATGTATTTTTAATACAACTTTAAAATTTCCATCCGATTTTTTCCAATCAGTCACACTTTAACCCATCTTCTTCATCACATACTACAATGATGTCTTCAGTTTTAAAATGTAGTATTGTTTTCTTCTTTTTCAAAGGCTGTTCCAGATCAATAATGCAAATTATGCAAAAGCATCACAAACACACATTGCTGTCATGCAGTGGCGTCACTAAGGGGGTCCAGAGGGGGCCCTGACCCCCCAACATTATGCTGTTCCCCGCCATGTACCCCCCCCAATTAAAACACCTTTTGTTTCTATATGTATCAGGTGTCCCGCATATTGCTTGGGTCGCCACTGAATTGACACAAGCTCTCCTGAGAGGCAGAGCATCCCTGACAGCTCCTACAGGGATTTCTCCCCCTCCCTCTGCTCACTGACACTGTGCAATATGCGATAGCCGATCGCACAACCACGGCTGCCCGATCTGATCACCCTGCCTGCATCCTCATTGGCAGGGAGGAGAGCGACTTCAAGAAGGACTCCACCAGCACTGCGAGGCGGGCAAGCCTCCCATTAGTGTATCTCAGTGACAGTGAAAAAGCAGACTGATTTCTCCCATCCATAGGACAAGAGAATCAGCCTATAAATTCTGAAACTGGTGGCTGAAGCTCTTTAAGAGTGTCTATGACACTCTTACACACAGCCCATTGAACACAGTGAGGAGATGGAGATGGAGTGAGAGCCACTTGACAGAGGGAAATGGGGCAACATAGAGAGAGGACACAGCGCTGCTAATCATGTGTTACCATGGTGGCCCTGCTACTAATAGGAGGCCTAAGCCGAGGGCCTGTACTTCGAGGAGGTGAGTCACCTTCTCTGTGTGTGTCTACAGGCCTTTACCTACTTACAGAGGTAGGCACAGATGTTTACACAGGCCTATAGCTACCTACACAGGGGGGCAGAGCCAGGTACAGAGGCGAGCCATGTACAGAAGAGAGGAGAGCCAGGTACAGAGGAGAGGAGAGCCAGGTACAGAGGAGAGGAGTGCCAGGTACAGAGGAAAGGAGAGGAAGGTACAGAGGAGAGGAGAGCCATGTACAGAGGAGAGCCATGTAAAGAGGAGGGCACAGTATCCTCAGAGCCCTGTGTCATTAACAGTGACGTCAATGTTGCTTGGGCACTCAGAGGACCACAGCCCACAAACACAGAGGGTGAAGATGGAAGCCCTGTCAGCTATGACAGCTTACCATTTGAGGGCTTTGTTTCAAGGTAATTGTTATATATTTTGCTAGTATGCATTGCACATTGTGACTTTAAGTTGCAGGGAGATTATTTTTTTTCATTTTTTTATACATTTGCACCAGTACCTGGAATGTCCCCACAGATTTCTAGGGCAATTTGGAAACAGGTGGATCTAGATATGACCAATACTTTTAAGTAGCAGCTAAGCAGAAATACTTCATGAAGCTGCAGTTATTTGAATTGTATTTGAACAGTAGTAAAACTCAAAAGTCTTTAGCACACACAGTTATGTGAAAGTCATATATTATTCTCATGTAATTTTCTCAGGCAAATCACTGTGCACTTGATTCAGTACAGGCCACATTTCATTATATATATTTTTTAGAATAGCTATTTATTAACAACAAAGTAGCATTTTACTGTTCAGTTGCTGACAAGCAAAATTGCCTCTGTGAGAGCTAAAATACTTCCTCCAAATTCTATGAAATTTGCTTTCAATATTTTACAATCACCTTTCTGCTGGAATCTGATCTTTTACTGAAACTTACATTTTGGTGATTTGCTTGCTGATTCAATAATTGATGTCAAAGAAAATGTTGTGTGATGTCAGTGATGGAAAATGTAATAATGGTAAATTGCTTTAGGAAATCAACATTGACATTAATAATTCCTTCTTTTTCATGACTTTATCAAAGTTTCATTAGAACATTATTTGTGGTAACTGAGGCTTTGGGCATCTTTAGCAGGCCAATCTCTTGTGTTTATTTGCTTTGTACTGAAGTTTGCTTTAATATTTATTTTATCAGTCAATTCATTTTTTCTATAGTGACATACCTTGCAATGAAATTCTAGCATGACCAATATACACTGCACTATGAAACACCTTTGCACCTTTGAATAGCCTTGTTTAAAATGTTATTTTCATGCACCATCTGGCTGTACTGAAGTAGGTTATAATTATTTCATAGAGAATATTAAAAAGGAAGTTATGAACATTAAACACTCCAGGATGCATCACCATATTGATGAGTGTGCAGTAGTTACAATGCTACTGTCACCTGTCCAAAAATATTTTATTTTATGACTAGCTTTAAAATATAGTTTTGAAATAAGGACATGTTTAAAAAAATAAATTTTTACCAAACAGAATGACACTAATAAAGAGTGCTATGGATCATAAATAAATTAAGCCAACTAAGCTGACTATTGTTTTTAATTGTTTCTTCTTTTTTTTAAAACCCTGCCTTTAGCAAGCTTTGTGTTTTTGTTTTTATTTTGCTGCACTATTTAAATCCTTGATACAGAACAATTGTCATGAGAAGTGTGTCTGTTACTAAGCTGTGCCAGCATAGAGCACTGGAGTGGGAGTGCAGGAGACAGCATTTACACTTAGGTTTATTTTTATGCAAAACATCAGTCATAAATCACAGCATATAGAACAATAGAGAGATAAAAAGGTATGAGCCTTTAACTGGGCTTTAAACATTTGCTAGATCTCACGACCCTGCTCGTTAGAGCTTACAGTCTAGAAGGGAGGGTTAAGTGAAACAAAGGGTAGTAGCTGTGGGGGGATGATCAGATGGACAAAATGAAAATACAGTTGTTAGGTGTGGGTAGGATAGGCTTCTCTGAAGATGAGGGTTTTCAGAGGTCCTCTAAAAGCTAATAGAGAAGGAGATAGATGGACAGATTGGGGTAAGGAGTTCCATAGGCTTGGAGAGGCTCTGAAAAAGTCCTGGAGACGAGCATGGGAGGAGGTGATGAGAGAGCTGGAGAGCAGGAGGTCTTGAGAAGAACGAAGAGAACGATTAGGTTTGTATTTAGAGACTAAGTCAGTGATGTATCTGGGGGCAGAGTTGTGGATGGCTTTGTAGGTAGTTGTTAGTATTTTGAATTTAATTAGTTGGGCGAGCAGAAGCCAGTGGAGGGATTGACAGAGAGGAGTAGCAGAGACAGAGCGGTTGGTAAGGTGGATGAGTCTGGCAGCAGCATTCATGATGGACTGAAGAGGGGGATAGAATAAGCCAATGAAGAGAGAGTTGCAGTAATCAAGGCTAGAGATGACCAGGAAGTGAATTAGGAGTTGTGTTGTGTAATTGGTTAGAAAGGGGCGTATTTTGGAGATGTTGAGGAGGTTGAGGCGGCAAGATTTGAACAGTGATTTGACGTGGGGCTTGAAGGAGAGTTCGGAGTCCAGGACTACTCCTAGGACCTTGGCATGTGGGGATGGGCTTATGGTTGTGTCATCAATTTTGACAGAGAGATCAGGGGAAGAGGCACGTGGGGGAGGAAAAATTATGAGTTTGGTTTTGGATATATTGAGTTTGAGGAAGTGGTGTGACATCCAAACTGATATATCTGATAGTAAATTAGTTATACGCAAGGAGAATGAAGGGGCGAGTTGAGGGGCAGAGAAATAGATTTGAGTGTCGTCAGCGTAGAGATGGTATTGGAAGCCGTGGGAGGCTATAAACTGACCCAGGGAGGAAGTGTAGATTGAAAATAGGAGGGGTCCAAGAACAGAACCTTGAGGGACACCAACAGAGATAGGAAGAGGAGAGGAGGAAGTAGAATTGCATGTAACGCTAAAGGTGCGGTTGGATAAGTTGGATAGAGAACGAGCGAAGAGTAGAGTCATGGAGACCAAAGGTGTGGAGTTTTTTGAGGAGGAGTGGGTGGATAACTGTATCAAAGTCAGCAGAGAGGTCCAGGAGTAGGAGTACAGAATAGTATCCCTTAGTTATGACCAGTAGTATATTGTTTGTTAGTTTTAGGAGAGCAGTTTCTGTGGATTGTTGAGGACGAAATCCAGACTGAAGGGGATCAAGAAGGTTATTATCAGCAAGGTGGATGCTCAGTTGGTTGTAGACTAGAAATTAAAGGAGTTTGGATAAAAAGGGGAGCAAGGAAATAGGGCGTAGTTTGTCAAGATTGGATGGGTCCAGTGTGGGCTTTTTAGGTTTGGGGCTGACAAGTGCATGTTTCAAAGAGTTGGGAAAGATGCCAGAAGAGAGGGAGAGATTGAAGATGTGGGTTAGAGAGTGTAGAATAGAGACAGAGGGTGAACGTAACATTTGCGATGGAACAGGATTTTTTTTTTTCAATTATACAAAAATACAATCAAGGTTTTTTTTATTATTTTTTCAATTATACAAAAATACAATCAAGGATTTTTTTGTATTTTTTTTTGTTTTTTCATTTCTACAAAAATACAATCAAGGTTTTTTTTTTTCAATTATACAAAAATACAATCAAGGTTTTTTTTGTATTTTTTTTGTTTTTTAATTTTACAAAAATACAATCAAGGTTATTTTTTTTCAATTATACAAAAATACAATCAAGGTTTTTTTTGTATTTTTTTGTTTTTTTTTCAATACAAAAAGACATTCAAACCCTTCCCAGAACATCAATAATATTTTTTAATTTCCTTTCCACCCTTCTCGTTCACTGTATGATTTCTCTGCTAGCCAACACATCCTAAATCTGGGCACTGTAGCTATCAAATCCACCACCTGAAATGTGGGACAAAAGCATTTATTAAAATTATGCAGGCCTACATCTAGATTACCTGAAGCTGTGGTATATGATACTTTACCGGATGTGGTGGCAGGCTCATCTTCATCCCGCGGGGGTGTGGCTTGCTTGTTGTCCTGCTGCTCTGCTTCATGTCGCCCTACGAGAATGAAGAAAAGGTAAACATGCTTTAAAAAGATTGTAGGCCTGAAAGAGGAATATGAATCATTCTTTTAATAATTTGTGGGACTATTGTTGGTTTTTACAACCCCTCTAAGCAGGACACAGGATTGTAGGCATTCCCAAAGATAATTAAACTCGTTTTACCTTTGGTTGAGTTTTCTACATGGAAGCAAAACAAGTATCCACAGGATCACCTCACCTCTGTGTGAACCCCTAAATAGTTAGTTTTTGTGCCCAACAATTGTGCTACTGAGTCCACATGTGTCACCAACTGCTGAGCAGACTCTCCTTTTACTGTATATTGTCTTAATTTTGAGTATTAAAAACTAGTTAAGAACACATCTACATTAATTCCACAATTGATCTCACAACAAAAAAAAACATGTCCCAAATTTCTGGTTTGTGGGCACAATATTTTGTCGTATGAGTCGTTGTTCTGAATGAACGACGACTTTTACGACAAATTATTGGGCCCACAAACATGAAATACATACAGTACAACCTGAAAGAAAAAGTATATGGCGCAAATAGCAAAGACAAAAAAGGATTACACATAAAAATTACTTACTTCTTCTAATCTCTCTTCTGATCTTCTTCATCTGGTCTGGCTCACGCAATTTGAGGTCAGACCATCGTTTGCGTAGTTGTTCTTTGCTTCTTCGGACCCCAAATTTCCGCTGGAGACACCTCACCACCTTCTCCATGATCTGTGCTTTGAGTTTGTTGGGAAATTCATATGGGCCATGCTTGCCATCATAATCTTCTTCCTTGAAGATGGTGACTATTTCTACCATCTCACGAAAGGTCATGTTAGACGCCTTATATCTCCTTCTCCTGGTGGATCTGGAGGTGTCAGCGGAAGCCTGGCCTGTCTCCTGTGCTGATAATGGCGTTTTGAGGTGCTGGGGTGATGCTGCCATGTTCTACATGATGATGAAACGAGAGAGAAGGGGCGGGGATAGGACGAGACCGAACGTCAGGGGCGGGGTATCGTGCAGAGCGTCACGCGTGCGTAGTGTAAAAAGGGATCCGACGTGTTTGAAAGCGGTGTTCAGAGTCTGTGGAAGAAGGCGGAAGTCACAATCGTTTCATACGACGGTACGTAACTGTATTTTTGTCTTTATTATAGTGAACAGTGGATGAGTTTGTAGGCTAGATATGGTGTTAAAGCTTATTAGTAGTAGTGGCTTGACTGACATTAGGTTTTTGATTTTATCTTTGACTTGCAGAAATAATGGATCCCTTCAAAGATGCCGAGTTCATGACAGAATTCATCCAGAGATGGAAGGAACATCCTGTTCTGTGGCAAACTAAAAACAAAATAAATAAAAACAAAGATGCCAGGAATAAAGCAAAGGAGAGCCTGCTTGGATTTGTAAAGACAAGGGTCCCCAACGCCACAACAGAGACTGTGAATGCAAAAATAAATTCCATCAGGGGCACCTACAGGACCCAACGAGTACAAGTCCTGGCCTCAATGAGGTCTGGGGCTGCAGCTGACACCATCTACAAGCCTACCCTGTGGTACTATGGTCAGCTGCAGTTCCTGGACGACCACATTGAGGCCAGGCCATCCCTGTCTACCCTTCCCCCAAGAGGTAGCTCCCATCTTCCCTGCAGGCAATCCTCCAGTCTTCCCTGCAGGCAAGAGCAGGCAAGCTCGGAGGAAGAGCAAGAGTTCCTGGAGGACCCTGATTGTGACCCATGGAGCCAGGTATTGCATTTTGATACCAATTTTGGAAAATCAAAGTATAATAATGATGTCAAATTGATGCTACTAGTGTTATAAATTCCAAGGGAATGTACAAAAAGTGTTGAACATATCAATAGACAGTAGTGGCAAAACATGATGGGGACAAGATAGAAAAATGAAGGGGTCTGAATGATTGTGTGTCATTTTCTGGTACGCCATTAGGGGGGTAACGCAATACACCTGGAAGGGGTCCCGGATGTCAAACACCCTTTTTGCCACAAATCAATTTGTCACAAAATAGACTATTTTGGGTAAAGGCCCCCTACTTCCCTATTTCAGCCGGCAGCAACCCCCCCCAGCTCCAGGGGGACCACGTCTGAAGCTGTGTAAGGGGCCACATAATTATGGATGGCGACCCTGTGTGTAATATATATTAGCATTCAATTTGCATATGTCATGATTTTCAAAATGTGTGTGATTAATGAAAACAACAAATAAACTATGTCCCTCTTTTTTAAACACAGACAGAGCAAAGCCAGGAGGAGGCATGCCCCACAGGGAGCCAGGGGGAGGCAGGCCCCACAGGGAGCCAGGGGGAGGCAGGTACAACTGCAAGGCAGTAGGTGGCAGAACCCACTGGGAGCCAGGAGGTGGCAGGCCCCAGTGGGAGCCAGGAGGCACGCCGGCGTGATTCCATCTCCCGGATCCCTCCACTCCGCACTCCCGCGAAAAAGGGCCAGGAGGCTTCTCCAATTGGAGGAGGAGACCCAGGCCATGCTTCGCGAAGCAACTGCGGCCATCCGAGAGCCACCCTCTGAAGAAGAGGGGTTCGCAGCGCTCATTGCAGCCAAGCTTCGAAATCTGGAGCGGGGCCAGTGTGTGCGCTGCGAACTCATCAACTTCAAGGCCATAAGCATGGCGTCACTGGGGCAGCTCGATGATGACACTGACCTTGTGCGGATTGCTCCTCCTGTCCTTGCTACTCCTCCTGCTCCTGCTCCTCCTCTTCCTGAGCCTGCTCTGGCTCCTGGCACTACCTCGGCTCCAGGAACCCAGCCCCCGAGGACTCGGGCTGCAGGGAAGACTGCAGGGAAGGTTGCTGGGAAGCCCGCAGGGAAAATGTCAAAGAAATGAGACGGTGCCCCTGATGGAATTTATTTTTGCCTCATAGCCTGGATTGTTGGCTTGGTGGACCCTTGTCTTTATAAATTCAAGCATGCTCTCAAGTGCTGCCTTCCTTGGCATCTTTGTTTTTATTAAGTTTGTATTTTTGGTTGCCACCATTGTAAAATGTGTCCTTGTACTCTCTTCCACCTCAGTATAAAAAGTGAAAAAATATGATAATATGAAAAATAAAAGAAATAAAAACACTCCTGCCGTCATGAAGGATGATCGTTTACTACAGGCTAAGCCATTTGACAGTTCTTATATAGGTAAGGAGCGGGGCCACCCTTCTGACATCACGGACTGGTGCATAAGATACGAAAAAGGGGATGGATAGCCGCACTCCAATGACCAAACTGTTGTCTTTTATTAAAAAAACACAGCAAGTACATCACTTCACAAGGTGCAACAAAGGAACGGGTAGATAGCCGACGCGTTTCACACTGAGCTAGTGCTTAATCACGGACTGGTGCATGTTGGCCTGCATGAGCTGCATGTGGCATGATTGATGATGGATTTACACAGAGTAACACTGTTTTTTATTTTTTAATAAAGGAATTGTCAATTGTGTGTGTTTTTATTACTTTTTGATTTTTGGTGAATGGGTAGGGGTACTACTACCCAATACTCATTCACATGGGGGGTGGGATCTGGGGGCCCCTTGCTAAAGTGGACTTCCAGATTCCAATAAGACCCCTGTCCCTATTAACATGGGGACAAGGTGCTTTTTTGGGTGGGGGGGGCATGCTGAGGGCATGTGGCCTGGTATGCTTTAGAAGGGGGGCACTCGCTCGTTTTCCCCTTTTCCTGACCTGCCACGCCACTTGCTCAGATAAATGTCTGGTATGGACAGGGGGGGACTCCACCCCATTTTAATTATTTTTTTCAATAGCCAGGTGTCGGCAATTGCAACCGCGAGTTGTGATATGACTAGATTTTTTTAGAAATGTATTTTTTTCTGCAGCATGTTCCATATATGCTACAAATGCACCATTTTACAGGCAGACTATGAGGACCCCCCCAGGCACTATAATTTTAATTTTTATTGTTGCACTAAAGTAACTGCTCCTGAAAAACAATTGGCCCAGATTCAAGTAGAATTGCGCGATATTTGCGGGGGAGCAGGGCAAAGATTTTGCCCTGCGCCCCCGCAAATATTTTGCGCTGCCCTCGATTCACGGAGCAGTAGCTCCGTGAATTGCGAGGGCGCGCCGTCAAATTTGCCCGGCGTAAGCGCGCGCAAGTTAAATGATCCCGCCGGGGGCGGAAATCATTTAAATTAGGCGCGCTGCCGAGCGTACAGCGCATGCTCCGTCGGGAAACTTTCCCGACGTGCATTGCGGCAAATGACGTCGCAAGGACGTCATTTGCTTCTAAGTGAACTTGAATGGCGTCCGGCGCCATTCACATTTTACTTACGCAAACGCCGTGAAATTCAAATTTCACGGCGCGGGAAGGCCGGCTATACTTTAGCATTGGCTGCCCCTACTATTAGAAGGGGCAGCCTTGTGCTAAAAGTAGCCGTACGGAAACTCCGTACCTGGCTTGCGCGGGGCCCGCGCAAGCTTGTAAATCAGTGGTAGTATGCAATTTGCATACTACACGCTGATACACAATGGGAGCGCCCCCTAGCGGCCCCCACAAGAATGCAGCCTAAAATCTGCGAGGCATAAGAGCCTTATGCCGCGCAGATTTTAGCCTGCAGTCGGTGTAACGAGGTTCCTGAATCAGGAGCACTTGTTACACCGGAGCAAGTAAGCACTTTCACTGCGTAACCTATGGTTGCGCGGGCGCAAGAGCTTCTTGAATCTGGGCCAGTTGTTTTTTTAAAAAAATGTTGCATTGATACATGTCCCCCAGGGCAGTATCTGGAGCCCATACACATTTTATGGCCAATTACTTGCATATAAGCCTTTAAAATTGCTACTTTTGATTTCAGCTCCCCATTGACATCAACGGGGGTTGTGCTAGAACATTTTCCCTGTTTGAGAGTTCTGCCACAAACCAAACTGGGTGGTTTTTGGCCCATCTCTAATGGTAATAAAATAACTAAGCTGATGTATGTAAGCATATACAGTACGCATGGGCTTCAACCCATATCAACATGCATACACTAACATACAAGGCTACCAGTTGAGTAATACATAAAAACACATACAAATACAATTACTATACATAGACTAAAATACATACAGGTATAACCAGGTATAAGTAGTTAAATGATCAGCCACCTATTCTGAGGATATTTAGATTTTTTAAAATGAAAAGACTGATATAAACACAAAAAAACACCAGGATGTGAAACCACAAATATAAGGATATACAGTACATGATATATAAAAGGGGGGGAACCAATGCGCAAAACCACAACTAACCTAGGGTAACCTAACTAATAAACAAAGTGTATAAATAAATAAACAAATATATGCAGCAGCCACTACATGAAAGTGCTCATGCACCAATCAGCATATAAGAAAGAGGGGGTGTAGTGGCGCTTGCAGTAAATAAATAAATAAAATAGACAAGAAACGCACAGCAACGTGTGATAATGTCCAAAAAAATGTGTTCCACTCCAAATTCCTCTTTATAATCCTCTCGCATCAATGACTTAAGATGTGAAGGAGGGGATGTGTGAAGATAATGAGATCCAAACAATATTTATGACTCAATGTCTAGAGTTCATACACAATCATATATGATGAAGCAAAATGTGGATAATTGCATTTGTATGAGTGAATCCATGTAACCACAAATAAACGTAGTAAAAGGGTGAACCCAAATGACAGTACGTGCACTATAATAATAGGCAAAAAAAAAATGCACAGCAACGTGTGATAATGTCCAAAAAAATGTGTTCCACTCCAAATTCCTCTATAAACTCCTCTCACATCAATGACTATGATGTGAAGGAGGGATTGCGTGAAGATAATGAGACCCAAACAATATTTATGACTCAATGTCTTGAGTTCATACACAATCATATATGATGAAGCAAAATGTGGATAATTGCATCTGTAAGAGTGAATCCATGCAACCACAAATAAACGTAGTAAAATGGTGAACCCAAATGACAGTACGTGCACTATAAAGTCTGTGCCTAAAAATATATAAATATATAATAAATAAATAATGTTCCAGTTAGGTGCACTAATTAAATGTGCCAAATAAATAAATAATGTTCCAGTAATCAAAGTGTCCCAAAAAAATTCCCATGCAAAAAACAGGATAATTGTATCACAGTGAACGTGGAATAAATAATAAAGTGCTTGATGCAAAAATTCCCAAAAAGTGCAATAGTGCTGGGTTAGAGGATGATGCTGCAATCCAATGCACGATCCATTCCGTGTAGTAGTGCAGAATCAGAAGGTAAATACTAGCCTCTCACCTCATGAAAGGCTAATTAGAGCCTTTAGGTAATATGAAGGTCAGCAGGGGATAGCTCTGGATCCAGGGCAGCCCAGGTAATTTTCATCACATAAGGTCCCAGGTAATTTTCATCACATAAGGTCCCAGCCGCTCTCAATAAAGCATAAGGCAAAACTCCATAGTGTAGTAGGTAGGAATAACATTTAATAACACATAGTATCACTTACAGTTAAAATCTTTGAACACCAGCAGCAACAGCAAACGGTTCACAGACAAACGAAATGACAGACAGCTAATCTCCGCTCTCGGCCGCGAGCGGAAATAACGTCACCGACGGCACTTCTCCAAACACCTGACGCGTTGCGTGGCTGAACTACGCCACTTAATCGTAGGTAAGGAGTGCCGTAGGTGAATGGTGACTTATAAAGGGGCTATGATTGGTGCTAATTTTGTGCAGCTGCAGACACTTTCACAAACGCCAACCAACATTCCAAGCTTCAAAACAGATTTTTTCACATCAAGTTAGAGTACTGCCATAGTTAGGATCAAGATGCAAGGTTCATAATACTATTATTAATATCAACAATACAAGTCCGTTTTGCTCCCTCTTGTGGTGGAAGGTGGTATTGCTCATAATGCAAGAAGCAAAGAAAAAAAAAAAATATCTGTGGGGCAAAGAATGCTCTAGCCCCCTCCTGTGGAGGAAACATGCAATCAATGATAATAATTTGCTGACAACTAAGTGCCACTCTCCCCATAATTAATAAAGGAAATGAATGAAAATAAGACCCCAGATAATATGCGATAAAAATTGTAAAGGTCTATGTAATAAAAACAAGGTAATTAAAAGAAGTAAAAAGACAAAAAATTGCTTAAAACTACTTAAAATTCCTAGAATAAGAGGGCAATGCTAAAATGTGGCAAGGACCATGAATGAAATCTAAAAATTGGAAATAAAACAGTTCAGATCAAATTCTATGTTGTGTCCATTGGGGGTCAAAGTACACAATTCATGGATCCATCGAGATTCAGCTTGGCTAATTTTTTTCACTTTGTTATCACCCCTCCAATGGGGTTTATACTTCTCAATGCCCCATACTTTTAAAGAGGAGGGGTCTTTGTTATGACATTGCTCATAGTGACGAGATAGGCTGTGTTTTGGAAAACCATTTATTATATTTTGCGTGTGTTCACGTAATCTTTTCCACAGCGGTCGTTTTGTTCTCCCCACATACTGAATATGGCAAGGGCATTCCAAGAGGTATACCACTCCTTCCGTTCTACATGAGATAAAGTCTTTAATTTTATACTCTCTACCTGTAAAACAAGATTTGAAGGTTTCTTTTTTCTTTTTACTTTCTTTGGTATGTTTGCAAGTGAAACAAGTCTTGCAGGGGTAGTAGCCTTTCTCATTGAAGAAGGAAAAAGATTTCTTTTCAGGAGGATCCAGAACATTTTTCGCAATTAGATCTCTCAAGGTAGGTGCCCTTCTATATGTAAAAAGAGGTCTCTCTGGGAGTATACTTGTCAAATGGCGATCACCCTTTACAATATGCCAATATTTCCTGCAGATGGTTTCAACTTGTTTATGCTGTACACTATAGTCCATTATTAAAGGTACACCCCCAGGAAAAGTATTTTTTCTAACAGAATCCTGGATAAGAGAATTTCGATCCAAGGCCATCACATCATGTATTTTCTTGTCAATAAATTCTGGTTGGTAGCCTTTCTCTATGAACCTCTTTCCAATAAAATCTGCTTGTTTTAAAAAAGTGTCATTCTTAGTACAGTTTCTTCTAATGCCCCATACAGACGGTCGTTTTTTGTGATGAAAAAAAAATTACGTTTGAAGTGATGAAAAAAAAACGACATTTTTGAAACTTCATTTTCAAAAACGATGGAGCATACACACCATCATTTTGAAAAATGATGAACAAAGTGACGGCACTCTAAAGGGGAAGTTCTATTCGCCTTGAGGCTGCTTTTAGCTGGTTACTTGTTAGTAAAAGATGATTCGTGATTTTTTGTCTGTTAAAGCGTGATGAATGTGCTTACTCCATTATGAATGGTAGTTTTACCTCCCGTCTCAAAACTTGCTTCTGGGCATGTGCGGGTTCAAAAACGTTGTTTTGCCCACACACTATCATTTTCATTGACACAAAAAATGACATTTTGAAAAACGACACAAAAAATTTGCATGTTCGAATTTTTTTTTGGTCGTTTTTCTGAAGACATAAAACGACATTTTCCCCACACACTATCATTTTAAATGACGTTTTCAAAAACGTCATTTTTTTTCATCACAAAAAACGACCGTCTGTATGGGGCATAAGTCTTAAAAGCTGTCCCTTCGGTATATTGTCCAGCCATGGTGAATGGTGGCAGCTATCTAGAGGTAGGTAGCTGTTTCTATCCACTATTTTAAAATGTGTTTGGGTGATCAATTTCGGTCCTTCTTTGATTATTTCTAGGTCAAGGAAATTGATTTTCTCATCACTAATTTCCCAGGAGAGTGAGATATTCTTATTATTTGTATTCAGATAAAAACCAAAGTCCGTTAATTTTTCTCTATCTCCTGACCAGATAATTAAAATATCATCGATGTATCGTTTATATAAGAGCAATTCTTTTGGTTTCCTGTTGTATAGGACCTCCTCTTCCCACTCGGCCATATATAGGTTGGCCACACTGGGTGCATATTTAGCGCCCATCACAATCCCACAAATTTGTTTAAAATAGTCATTTTGGTACCAAAAGTAGTTGTGGTCCAGACTATATTCTAGACAGCTTTTGATGAACTTTTTTTGTTCATCCTTCAGGTCACTTAGATCATTCAGTGCCCAACTAGTTGCTTGAACCGCTTCCTTGTGGTTAATAATAGTATATAGGGATGAAACATCAGCCGTAGCCATATATACAGAATCCCCTTCCAATGTAATGGTGTCTAGTAGTTGTATCAGATGTTTCGTGTCACGCAAATATGATTCTGTCTTCTTTACTAGGGGTTGTAGAAACCAGTCGATGTATTCTCCAATCCTGGCCCCTACGGAATTTATTCCGTTGACAATAGGTCTTCCCGGGGGATTTTCTCTTGATTTGTGCACTTTGGGAAGTGTGTATATGACCGGGATCTTACACCCCACTGGTTGTAAATATTTGCCTTCTTTTTTAGTTAGAAGTCCCTTAGTAGTTCCTCTTTTGACTAAACTAGCCAGATCATCCTTATACCTGACTATGGGGTTGCCCGGGAGTTTCAAATAAGTGGTGCCATCACTCAATTGTCGTTCAATCTCTTTTTGGTAAGCTACCTTTGACTGAACGACAATGGCACCCCCCTTATCTGCTTGTCTTACCACCACATCTTTCCTTTCTTCAAGTTTCCGGATTCCATTCTTAATATCTCCAGGGTCATATACCTTTTTGATCTTCAATTCTTGTAAATCTTTTAAAACCAATCGTCTAAATGCTTCGATATGTCCTTCATTGCTCACTGGTGGTTTCCAGACTGATTTGTTCCTTAGATTACTGTGTACTACATCATTTTCTGAACTTATATTTCTCATCGCCCCTTCACCTGGTTTACTCAACATATACTTTTTTATATGTAAGCTTCTGGCAAATTTGTTGATGTCAACATAGGCATCACATTTGTTGAAATTCTTCTTTGGGGCAAACTTTAATCCTTTATCCAATACCTTCAGTTCTTCCTGAGTAAGCTCTACTCCGCTAATGTTGATCACACCTTCTCCTATTAGTCTCTTTTTCTTCTGTTTCTTGCTTCCCGCCCTGCATCCTCTCCTCGAACTTCGTTTCTTCCAGACCGATTGTCTTGGTTCCTTCCTGGTGATCTTGTTTTCCTTCTTTCCCTGTCCCAATTCCTTTGGGGATCTTGGTTCCTGGGATCGTGGTTCCTCATCTCCCCAGGTCTGTATCCCGGACTGGGGTTCCTCGGTCTCTCTACCCCATATTCCTGTTGACGCCTCGGGGATTCTTGACGTCTCTGTTCTAAAAAATGTCTTGGTGACCCATTTCTAGTATCTCTTCCGTATGGGCCATGATGGTTCCATGTTCTGGAATTTTCATGATGTCTCGGGGTTCTCCCCCCCTATCATCGTCACCTCTCAGATGGTTATAATGATTATATACAGGGACATTGTACATATTTTCATAGTCTCTCCTGCCCTCAGTTTGGTAATGATAATCATCACGTCTATGGTTTTCATAGCCACCATTTCCAGTATGATAGGTCTGTGAAGAAACAAAGTTCGAGGAGAGGATGCAGGGCGGGAAGCAAGAAACAGAAGAAAAAGAGACTAATAGGAGAAGGTGTGATCAACATTAGCGGAGTAGAGCTTACTCAGGAAGAACTGAAGGTATTGGATAAAGGATTAAAGTTTGCCCCAAAGAAGAATTTCAACAAATTTGATGCCTATGTTGACATCAACAAATTTGCCAGAAGCTTACATATAAAAAAGTATATGTTGAGTAAACCAGGTGAAGGGGCGATGAGAAATATAAGTTCAGAAAATGATGTAGTACACAGTAATCTAAGGAACAAATCAGTCTGGAAACCACCAGTGAGCAATGAAGGACATATCGAAGCATTTAGACGATTGGTTTTAAAAGATTTACAAGAATTGAAGATCAAAAAGGTATATGACCCTGGAGATATTAAGAATGGAATCCGGAAACTTGAAGAAAGGAAAGATGTGGTGGTAAGACAAGCAGATAAGGGGGGTGCCATTGTCGTTCAGTCAAAGGTAGCTTACCAAAAAGAGATTGAACGACAATTGAGTGATGGCACCACTTATTTGAAACTCCCGGGCAACCCCATAGTCAGGTATAAGGATGATCTGGCTAGTTTAGTCAAAAGAGGAACTACTAAGGGACTTCTAACTAAAAAAGAAGGCAAATATTTACAACCAGTGGGGTGTAAGATCCCGGTCATATACACACTTCCCAAAGTGCACAAATCAAGAGAAAATCCCCCGGGAAGACCTATTGTCAACGGAATAAATTCCGTAGGGGCCAGGATTGGAGAATACATCGACTGGTTTCTACAACCCCTAGTAAAGAAGACAGAATCATATTTGCGTGACACGAAACATCTGATACAACTACTAGACACCATTACATTGGAAGGGGATTCTGTATATATGGCTACGGCTGATGTTTCATCCCTATATACTATTATTAACCACAAGGAAGCGGTTCAAGCAACTAGTTGGGCACTGAATGATCTAAGTGACCTGAAGGATGAACAAAAAAGTTCATCAAAAGCTGTCTAGAATATAGTCTGGACCACAACTACTTTTGGTACCAAAATGACTATTTTAAACAAATTTGTGGGATTGCGATGGGCGCTAAATATGCACCCAGTGTGGCCAACCTATATATGGCCGAGTGGGAAGAGGAGGTCCTATACAACAGGAAACCAAAAGAATTGCTCTTATATAAACGATACATCGATGATATTTTAATTATCTGGTCAGGAGATAGAGAAAAATTAACGGACTTTGGTTTTTATCTGAATACAAATAATAAGAATATCTCACTCTCCTGGGAAATTAGTGATGAGAAAATCAATTTCCTTGACCTAGAAATAATCAAAGAAGGACCGAAATTGATCACCCAAACACATTTTAAAATAGTGGATAGAAACAGCTACCTACCTCTAGATAGCTGCCACCATTCACCATGGCTGGACAATATACCGAAGGGACAGCTTTTAAGACTTAGAAGAAACTGTACTAAGAATGACACTTTTTTAAAACAAGCAGATTTTATTGGAAAGAGGTTCATAGAGAAAGGCTACCAACCAGATTTTATTGACAAGAAAATACATGATGTGATGGCCTTGGATCGAAATTCTCTTATCCAGGATTCTGTTAGAAAAAATACTTTTCCTGGGGGTGTACCTTTAATAATGGACTATAGTGTACAGCATAAACAAGTTGAAACCATCTGCAGGAAATATTGGCATATTGTAAAGGGTGATCGCCATTTGACAAGTATACTCCCAGAGAGACCTCTTTTTACATATAGAAGGGCACCTACCTTGAGAGATCTAATTGCGAAAAATGTTCTGGATCCTCCTGAAAAGAAATCTTTTTCCTTCTTCAATGAGAAAGGCTACTACCCCTGCAAGACTTGTTTCACTTGCAAACATACCAAAGAAAGTAAAAAGAAAAAAGAAACCTTCAAATCTTGTTTTACAGGTAGAGAGTATAAAATTAAAGACTTTATCTCATGTAGAACGGAAGGAGTGGTATACCTCTTGGAATGCCCTTGCCATATTCAGTATGTGGGGAGAACAAAACGACCGCTGTGGAAAAGATTACGTGAACACACGCAAAATATAATAAATGGTTTTCCAAAACACAGCCTATCTCGTCACTATGAGCAATGTCATAACAAAGACCCCTCCTCTTTAAAAGTATGGGGCATTGAGAAGTATAAACCCCATTGGAGGGGTGATAACAAAGTGAAAAAAATTAGCCAAGCTGAATCTCGATGGATCCATGAATTGTGTACTTTGACCCCCAATGGACACAACATAGAATTTGATCTGAACTGTTTTATTTCCAATTTTTAGATTTCATTCATGGTCCTTGCCACATTTTAGCATTGCCCTCTTATTCTAGGAATTTTAAGTAGTTTTAAGCATTTTTTTGTCTTTTTACTTCTTTTAATTACCTTGTTTTTATTACATAGACCTTTACAATTTTTATCGCATATTATCTGGGGTCTTATTTTCATTCATTTCCTTTATTAATTATGGGGAGAGTGGCACTTAGTTGTCAGCAAATTATTATCATTGATTGCATGTTTCCTCCACAGGAGGGGGCTAGAGCATGCTTTGCCCCACAGATATTTTTTTTTTTCTTTGCTTCTTGCATTATGAGCAATACCACCTTCCACCACAAGAGGGAGCAAAACGGACTTGTATTGTTGATATTAATAATAGTATTATGAACCTTGCATCTTGATCCTAACTATGTCAGTACTCTAACTTGATGTGAAAAAATCTGTTTTGAAGCTTGGAATGTTGGTTGGCGTTTGTGAAAGTGTCTGCAGCTGCACAAAATTAGCACCAATCATAGCCCCTTTATAAGTCACCATTCACCTACGGCACTCCTTACCTACGATTAAGTGGCGTAGTTCAGCCACGCAACGCGTCAGGTGTTTGGAGAAGTGCCGTCGGTGACGTTATTTCCGCTCGCGGCCGAGAGCGGAGATTAGCTGTCTGTCATTTCGTTTGTCTGTGAACCGTTTGCTGTTGCTGCTGGTGTTCAAAGATTTTAACTGTAAGTGATACTATGTGTTATTAAATGTTATTCCTACCTACTACACTATGGAGTTTTGCCTTATGCTTTATTGAGAGCGGCTGGGACCTTATGTGATGAAAATTACCTGGGACCTTATGTGATGAAAATTACCTGGGCTGCCCTGGATCCAGAGCTATCCCCTGCTGACCTTCATATTACCTAAAGGCTCTAATTAGCCTTTCATGAGGTGAGAGGCTAGTATTTACCTTCTGATTCTGCACTACTACACGGAATGGATCGTGCATTGGATTGCAGCATCATCCTCTAACCCAGCACTATTGCACTTTTTGGGAATTTTTGCATCAAGCACTTTATTATTTATTCCACGTTCACTGTGATACAATTATCCTGTTTTTTGCATGGGAATTTTTTTGGGACACTTTGATTACTGGAACATTATTTATTTATTTGGCACATTTAATTAGTGCACCTAACTGGAACATTATTTATTTATTATATATTTATATATTTTTAGGCACAGACTTTATAGTGCACGTACTGTCATTTGGGTTCACCATTTTACTACGTTTATTTGTGGTTGCATGGATTCACTCTTAGGCCCCATACTCACGAGCAAACATGTCTGCTGAAACTGGCCCGCAGGCCAGTTTCAGCAGACATGTTTGGTCGTGTGTGGGCGCGAGCGGGCCGAATTCCAGCAAACATTTGCCCGCCGGGCCTTTTTCCAGCGGGCAAATATTCCTGGACTTGTTTTAAAACAGCCCGCTGGAATTCAGCCCGCTCGGACATGTACGGTCGTCAGTACAGACCTACCGTACATGTCCAGCCGCCCGCCGTGCCTCGCATGCGTCGAATGACTTCGACGCATGCGTGGAAGCATTTTAAAGGCGGGCCGCCCACGTCGCCGCGTCATTGTCGCGGCGACACCGCGTCATCGACGCGGCGACACCGCGGACACGCCCCGCGTATTGTTTACGCGCGGACTTCTGTACGATGGTGTGTACAACCATCGTACAGAAGCCCTCTGGCAGACATGTATGGTGAAAACGGTCCGACGGACCGCTTTCACCATACATGTTTGTCCGTGTGTACCCGGCCTTACAGATGCAATTATCCACATTTTGCTTCATCATATATGATTGTGTATGAACTCAAGACATTGAGTCATAAATATTGTTTATGACTCAATCTTCACGCAATCCCTCCTTCACATCATAGTCATTGATGTGAGAGGAGTTTATAGAGGAATTTGGAGTGGAACACATTTTTTTGGACATTATCACACGTTGCTGTGCATTTTTTTTTTTTTTTTTTTTGCCTATTATTATAGTGCACGTACTGTCATTTGGGTTCACCCTTTTACTACGTTTATTTGTGGTTACATGGATTCACTCATACAAATGCAATTATCCACATTTTGCTTCATCATATATGATTGTGTATGAACTCTAGACATTGAGTCATAAATATTGTTTGGATCTCATTATCTTCACACATCCCCTCCTTCACATCTTAAGTCATTGATGCGAGAGGATTATAAAGAGGAATTTGGAGTGGAACACATTTTTTTGGACATTATCACACGTTGCTGTGCGTTTCTTGTCTATTTTATTTATTTATTTACTGCAAACGCCACTACACCCCCTCTTTCTTATATACATGATATTGTTATATCCCCTAGACTACCCATTTATGAAATTAACAAAACAAAAACATCTTTTTTTTTTATTAAAATGGGAAAAACCTTAAAAAATATATAGCTACAAAACAGATGCCCCTGCATGGATGTAACAGAAATGGAGGGGAGTAAAAAACAGAATGCATACATGTTATACAATATAAAATATTAAACCACAGCATGAACATCCAGGCCTTTATTCAGCCCTCCTCAAGGATAATGTCCCTAAATGATAAGGATGGATCCAGAAAATCTCTCTGCTACAAAGACTCTGGTATCGCCTGCCCAAGTCACAATGGCCTTGATACCAAGGGTTCTAAGGCCCTTAGGGCTTTGGCCGTGCTGATCTAAAAAATTACAAGACACTGAGGGGCATATCCACAGAGCGAGTACGCCGGTGTATCTACTGATACGCCGGCGTACTTTCAAATTACCCGCGTTGTATCTTTGGTTTGAATCCTCAAACCAAGATACGACGGCATCTGGGTTAGATCCGACAGGTGTACATCCTCGTACACCTTCGGATCTAAGATGCAATACTTCGGCGTCCGCTGGGTGGCGTTCACGTCGTTGTCCGCATCGGGTATGCAAATTAGCTATTTCCGACAATCCACGAATGTACGCGCGGCCGTCGCATTCTCTTACGTCGTCTCTAGTCGGCTTTTTCCGGCGTATAGTTAAAGCTGCTTTTTTGCGGCGTATAGTTAGACTTGCCATGTTAAGTATGGCCGTCGTTCCCGCGTCGAAATTAGAATTTTTTTTGCGTAAGTCGTCCGTGAATCGGGATAGACGTAATTCATGTCTAAGTAAAAAAAAATGACATCCTAGCGACGTCATTTAGCGCAGTGCACGGCGGGAAATTTAGAAACGAAGCATGCGCAGTTCATTCGGCGCGGGGACACGCTTCATTTAAATGAAACACGCCCCCTAATCGCCGATTTGAATTCCGCTGCTAGAGATAGACTACGCCGCCGTAACTTACGGCGCAAAATCTTTAAGGATTCGAAATAACGCCAGGTAAGGTACGGCGGCGTAGCGTATCTCTGATACACTGCGCGGGTGCAGATCTCTGTGGATCTGCCCCTGAATGTTTATCAATGCATGCTTAACCACTTGCATACCAGGCACTTACGCACCTTCCCGCTTAAGCCAATTTTCAGCTTTCAGCGCTGTCGCATTTTGAATGGCAATTGCGCGGTCGTGCTACACTGTACCCAAACAAAATTGGCGTCCTTTTTTCCCCACAAATAGAGCTTTCTTTTGGTCGTATTTGATCACCTCACCTCTGTTAATTTTTTTGTAAATAAGTAAGTTTTCTCTTTCAATTACGGGCACTGATATGGCGGCACTGATGGGCACCGATGAGATGGCACTGATGTATATCGATGAGGTAGTTCTGATGGGCACAGATGAGGTGGCACTGATTGGCGGCGCTGGTATGCGGCACTGATGGGCACTCATAGGCGGCACTGATGGGCACACATAGGCGGCACTGATGGGCACTCATAGGCGGCACTGATGGGCACTTATAGGCGGCACAGATGGGCACTCATGGGTGGCACTTATGGGTGGCACTGATGGATACTTATGGGTGGCACAGATGGGCACTGATAGGTGGGCACTGGGCATTGATGGGCACTGTGGGGTGGCACTGATGGACACTGTGGGGTGGCACTGATGGACACTGTGGGGCAGCACTGATTTATCCATGTTGCCAGTCAGTGCCCATTTGTGGGCACTGATTGGCATCTTTTTTATTTTTTACTGCTTTTTTTTTCCCTGACTTTTTTTTCCCTTCCATGGTGGTCCAGTGTGGGCTTTCCTGGTGGTCCAGTGTGGCGATAAACAATCAGCGCGAACCCCCCCTGTCAGGAGAGCCACCGATCGGCTCTCCTCTACTCGCGTCTGTCAGACGTGAGTGAGGAAGAGCCATCAACGGCTCTTCCTGTTTACATCGTGATCAGCCGTGATTGTACACGGCTGTTCACGTGGTAAAGAGCCTCAGCCGGAGGCTCTTTACCAAGATCGGAGATGCAGGGTGTCAGACTGACACACCGCATCACCGATCGCCGCGCGCAGCATGAAATCCTGCAGGACGTCCATGGACATCCAGTCGGGATTGTGTAACCACTTCCCGGACGTAAATCCCCTATGGACCGGGCGGGAAGTGGTTAATGCTTCTTTTCTCGCCAAACCGTGTTCTTAGGGTGTGTGTGAAGTGCAACCAATATACAATAGGCCACAAGGGCACACAAGGCAATAGATAACAATCTGCCTGCCACAATTGATGAACTGTTTAATGGAATGTACATTCCTATCCACTCATGCCACTTTCTTTTTCCTATGCCACATATTGGTGCAGGCTCTGCAGTTGGGATTTACACATATGGAATTATACATAACAAAAAAGTGTGAAACAACTTAAAATATATTTCATATTTTAGGTTCTTCAAAGTAGCCACCTTTTGCTTTGATTACTGCTTTGCACACTCTTGGCATTCTCTTGATGAGCTTCAAGAGGTAGCACCCCATCACTCTCCTTCTTGGTCAAATAGTCCTTACACAGCCTGGAGGTGTGTTTGGGGTCATTGTCCAGTTGAAAAATAAATGATGGTCCAACTAAACGCAAACCGGATGGAATAGCATGCCGCTGCAAGATGCTGTGGTAGCCATGCTGGTTCAGTATGCCTTCAATTTTGAATAAATCCCCAACAGTGTCACCAGCAAAGCACCCCCACACCATCACACCTCCTCCTCCATGCTTCACGGTGGGAACCAGGCATGTAGAGTCCATCCGTTCACCTTTTCTACGTCGCACAAAGACACAGGGGTTGGAACCAAAGATCTCAAGTTTGGACTCATCAGACCAAAGCACAGATTTCCACTGGTCTAATGTCCATTCCTTATGTTCTTTAGCCCAAACAAGTCTCTTCTGCTTATTGCCTTTCTTTAGCAGTGGTTTCCTAGCAGATATTCTACCATGAAGGCCTGATTCTCCTCTTAACAGTTCTAGAGATGTGTCTGCTGCAAAAGGTGGCTACTTTCAGGAACCTAGAATATGAAATATATTTTCAGTTGTTTCACACTTTTTTGTTATGTATAATTCCACATGTGTTAATTCATAGTTTTGATGCCTTCAGTGTGAATTTACAATTTTCATAGTCATTAAAATAAAGAAAACTCTTTGAATGAGAAGGTGAGTCCAAACTTTTGGTCTGTACTGTATATATATATATATATATATATATATTTTTTTTTTAATAGCATCTATGATGTGTGAGGGGCCAGGAAGTGTATTATTTAGAGTAGTCACACTCCTGTATACAGTGATAATTGTGTTGTGGGTAACACTGCGCTGCCAGTGAAAAAAAGTGAAGCTGCAATCACAGCTAAGTGAAAAATTGTATGGTGTATGTGTAGTGCTTAAGTTAATACAATAAATATTAAAACAATTGTATTCATATAACATATGAAAGTCCATGTATGACCATAAATGGCAAAAACATCCACCACGTGTCAAAATGGTGTCTGAAACTCAAACGTTGAAATGAGGCAAAAATGGACATGACTTCTTATGTGCAGTAAACAACCCTCCACCAGTAAGGATGCAGGCTTACCGGAACATATGGACTCAAAGAAATATACACAGTATCTCAAATGAGTCAAACAGGCTTTAGGGATCAATGTAGACTACGAAGGCATCTTTGAAGGTAATGAGTTTTTCAATCGATCGTCAACAGAAATGGATACAATCGAATATAGACAGCTTGTCTACTTTCTCCCCCCTCTGTTTCTGAACAGCGCTGTTCAGAAACGGAGGGGGGAGAAAGTAGACAAGCTGTGGGCTATTGTGGCAATTGTCTATATTCGATTGTATCCATTTCTGTTGACGATCGATTGAACGTCGCATTACCTTCAAAGATGCCTTCGTAGTCTTCATTGATCCCTAAAGCCTGTTTGACTCATTTGAGATATATATTTCTTTGAGTCCATATGTTCCGGTAAGCCTGCATCCTTGCTGGTGGAGGGTTGTTTACTGCACATAAGAAGTCACGTCCATTTCACACTCCTGTATACAGGCTTTAATTGTTTCATGTGGGGTGTTCTTTGCGGTTTTGACTTGTTTGGTCTTGGTATACAATGCTGTGTGCATTGGGTGCAAAGGATCTTTTGAGATGAGAGCTTTTTCCCCACTTTGTCCCCCCCCCCTTTTTTTGGGAGGTTGAAGTTTAGATGGTGGGAGGGCTAAGGTCGTCCCTGCCCAACAGCTCATTGAGTGGTGCTTGTCTTCAATGTGCAGACACTGAAATCGTGGCTTACCACTTGGTTGGGTTAGCTATGAGGAAGGAAGGCTGTCCACTGGAATGCATAATCTTTTTCCACTGTGTGGCATCAGATGAGATACTCGTCTCACCTGCTGGAGCTGTTTACTTGATAAGCTTTATTTTATTCCAATTCTCTAAGTATAACACTGTTGTGTGTTTTTAATAAATGGTTTTGGTGGTAAGGCACTTAGGGCCAGATTAGGGCCAGATTCACGTAGGAGAGCGTATCTTTATGCGGGTGTAGCGTATCCTATTTACGCTATGCCTCCGCAACTTAGACAGGCAAGTGCAGTATTCACAAAGCACTTGCTCCGTAAGTTGCGGCAGCTTAGCGTAAATGGGCCGAAGTAAGCCTGCGTAATTCAAATTTGGAAGAGGTGGGCGTGTTACATTCAAATGAGCCGTGACCCCATGTAAATGAAGCGCCGATCGTACAGCGCATGCGCGCGCATGCTCAGTATCATGTCGAATTTACTCCCTAAGATACGCCAGCTCAATGCCTGTGACGTGAACGTAACCTACGCACATTCCCATTCACGTACGACTTACGTAAACAACGTAAAAAGATACGCTTGTTCCGACATCCATACTTTGCATTGGCTGTGGCTCATATAGCAGGGGTAACTTTACGCCGTAACGTAAACGGCATAGCGGGCGCAAGTACGTTCGTGCATCGGCGTATCTAGCTAATTTACATTTTCGATGCGTAAATCTACGGAAGCGCCCCTTGCGGCCAGCGTAAATATGCACCCAAGATACGATGGCGTAGGAGACTTACGCCGCTCGTATCTTGGCCAAATTCATGCGCAACTGATTCTAAGAATCAAGCGCATAGATACGATGGCTCGCATTCGGACTTACGACGGCGTACGTGGAGATACGCCGTCGTAAGTCCTTTGAGAATCTGGCCCTAGGAGTTTGCGCCCTCTTGTGTATGTTTTTACAGTATTTTTAAGATCACCCAGTCTGAGGATGGGTACATCATTGAAATCATTTTCCACCATAGTGTTCTTTGAGGATTTCACTGGATTGATGGATGGATGGTTTTCTATGGTTTTCTCTTTTAGACTGCTTCCTCATAAAATGAAAATTAATTTGTTTAGCAACTTCAGTTTCACGTGAGTCCATGCTGGCTATCACTTAGATACATTTTTGCTAGAAAACCATATTCTATGTGGTCTTTTATGAAAATCTTAAGTATTTCTCTAACAATAAAAATTACAAAATACAGGGCTATAGTTGGTACTTGGTAAAGGCTTGTATTTCTTTTAATATAGGCACCACATTGGTCTTGTGCCAGTCCATAGATACCAAAAGAAGTCATTAAAAAATCCCAAATGATTAAAAATAAAGGTTTTAACATGAGAGCTGATTTTTTTTTTAGGGCATGTGGGTGTAAACCCTCTGGTCCTGGTGCTTTATTCCCATTGATTTTGTCCAGGCTATTAGTCCAGAGACTGTTAAGTGGATACACACTATAAGAAAATTGGGTGGAAATTTTCGTACTAGGAATGATTGTACGATATTTGTAGTCTGAAAACAACTTTCCACAGCTGTTTCCGATTCAACAAACTTAAAAAAATGAAGGATCATACACCAAAGTTGCTGATGACCCTGAAGAATATTAAAAGAAAAAAAAGTGGAATAATCATACCTATAATCCTATAGTCATCCATAATATAAGCAGTACTTCCCCCTTTGTCCAAAACATAAGACATATATACATACACGTCTATCTCTCTCTCTCTCTCTTTGTATATATAGTTAGGTATGCACCAATACCATTTTTTAAGACTGAGTATGAGTACTGATACTTGTCCTCAAGTGTTCACCGATACCAATTACCGAATCCATTGTTTATTTAATTTTGTTTTTAAACACTGTACCTTTAACTTTGATCAACTTTATTGCTCTGAAAAGGGATACACAACATCCCTTGTAATAGTATAGGCCTTTATGGAGATATCTGGGGTCTATTAGATCCCAAATCTCTCCTCTGGCCTCCAATGCAGCCGATCAGACAGATTGATCTGATCGGTTGCTTCACTGGTCACTAATTTATTACTCAGTCGAAGATGCTAAAACAGTCAATGGACATAGCAAGGTTAGGAAGCCAGCTGGCTACCACCGGTTCAGTTAATTTCGATTAGCCTTGCTGTGTCACCTATCCCCACAAGCGGTGATCGGGTCTCCTCTCCAGCTGAATTGAATGGGTGGGGGTTGGAGCCTAGATCAGCTAACTGTGAATGGAAGGACCTGGAGAGGAGACCACATAGTCGCTTGTGGGGATAGGTGTCACTGCAGGAGGGAAGAAAATTAACATTTTATTATGTTCATCAAAATAGGGAAAAAACAATAAAAAAACTATGGTAATCTCAAACAGAGATGAAAATTAAGTTACTGGTTATCATCCTTACATGAAAAACAATGAAAACAGCAGATCACTGAATCACCTGCCTGCCTGAAAGTGTATTTGAATAGGTATCCCAGGAATGGCCTGCAGTGAGATGTAGATGCACAGGATAAAGTATATATATATATATATATATATATATATATATATATATATATATATATATATATATATATATATATATATATATACTGAATATACTACAGCTAACTGAATCTACTGCCTGCCTGTAGTATATTAGGAACAGAACAACAGGAACGGTCTGCAGTGAGATCTAGCTGCACAGGATACAGTATACTGAATATACTGCAGCTAACTGAATCAACTTCCTGCCTGTAGTATAATAGGAACAGTAAAATAGGAACGGTCTGCAGTGAGATCTAGCTAAACTGGATACAGTATACTGAATATACTGCAGCTAACTGAATCAACTGCCTGCCTGTAGTATATTAGGAATAGTACAACAGGAACGGTCTACAGTGAGATCTAGCTGCACATGAGTTCGACTTGTACTCAAAGCTCATCCCTAATATATACCGTATTTATCTGCGTATAACGCGCACAGGCATATAACACGCACCCTAACTTTAAAAGGGAAGTTTCAGGAAAAAAACTTTCCACAGCCCCCTGCGTATAACACGCAGGCACAGTTTACCCTCTATTTTCAGGGTAAAAAAGTGAGTGTTATACGCGAATACAGTATATGTAAATATATATATATATATATATATATATATATATATATATATATATATATATATATATATATATATATATATATATATATATATATACATATATAAATAATTTATGCATTTAATGTACAGGTTAATGTAAAAAAGTTCCCTTGTCCCTGAGATCTCCTGGGTCACTGATGGCTCTTGTGTGAGTCCTAGCTCGTCCAGGTCTTCTCCATACAAATCTGGTGTCAAGGCCTCAGTTGATGTAGATAGTAGAGTGGATAATGAAGGCCTGCAGTCGCATTGATCCACGAGAAAGTGCAAGCTTTTGAAATGCCACAGTCTGGGTACATATATGTCTTCAGCTGCATCTCCAGAACATTCAGAATCCTTTATTTTGTTTAAGTCCTTCTTAAAAACGGTACGCACATTAGCAATCTTGTTATGTAACTAAGTGAGGTCGGCCCATGGAGAGATAGTTTTTCACATATCCAATAGCTTGCATAGAGGCTAATTTTTCTTAATCTTGTCAGAGTACTCCTTTCACTTTATCCCCCATAAACATGGCATTTGCCTATATTGGCCAAAAAATTGAGGTGAGAAAGAAGGCAAGATACATTTGTCTGCCATGTCTCCTGCACAATTCAAAAATAATAAAAACCATCATCACCTTTAGCCTCACCCTACAAATAATATACAGGCCTACCTGAAGAATAAATATCAAAGTTCACCTTCGTTCGTGCAGTGAAAATTCCATGATCTGAAACTTTTGTGATGTGGAACGTTCCGGAGTGCTCCCAGTAATGAGCATTCGTGATAAAACATTGAGCACTCGTGTGTTCCAACTGGAGCTCCGCCTCTGCCTGACATGTGACGCCATAGTGTGTACGTGCACACCAGCCACCGTCCACCGTCTGCCACGCCAAGACACAGCATGTATGAAAACGACGATGGAGGTGAAGGAGGACACAATGGAAGACACAAAAGTGTCAATAAAGAGGCAAAGTCAAGGCCACATCCATGACCAGGGATGAGATGGTGGAGCTGGTATATCTGCTGGAGAAATATGACTTATGATGGAAAACAGAATAACTATGAAAAAACAAAAGTAAGAAAAGACTAGATTTTGCAGAAAGTTCCTAGAGTGTAACAGAAGAAATTTGGTGTGGATCCAAAGACCAAGTGAGAAAGAGACGGTATGATCTCAAACATAGGGAACCTGAAAAGATCCTGGACACCACTTTGACTTGAAATTAAGAGAAGGCTTTAAGATTACCTTATCTGGCAGAATGACATTAAAAGGTTCCCTGCAAAAAAGTGCTGCAATTTCTGACACCCTCCTGGACGAAGGGATTGCTGTCCGGAATTTTTTTGAGGAACTATGATGGGCATGTCTCCACTGGAACAAAGGGTACCTGCATCAGTGCTCTTAGGGCCATTCCTAGGTCTCAGTTAGGGAATAAGGCTTTCCCAGTAGGTCACCTCCTGCATAAAACGGCCAATCATTTGGTGAATGAGGACACCCGCATCCAGTGAATGAGGACAATGCAAAAGTTTGAACTTTAATTGAGTTGCATGCTAACCTAATTTTGGGAGTTGATTGAAGTAAATCCATGACATTAGACAAGGCTAGAGAAAGAGGTGAGGAATGTCTCTGTTGTGAAAAATATATAAATGTTCTCCATAATCTTTCATACGTAGTGTTTGGAGAATATCCAAAACAGGTGACCTTGAGCAAGATAAAAAAAAAGAGAACACTTCAGCTGGGGAAAAGCAGCTGTTTATTGATCTAGGAAGAAGTTAACCAATTATGTGCTGACGTGAGTTGGGCCAAGTATGACTGTGTACAGCCATTACTGGTGGCTATAGTGGCACCTGTGGCTTGCTGGGTGCTGAAAAGTGCTACTGATTTTATGCTTTAGGAATATAGCTAATAAATGTCTGTGTGCATGAGGCAATAGGCTAATATATTGGATCTTTGTATTTTACAATGAAAATACAATAACTCTCCCTGAAAGACCACTGTCCATGGTGCTGAATTTGTGTTTTACATAGATTCAACACTTGGACTATTACCATTATCAGAGGGGCTCCTTTTTCAAAGAAATAACATTTGCCCAAAAAAAGCTACTAAAAGTTTGTTTGCCAAAATGACCATCAAAAATGAATTAATTGCATTTGAAATGCCAGAGTTGTTGGTGAGTGAATGAGGAATACAGGCCAGTAAATGTACTTGGATTCACTAGGAGTTTCATAAATACTGTATGTCCTAAACTGTTCAATTTCCTGATAAACTATTTTAAACCTGTCAATCTAAGCCAAATGAAAAATAAGTTTGTATCAGCTTTAGAAATAAAATAAGTAGACAACAGAAATATGAGTTATATTTTACTATAGAACTAAATAAATGTGCTTCTCTAAATCTGTAAGCACAATGTTATTCATGAGAAGAAAAATAAACACAACTAGTTTCTCTTTTTTACCTATTTATGGTGCAGTCATTCTTGGTGCTTAAGCAAGTTGCTTACTGCATTATATTTAAATAGATTTGGCAGAAATAAATTCCCATTTGTTTGTTGTTTCAATAATATCCCAATAGCATTTTTAATCGCGAGTGCATTTTGAAATCTTTCATTTAATCTGAGCTTGCCTGGTGGTTATTTCTCTAATAATTACACTGGACCAGCTCATGTATTATGCTGTTTTATGGTGCTTTTAATGTTTATAAAGCACACAGCAGGAATTAAATATTAACACGTAAGGGAAGGCTATATAAATCATTTAGATAGCTAGTTTTGTTCCAAAAATACACTCTTTAAATTCATTGTACATAGTACATGACTATTAATATAACAAGTCACCAAACTCTATATCACATCATAAATCTCAATAAATATACACACTGTAAATAAAGTGCATTTCAGGTGTGGAAAACAAATTGATTTACCCCTTGTTCATTTTAAACTTTGGGTTTCTGTTGACCCTGTTACTTCTCTGTGTTGTAAAGAGGTTTAAGTGCATCATACAAATTATTATTATATCCTTTTGAATTTACAGTAGTAGTAGAAACCTGTTTGGGATACCTGTTTGAATCCACAATACAGACATTTGTGGTTTGATATACTAAAGGCAAATTGGCTGTTCACTTTGGAAAATAATTTTACCTTAGCATAATCAAGGAAATAACAGGTGAAATAAACAGTATTTTTTTCTCGCACATGAGTGGATGTCAGAAGTCAGCAGAGCTTTATCTCATTTCCAAAGCTAGGGGAAAAGGATCTTGCAAAGTTAACAGCCTATTTGCCTTAAGTAAATTTTTCACATGCTGTGTCCTCACTAAAAGAAAAAAGTAAAATGATATATCTTCAGAATGTAAACGAAAAGTTACTAAGTATATAATTGACTGAATACCACATGCACACATACTGCATGTCAATTTTATGGCAATCACTACTTCTAATGGTATATAATTACATTGTAGCCTTCTTAAACAATGTGTTTAGGTTAAAACATACTCTTTTATTTAAACAAAATACATGAATAAAATAAGCTTTCATATATAATATCAAAAAGCCCTGATGAACCCCTGTTGGATTATTAAGTATTTAATAAGGTGCACTTTTTGGTTCATAAGACCATAGACCTCAACCTGTTCACCCATATCCAGGCACTACAGAATGAGTAGAGGGCTGAACCAAGGAAAATAATATAAGTATATTTTATGCAAGTAGATACACACATCCACCAAGTACAAAATACAATAGTATACTTTTGCCTAGTTCAACTTCCTGCTCATATGGGTATACCTATTTACAGTATGTGTAAATAAGTTTAAAGCGGAACTGTAATAAAAAGAAAATTTGTGAACAGGCAGGTTTTTTAAAGCAGAAGAGAAATGCTATGTCTCTCTTGCATTAAAGCTTCTTACCTGCACTGTATACTGAGCTGTGCATGTGAATATTATTGTACAAATTTGGCATCTGCTGAGATAAATTAACTCTGTGCATTGATGGGAGTGACATCATCTCAGCATGGCCAATGCAAATGGCCAAAGATCAGTACCTGAACAATTTTCAAAAAGTGTCAGCCTGCAAGGGAGCTCTGGGACCCTGCAGTGCTGAAGTGGACATGAATATATTTCTTCTTTAAATCTAAGGTATTATTTTGTATGGTGGAGGTTTGTGGACTAGGGACACGCTGATAAGCTGGCTTAGCAGGGGGACAGACAAACCATTTCCGAAAGGGACAATACTCAATAAAAAACAACAGAAAAGGGGGCAAATGCATGTCCTTTTGTGGATAGGGTGCGTGTAATCCAGTGTCTGGTGGAGGCAGCATATCAATCACTGGCAAAGGTAGTTAACTGCTGTTCAGATGTCTTCTGCTGCTCTGGAAGAGTGGGCCCTGTTGTTTGGAGTTCCTTCTTGGGAGCCTCCCTGGTGGGTGGATTTCATCTTTTTAGACTGACGTTTCTCCGGCGATTCAAAAGGGTATCTCAGAGGGCTCATTTCCATGGGTGGCAAGTGAAATTTCTGGTACTATTTTGGGAGGACGATTGTGCCAAGTTGAAGTGAGTGGCAGAAGATCATCTGGTGATCGTAGGGAGTGTTGCCGACCATTATGAGTTATCAGCAGATCAAATGGTAAAATGGCAGGTATACCTTAATGGCGCGTACACACGATTATTTTTCGGCATGAAAAAAACGCGACGTTTTCGGCATGTAGAAAAAACTAAGTTTTTCCAACTTCATCATTAAAACGACGTTGCCCACACACCATCATTTAAAAAAAATGCTCTAGCAAAGCGTGGTGACGTATAACACGTACAACGGCACTATAAAGGGGAAGTTCCATGCGGATAAGGCCACCCTTGGGGCTGCTTTAGCTGATTCCGTGTTAGTAAAAGATGATTCGCGCTTTTCTGTCTGTTACAGTGTGATGAATGTGCTCACTCCATTATGAACGGTAGTTTTACCAGAACGAGCGCTCCTGTCTCATAACTTGCTTCTGAGCATGCACGGGTTTTTAACATCGTTTTAGCCCACACACGATCATTTTTTACAACCCGAAAAACAACATAGTTTAAAATGTCGTTAAAAAATGCAGCATGTTCGGAAAAAAAAAATGTCGTTTTTCAGAACCCGAAAAATGATGTGAAGCCCACACACGATCATTTTAAATGACATTTTTAAAAAACTTCGTTTTTTTTAATGCCGAAAAATGATCGCGTGTACGCGGCATTAGTCTTCATGCACCCATCCTCGTGTCTCTCTCCATCCTTTACATACTACGCTGACATCCTTTGGTTCCCTATCAGGTTTTAAGATATATACTACTAAAACTGAGGCTCTCCCCTTTCACATTCCTCCATCTCTATTGATTGACCACTCTCACAAAATTTCCTTTTATCGCTGGATGTGACATACGCAACCGGGGCAGGGACTTTTGGATGGGACTAGGGGCTTGCCTCTAAGATTTGGATGACCATCCACAAGTCTATCTCACTATTAAGAAGCCTATATCTAGCTCCCATGCTGTTTACTCTCTCTTTAGATAAACAATTTCTTAAAAGGTACTCTCTCCTCCTTGCCCTCCCTCGTCTCAGGCAAGCATCTTCCAACTCTAAAATCTAGTACACCCTGTAACCCGCAAAATTTGATCTTTTGTTGTCATCCAAAATAAATATCATATCCTAAAACAACTTTTTTTCTCTGACCCTGTGAACCTAAGGCCAATATGAGCCAAACCTGATCTCGTATTTATATAAAATTCTTCAAAAGCATAACATGTTCTCTCAGACCAGTGATTCATTTATGTCTAAATGGACTCCGATTCTTCAGTGTCCTATTTTACTCACACAGTGGGGGGAAGCCTGGGAATCTACTTCCAAGGTTTCAAGGTGTGTGTTGCAGAGAGAAACTGTCTACAAAATTCATATTTTTGGTACAGGACTCCAGACATTTTACATGCTCATAATTTATCAATCTCTAGTCAGTATTGGAGATGTGATAATGATGTTGGTACTCATTTCAGTGGGCCAGATTGAAGAAGCAATTGCGCCTGTGTAACCATAGGTTACACAGCGCAATTGCTTACTTGCTCCGGCGTAGCGAATGCTCCTGATTCAGGAACATCGCTACGCCGACTGCAGCCTAAAATCTGCGTGGCATAAGGCTCTTATGCCACGCAGATTTTAGGCTGCATTCTAGCGATGACCGCTAGGGGGCGCTCCCATTGTGATCTGTGTATAGTATGCAAATTGCATACTAACACCGATTCACAACGTTGCGCGAGCCCTGCGTACGCAAATTACGTATTTTGCGTACGTCGGGCTTCGCGTAATGTTACACATCCTAATAGCAGGTGCAGCCAATGCTATAGGATACCCACGTTCCCGCATCGCGAGATTTTAAATCCACGTCATTTGCGTAAGTGATTCGTGAATGGCGCTGGACGCCATTCACGTTCACTCTGAAGCAAATGACGTCCTTGCGACGTCATTTGCCGCAATGCACGTTGGGAAAGTTTCCCGACGGAGCATGCGCTCTACGCTTGGTGCGGGAGCGCGCCTAATTTAAATGATTCCCGCCCCCGGCGGGATCATTTACATTGCGCGCGCTTACGCCGGGCAATTTTTCCGGCGCGCCCTCGCAATTTACTGCTCCGTCAATCGAGGGCAGCGCAAAATATTTGCGTGGGCGCAGGGAAAAATCGTTGCCCTGTGCCTCCGCAAATAAAGCGCAATTGTACCTGAATCTGGGCCAGTATTTGTTGGGACTGTCCCAATATTAAACACTTCTGGGACTATGTTCAAACCATTTTGCAAGCCTTCTTGCCATAGTTTTACCTTTAAACAAATGCACTATTTACTTGGTTTACTTTATCTAGGTATCTCTAAGTATGCAAAGAGGCTGATGGCTTTTGTTTTATTAGCTACTAAAACGGTTATCCCATCTTGTTTGTTATCTGCTATGCCTCCTTCGCATTCACAATTACTCGCTACCTTAGCAGAAATTTGTAGGATGGAACATCTTACAGTCGTAGTAGGAGATTTTTTTTCAAACTTTACAAAAACTTTGGAGATACGGAATCATTCTGAGTTTGGTCCTGAATGTGTTTAGGATTTGTAGTTAGCTGTCTTTCGGGCATTTCTAGTCTGTTTGGCCCTAACCTATACTGCTCTTTGACCGAGATACCCATGGTCAGGCCAAGACTGGGACAAAAATAGATCAGAGCATTTTAGACTGAGCAGCCCATTTTTTTAAACCAAATTACAAGAATAATAACAGGAAGAATAAAGACAGTATCTGGCTAATGCGCATAGTGTATCCTTAAGCATATCCTACACAATGTGCTTAGCCTGATACATCTTTATTTCTCCTCCGAGGGGTTGCCTAGTCTACCAACCTACTGTCCCTTCCTGAATGCTAGCATCCTCTACTGAGCACCAGCATCTCTACTGAGTGCTGAACAAGGTGACACATGGCAGCGGGAGGATTACTCAAGCAGAGTAAGTTCCTGCCCATATAACAGTCCCTCGCTGGACCAGACCTGAACCAGACCTGATATGAAGGTAAAAAACATGATCAGGCTATGCACATCATGTAACAGATTCTGTTTTCTGCCTTATTTTCCCAGGTTTTTACAGGCAGCTACCACTGAGCCGCAGTGAGGCAGACAGGATCACTCACAGAGTCCTGCTGAGTCAGTGTCACTCCCTAGAGGCCCACATGGACAGCCAGGTGCATGATATATGCGATATGTCACAATAGCCAGCTCTTGTTAGGACATGTGGCTCCACGGCTCAGGCCCATTGGACAAATGTCCAATGTGCCCTATGGCCAGTCCAGGCCTGTCCATGGTGTGCCCTTATGTTATGGTAAATCCTCTTGGTTATTATTATACTTACGTGATCTTATAATTGCTTATAGTTTGTTTACCCTTCTCTGTCTTTGTATCTGGCTTCTTACTGATGTTGATCACGCCTGTTACAGCTCCATTCTTGACTCACTAGATTTGCAGGGGCTGTGAAATTGTTGCCTCTTCTTTTTTTTTTTTATTATTGCACTTCTGAAAACTCTTAAGAAATACAACTACAAAAAAAAGCTGAAAATTGTGTTCCCCAAAAAATTCTAAATCAGACCTCTATCCAGACATGCAGCCTGGGTGGCCAGGAAAGACGGGGTAGCAAACATGCACCCCCCAAACCAGATCAGACCACACGCTTTCAACATTGAGAGGCACATAGTCTCCATGTTGTGGGGGCAAGGGCTTTATACAAACATCCTGTCCACTAAAAAGGGATTAGGGAGTTTGCAGGGAACACAGAATCAGGACGAATTCCTGGCATCAAGTCGCATCAGAAGGCTCACTAGTGTAAACCAGTCCTAAAACACATGCGTGTTTCAGTTATAAAGTGATGTGGCCAGTTGATCTCCCAATCAGGGCTGGTGCTACCACTAGGCAAACTAGGTGGCTGCCTAGGGTGCACTGTTGCCTAGGGTGCCCGGCCACTCGTTTCCCTACTCTCCATCTCCGTGCTATGTAAGTTTTTGATGCTATATTATAAATAACTCTGTAATAAATGTTATAACCTCTAGTGGGTGCTGCTGGGCTAAAGCATGCACATCTAGGGGGATGCAGGGGATGCCTCTGCTGCATATTACTCAGGAAGCAGCTCTGTAGTGTCACTATAGACCAGTGCTCTCTACTGCAGTCGCATGCTTCCTCTGACTCCTAGCGCTGACTCCTATCACACTGATGCTCAGGCAAAGGGGGGTGGATTCAGGGGCGGAGCCAGGGGGCAAAATTAGGTTTCATCTGGGGTGTCAAAAATCCTTGCACCAGCCCTGCTCCCAATTACTATTCTCATGACCTTTTATATTTTAAACTCTTTAATATACTTTTTACTATACATCAACTAGTTTGTTAAGCTTGTCTCTACATTGAAGAGACACAATGGGATTGAGTTATTTAACCACTCCAGGACTTGACTGCTTCATTCCATTCCCCAGGTAATTTTTCAGATTTCAGTGCTGTTACTCATTTATTTATATTTATTTTTATTAACATTTTTTTAACACAAACAGAGCTTTCTTTTGGTGTTATTTCATTGCCAATGGGTTTTTTAAATATATTATTATATATACACAAAAAAAAAGACCAAAAATGTTGAAAAAAACCCACAGAATGTTCTACTTTCTGTTGTAAAACATCCCCAATAAAAAAATATAGGCCCTTTGCATCTGGTGTGAATTTAAAATGGCGTGGACTCCCCCCTAAATTCCATACCAGACCCTTATGCAAGCATACAGCCTGGCAAGTCAGGGAAGGGGGGGGGGTGACCACGATGCCAACTGCCTGCTCCACCATCTGGTTGTTCTTAAATAGGTAAGTGGCGGAGACATCTGGTGCCATTGTCCCAGCATGCACCAGTTAGTGATGTTACAAGGGAGCAGTGAATGGCAATTAGTGCTTAGATTCCGCACCTCGGGTGGGCCAATGTCATCCACCAGGGTGACCTAAGGCTGCACTTATCCAGCTGATCAGTGAGAGCCTCTATACTGCTATAGCTACTGAAATTGGATCCTGATCCCTGACCATGACAGTGTTCTTTTATCATAAAAAAAAGTAATTTTAAAAAGTTATTTCTCACACACAGCATAGGCATACTTACAATTACACCCCAAGGAAAATTGTTTTCCTCTTCCCAAAAATAGGGGATTCCAAATGTGAGACTTTTTCACAGCCTAGATACAAAAAGAGGGGCCCAAAATCTAAGGAGCACCTTCAGGCTTTCTGGAGCATAAATAATGCATTTCATTTTCTGAATACCTATCACATTTTTGGAGGCTCTGGAGCACCAAGACTGTAAAAACCCACAACATTACCACATTTTGGAAGGCAAACACTCCAGGATATTTTCTTTGAGGCATGTTGAGTCTTTTGAAAATGTAATTTTTTTTTACACAAAGTTGTCAAATATTAAGATATTTCTAAAAGATAGCATAGGCATATTTAGAATTACACCCCAAAACACATTCTTAATTTCACAGCCTAACCACATAGAGGGACTCAAAATACAAGGAGCACCCTAATGCACTATACGAAAATTCGTCCGACATTCGGTCGTTAAGAAAGATCTTTCGTTTTTCGGCACAAAATTGATAATCGTTTGGACGTTTTTGAGCCAAAAAAACGAAGGACAAGTTTGGAAATTTTCTGCCGAACGAACAATAAATCAGAAGGTTAATGTGTTTCCCGTCCGAACTTTCTGCACTAGGTATATGTAAACTAAAAAAAAATATATATTTTTTTTATGTCCACTGAACGATTTATCGGTCATTACATGATGGCACTATCGTTTGCGCTCACGAATGAACTTTCGTTTTTTGAAAGTTCGTTCGGACAATTTTTCGTGGAGTGTATGGCCAGCATAAGGTTTTTTAGAAACATAAATTATACATACAATTTACCAGCTTCCCTTCACATTGTTGGAGCCACTGGAGCATCAGGACAGTAGAACAACTCACAAAATAACCAATTTTTTATAAATAAACACCAGAATGTATTTTTTAAGTGGCATGGTGAGTCTTTCGAGGACTTACTGTATTTATTGGCGTATAACACTCACTTTTTTACCCTGAAAATAGAGGGTAAACTGTGTGTCAGAGAACCAACCATGGAAGAATTGGAAGACCTGTCTTGCACGGACCAACGAGCACAGTGCGCATGCGTGCACATAGGGCAACAACACCGTCAATTCAGTGTTCTTTACTGCGCACGCGCGTGCGCCAGTACGCACGCAATGCGGGCGGGACTCCTGGCGTCAGTGCCCTATTTAAAGCTTGCTGCAGCAGTTACCAACTTCTGCATGATCTTCAGCCTTTATGTGATCCTGAGCTCTTGTTCCTGTTTTCCTGTGTTCCTATTGATGACCCGGCTTGCCTGACCAGACTTCTCTGTGCATGACCCCCGGCTTGTCTCTTGGCTTACCCTTTATCCTGTTCCTGTCTGCTTGTTCCAGTGTATGACCTTGGCTTGCCTTCTGACCTGCTCCAGTCACTTCCTGCTTCCTGTGTATGACTATCGGCTTGGCTCCTGACTCTGCCCCTGGGTTTTCCTGACAGTCTACCTCATCTGGTACTTCCGTGGTACCCCTGCCTGACTACGTATCCTGGTATACAGCTGATCTCCAACATCTACTCAGCAAGTCGCAGCTGGCAACCCCTGCATCTCTGGGCATAGCACCCCCTGTGTCACCTCCAGGGGGTGTTCTGCACTTAGTCGCAAGGCACTTCGGCCTCTGGTAAGGTACTTGACACTGTGCCTGTGTGTTATACGCATGGGGCTGTGGAAATTTTTTTCCTGAAACTTCCCTCTTAAAGTTAGGGTGTGTGTTATACGCCTGTGTGTGTTATACGCCGATAAATACGGTAATTGTTTGCCAGAAGTTTAGAAAACTACAGAAAGAAAAAAAAAATTATTTTCTTACACAAAGTTGTCAGTTAAAATTACACCCCAAAACACATTCTGCAACTCTCCTGACTATGGTAATACCATACTGTATGTGTGAGAATTTTTCAATGTTTGGACTGCTTATGTGCCAGACATTACATCTTATGTATCACAAAAATCAACCGATTGTATCAATAACAATGCATGGTAATGATTGCCTCTGTAATACTTGCATATTCCCAAACTCCCACTGTCTGCATTTGAGCCTTGTACCCACACAGATGTTAGATTAGGAGCAGCGGCTGTGTCCTGACAGCTGCTGCATCACAATAGACATTGATGGGAGTGTCTGCATTGGGATGCACAGAAAACAAATGTTCATCCTCATGCAGGTAAACACAGGCCCTCACACCGGGTACACATTGATACACCCCCTGTGAATGAGGCCTTACAATGCTTTGGGATTGGTGTAGTGGGGATTGGGGACATTTGGGGACACATGGGCAATGTCCATCTGCACAGTAATGCCTGGTGTTCCATGCATCCCCATGCAGGCAGTCCTATTGATATCTATTGAGGCACAGCCGCTCCATGGAAACAACCCCTGGTCCCAATCTGACATCCATGCAGGTGCGTGTCAATGAAGTAACACTGTCTGTGTTCGGGCTATTTGAAGAAAGTGGCTGTGTCCTTGCAGCTGCTGTGTCACAATAGACATGAATCAGACTGCTTGCAAGATGATGTTTGGAACACCCATGAATCCCTATCTTCAAAAAGCATTTGCACAGGGTACACATTGATGAGCTCCATGTGAATGAGGCTTTATGGTGACATTGGGATTGGTGTGGAAATGTTCAGGAACACTTTGACTGTCTGCACTGGTGTGATGAGTGTGTAAGGGCTCCTTTACAATTGTGGTTGGGGGCGGTAAGACCCCAAGGCTAAAATGTGATTTTACTGCCCCTCAAGCTCTTCACTTTTAGCTGGGAATCTATACAGTACTTTTCACAGAATAAATTATACCCCCTGCTGTGCTTGGAAGGCACAATCACCTGCTAAGTGTGACCCATTCAAGTGGGGCCTTACTGTAACTGCCCCACAACCACGCACAGTGTACAGAGTTGCTGCATAGTAGCCCAGCATTTATTGGATTAAAACAGACGGTGACAAAGTGATACAATGCTTCCTCACTACCTATTAAATGCTCTCTGAAGAGAGTAAATAATAGAAAAGTGTAAATAAGCTCTAAAAAAGTGTGTTTAAAAATAATCGCTGTCACCAGAGGAGTGCAGCATCACTATAGTGACATTATACTGCTCTGTTAAATGATCACTGTGTGCTGCAATAGTATATTGTATCACTGATCACTAACCAGGGCAGTAAAGTGTCACCATAATGACACTGCACTTTTCTGGTGACAGTGATCCTCTTGTTTTTTTTTTTTTTTTTTTTATTCTTGAGCATGTAGTATAGTGCCCAGCACTCTGCTATACACTTTCTCCTCGCACAGTTGATTACTGCGAGAGAAGAGACTTTAAGGGGTTGCAGCATTGCAGCCTTTGTTTACTTGTGTGATTGGTCACAGTGATATTTACATAGTATCCAGCCAATTAAATTCATCTGAGGGATGCAGCAATCACAGATTGCGCCACTGTGTGGCCTCAGAGCTGAACACGAGCAGTAAGAATGGTGGGACGTACTGGCATATCCTCCTGAATTGACGCTTGTCCCACCTGCAGGGCAGGACTTAGGGTGGTGGGGGCCCCTGGGCTTGAGTGTTGAAGGAGCCCCCTGGAGCCGAGAATTGGGGGGGGGATCATAGTTGTTGAGCGGGGGAGTGCGCATTAAAGTTGTTGAGCGGGGGGGGGTTGAAGTTGTTGGGCAGGGGGCGCATTAAAGTAAAGTTGTTGAGCGGGGGGTGCGCATTGAAGTTGTTGAGCAGGGGGGTGCCTCTCACCTGTGCCGACAGCCGGGGCCACAGACTGTCATTAGCTCGGCTGTCGGCTTTCTTCCCTTCAGTTCAGCAGCCACAGTCCTACACACACCGCTCTGGTTCCTCCTGCTTCCGTGCTCCCTCCTCTTGCAGTGCCGGAAAATTAACCCTTTCACGGGACTGCGGGCAGAATCCGTGCGTGTTGGGAGGTATGCGCAGGGCCGCCATCAGGAATTTGGGGGCCCCTTACACAGCTTAAGGCATGGGCCCCCTGGAGCAGAGAACCGGGTGGGGGTGCTGCCGCAAATTGAGAAGCCGGGGGGCTGTCGCAAATTCAGAAGCGGGGGGGGGGGCCTTTACAAAAAAAGAAGAAATAAAGATAAAATATATATATATATATATATATATATATATATATATATATATATGTGTATATATATATATATATAAAAAGGGGGGTAGCCATCCGGGGCCCTGGGGACCTCTGGGCCCTTTAATAAAAAGAAAAAATAAACCTCTGGGCCCTTTAATTAAAAAAAAAAAAACATTTATAAAAAATACATAAAAAAAACATTTATAAAAAAATAAAGAAAAGGGGGGGGGGGGTTGCCACATGGGGCCATGGGGACCTCTGAGCCCTTTAATAAAAAAAATATATTAAAAAAAATGTAAATTTTTTTTATAAAAAAAAGGGGGTTGCCATCCGGGGGCCTTGGAGACCTCTAGGCCCTTTAATAATAATACAATATATATATATATATATATATATATATATATATATATATATATATATATATATAAAAAATATATAAAAAAAGGGGGGGTTGTCATCCAGGGGCCCTGGAGATCTCTGGGCCCTTTAATAATAATAATAATAATAATAATAATAATAATAAAATTATATATATATATATATATATATATATATATATATATATATATATATAAAAATATATAAAACAAACATTTTTTGTAATAAAAAAAAAAATACAAAAAGGGGGGGTCGCCCTATTGGGCGGGGCCCATGGGCTTGAGCCCAGTCAAGCCCAATGGTAAGTCCGGCCCTGCCCACCTGGCAATATAGGCAGGGCTGTTCACTTTGTAAAGGAATTTTCCTTAGCTTAGTGACTTGAGGTGTAGCTCTGCTGACTTCCATAATCCAATCATGTGATATTTAAATACTGTCTTTTTTTTACCCAAGATTGGGTATTCTTTGTGAAAATGTCCTTGCAAAGTGAACAGTCTATTTCTGTTTAGTAAATTAACACTTATATACATTTAATATAAGAGTTTTTTTTTATTTTTCCTAAGAAATGTATTAAAGCCACATATTTCTGTTTTGTGTGCACCTGTACCTTATTTTTACAGGTCCAGCAGACAGTGAATAAAGGAAAATGTTATTGAGAACTCCAGTTCCATTTTATTAAAAATAGAAGAATTATATTTGTATTCATAAATCAAGCATTTTAATACTGGCAGTCATGTTACTTCTTCAGATTCTAATTTAGAAACATGACAAAGCATGACCAGATTGACTAACTAATTAATCAATACCAAATAATGTATTCATTTGTCAAGTCACTGAGACATAGAAATCTATGTGCAACGTGTTGATTAGGAATTGTCTCTGAATGTAGCCTAATTGTTATTCTGGAAAGTCATTCACAAAAGAAAAGGTTGATTTAGATAGATTACAATGATTTAGGCAGCTAAGCATAAATGTGCCTGGTAGAATATATAAATGCATGCATCCACATAGAACAGGAAAAGTTTAATTTAGGTGTCATTGTGTTAAAGAAGCGCTAAAACAAAACAAATACGATTATCATATTAATGTAGCAACCTATAAGAGGTAGAGATACATTAGCAATTTTCATGGCGCGTAGACAACGGGGCGCAGGCGCACTGAGCATGCCGCTTCTAACGGCGATCGCGCCATTAGTGGCGGCTCCCGCGTGCATGCCCAGCCAGTCACAGTGATACCTGGAAGTCACTCCGGGAGAGATGGCAGCAACGAAGGAGGGGAATGAGGACCGCTGCGGGGGCTTCGATCTCAGGTAAGCTATGCATACTAGCTCAGTATACATTTGTCTTTCAGGGTGTATTTTTTATTTATTTTATCCCAAGACTTTACTTCCTCTTTAAGGTAAAACATGATCTGCTTTTACAACAACTTTAAAGTACGCCTAAAACTAAAAGTTTCTATAAAACTATCCCATTCACAGTGTGACAACACAGCTGTGCAGTTTCACAGCAGAATGAAAAGTGCTGTGACTCTGTTAAAGAAAGTGGAAAATTGATCTACTGGAGAGATCAACAGGTGATAAACTATGTTACAGGGGATCACAGAAAAAAAACCCTCTGTCTTAATGTTGGTAAGACTGCCTAATTTTTTCACTTTAGATTAAGGCTTACCTGTAGGCTTACCTGTAGGGACAAGAAATATTTCCTAAACCTACACGGTTTAGGAGATATTTGCAAAAGACAGGCACCGATGTCTACGATCACAGAAAATAAAACCTCTGTCTTAATGCTGGTAAGATTGCCTAAAAAAAAGCACCCTCTTACCCCAGAGTGTTCATGGTGCAAATATGTGATCCAAATTACTAGTGAGAAAGAAAAAAAAGAGAGGAGAAAAAAAAAAGGGGGGGGGACGGTCAATAAATAGAGGCGCTATAAACAAAAATAGAGCGACAATTTTGAAAAAAATGCAATATTTTGTACTTTTTGCTATAATAAATATCCCCCGAAAATATATCAAAAAAAATTTTTTCCTCAGTTTAGGCGATACGTATTCTTCTACCTAAAGTAAAAATAGTAAATATATTGCGCTAAACCCTAAAGAGAATATTATTAGGCAGCCAACACAAACAAAGGATAATTGTAAAAGTAAATAAGAGGATCTACCTGGATGGTAGATCAACTGTGACAAAAAATGATCCCAGAGTTTGGGAAGAGGCGCCCCTCCAAAGCTGGACCTCACACACTGTGAATGAACGCAGTGACTAAATGTGATACCACATATAAAGTGAAAAAAGGGGGGGGTGGCGGACAAAATATGTCCGCAGTGATTGAAAATATCAACCTGACAAGTTGTGGGTAAATAAATACAATAACCATATGTATTATAAGTGAGAAAAACTCCAGCAGCTATAAATAATAACAAATGGGGTACAGTGTGAAAAATAATATTAACTAGTGGATAGAGTGGATCGACCCCATAGACCAGACCAGTGATTGGATAAATCTGGTGTCCTAAGAAAGGCAATTGGGGTAATCTGGTTTAGACACAAAGTGACACAGTGCATAAAAATACTTGCTCAGTAGTGAATATTTGTCATTCCAGCAATGAAAAAACATCAACTCCAATCATGACACATATGTTACAATGTATCTAGTAAGTGAGTCAGTGAGAAGTATTCCAAATACAAAAAATATTGATATCAACAATCCTATATGTTAATGGTGAACCTTATACACACTTGAAAGGTAAAATCAGCAACTCTAGCTGTAGATTTCTGTATAAAAAAGTCCCACTCAAGATGGAGAATATAACATAAGTCCATACACCATGACGATAGTATGAATATGATTTTCCTTTTCTGCTGGACTTTGGATCAAATGTATGCTTCAAGGAGCAATCCCACAATCCCTTGGAAGTAAATTTAAAATAAGGTACTCTTACCAGATGTCATGGACCCTCAACACACCATACGGCGGGAGGATCTTAAAGGCTTATATGGGCCGATCGCCCTTGTTGGTTACCGTCTGATGCAGTCTGGATAGTTGTCCTTAGGCGAGGTAGACGTCCATATGTGCACAAAGTGCACTTGCAGCCAGGGATTCCAAGTTCTCAGTGTATAATCGTGCACCGTGGCAGTACCGTTCAATCAACAGGAGAAAAGGAAAAAAAACTCCTCATAGTGTAAAAATGTAAAAATTTAATGAAACACTTTAAAACACCACAGCAGTGACAAAAAAGTCCATACAAATCCCCAAAAAATCTCTTAAAAACACGTGAGAATAACAGCACACAGCAACTCTCCCCCTTAATGAATGGACAGGAGAAATCCAATAATATGCAGTGGACAGAGTGGTAGGACCAGTGTACCCAACCGGTTTCGTCTGATAAAGACTTCAACAGGGGTGTACAACTGCACTTAAATACCCTGTGTACCCACCTGTATGAGGCCCTGTTGTCCTCGCCGAACGGTAGCGGTAGCGGCGTGCGTGTCAATTCCAATTACCTTCCACACAGCGGAAGTGGGGGGGCGGGGTTAATTACCCAACTCTCTATAGGTCGATAAAGGTCAGCCAACCTCAAGGGAGGGCAGTGTTTGAGTCTCCCCCTTTTCTCAGCCCTCCAATGAGGGAGAGGTAACAGCATTACACATATAGCCTGTGAACCCCACTGTCAGGACCTGGATTCGAACCTGGGACCTCAGCTGTGTCTGGCAGTGAAACTTCTCACTGAGCTATCTGGGATGCTGGATAGCTCCCTGTCTGATCTGCTGGACAAACCCATCTGATCCATTGAACATTCCTGCCTTGTGTCTTGATTGTCTTGAACCTTGAACCCCTTGCTCCTCCCACCAACTTCCTGATATAAGCCATGTCTCTGCACTTCCTCCTTGCCAGAATATTGTGCTATCTCCAGCCTGTATCGCGCTCCTGTCTTCTCTGCTGCCGTCCATATTTGCTACTGCTCGTTATCGACCCTTGGCTTGTTATCGACTACGCTTCTGCCTGATCCTAATCTACAAATACTCATTACCGACCTTTTGGCTTGTTTACCGACCACGCTTCTGTTTGATCCTTACCTGCTTATCTGCTATTGTACCCCGGCTTTCTCACCTCCTGGTGGGGCAATCCTGAGGACCGCGACCTGGCGCTAACACGCAGCAAAATCCATCTCCACCTTCAGGAGCTCTGGTGAATACCGGTTAGCGTTTAGATTCCGCACCTCAGGTGACCCCGTGTCATCAGCCAGGGTGACCTGCTCAGCTGCTATAGCTACTGGCCTCTGAGCCTGACCCCAGACCGTGACAGAATATTCTGGCCCAAAACATGGAGGCCGTTGTAGCAGCTGCAGTAGCCCCTCTCAGAATGCAAATCGGTGAGTTGCAGACGTATGCTGTTAACTCCCAGGAAAAGATTTCAGAGTTACAAATTGAACTGAAAGCGCTACAGGAGGAAATCCTTGATCTGAATAAACAATTGCGTGACTTTCGTGCCCGAGATACTGCTGCTGTAGATTCTAATGCACGAATGCCCCTACCACTTAAGTTTAACGGAGACCGCCGCAATTATAGAGGGTTCCTTAATCAATGTCGTATATACTTTCAGATGCAACCTGCTGCATTTACTTCTGAAAGGAAAAAGGTGCTGTTTATTATCAACCTCCTGACTGAGGAAGCTTTAGCCTGGGCCTCCCCTTATGTGGAGAAAGATGATGTCGTCCTGGATGATTTCAATTCTTTTGTGACTGCGATGAACCAAGTTTTTGATGATCCTAACCGCTGCGCTACTGCTGAGGCTAAATTGCACAATTTACGGCAGGGTAGACGCTCTGTTGCAGAGTACACAACTGAATTTCGACGCTGGATCTCAGATACCAATTGGAATCCAGCAGCACAAAAGAGTCAGTTCCGTCAAGGACTCTCAGAACAAGTAAAAGATGAGCTTGCCAGAGTAGAAAGTCCTGACGACCTCGAGGCTTTCATTAAATTATGTATTCGAATTGATCAGAGACTTACTGAAAGGAGAAAGGAGAGACTGGGAATCTTAGGCAGTAATGGTGGCATGCGTTTTTCTACTACTCAGTATTCGCCTAAGGGTCCAAGAGTTTTTCCTGATTCTGACGCTCCTGAACCTATGCAGGTGGATGCTATTAAAAGGTCTATTACTACTCAGGAGAAAGATAGACGACGTTCAGAGAACTTATGTCTGTATTGTGGAGACTCCGGACATTATGCAGTTAATTGTCCCAATAAATTTAAAAGAACAATTGCAGCAACGGATGTTACAGTATCTGAACAAATAAACTTAATTTCTCAGTCCGTCTCACCTTTGATTCAGGAAGCAAATAAAGTTAATTCCGTATCAACTCATTTTGTTATCCCAATAAGGCTTATCGTTGAAAGCAATGAAATACCTTGCTCTGCTATGCTGGACTCAGGGGCCGGGGGAAACTTCATGGACATAGAATTTGCCCAAAGTAATAACATTCTAATAAGAAATAAACTCGCCCCTATTAATATGGAAACTGTGGATGGCTCACCTTTGTCTTCAGGACCAGTTACCCACGAGACCATCCCACTGAAGCTCTTAATTGAGACTGACCATCAGGAGACCATCAGCTTTGAGCTGATCACATCACCCAAATTCCCTATTATCCTAGGCATTCCTTGGTTCTCTATCCATAATCCCTCCATCAACTGGGAGACACGTTCTTTAAGCTTTACATCTGACCACTGCAAAAGACATTGCAAAGAATCTTATCAAATAAGCCCTTCACCAACCCAGGATTTACAAGCAGCTTTGGCAACCATTAAGTCATACGACAAGCTACCTCCACAATATCTTGAGTTTCGGGACGTTTGTGATAAAAAGGGTGCAGATCAGCTGCCTCCTCATCGCTCTTATGATTGTCCCATTGAATTGCTTCCAGGGGCAGAAATACCATTTGGGCGCCTTTATTCTTTATCAGAACCTGAACTGAAGGTGCTTAAAGAGTGGATTAATGAGAATCTAGAGAAGGGTTTTATCAGACACTCAACCTCTCCAGCCGGGGCAGCCTTATTCTTTGTGGTAAAGAAGGACTCCACCCTGCGTCCGTGTATTGACTACAGAGATTTAAATAGGATCACAATTAAGAATCGCTATCCACTCCCGCTCATTCCAGAAATGCTTGAGAGACTCCGCTCCGCCAAACTCTTTACCAAATTAGATTTACGGGGGGCATACAACCTTGTCCGCATTCGTCCCGGGGATGAATATAAAACTGCTTTCAGAACCAGATATGGACATTTTGAGTCTTTGGTCATGCCCTTTGGGCTTTGCAATGCTCCCGCAACTTTTCAACATTTTATTAATGATGTTTTTCGAGATTTGCTTGATCAGTTTGTAATAGCATACTTGGATGACATTCTCATTTTCTCTGATACTTTGGAAGAACACCACAAACATGTCTGTATTGTTTTCGAGAGATTAAGGCGGAATAAACTTTACATCAAACTAGAAAAGTGCGAGTTTGAACAAACTCAGATCCAGTTCTTGGGATACATAATCTCTTCTGAAGGGGTAAGCATGGATCCTGATAAGATCAAAGCAGTGGTGGATTGGCCTGTCCCTAGAACTGTTAAGGAGATACAGCGATTTGTTGGATTTGCCAACTTTTACAGAAGATTTATAAGGAATTTCTCCAAGGTAATTGCTCCAATTACACAGCTGACAAAGAAAGGGATGCCCTTTTTGTGGTCACCTGAGGCACAGACTGCCTTTAATAAACTTAAAACTCTCTTCACTTCTGCGCCAATCCTGGTACATCCAGATCCAGAACTACCTTTCATCGTAGAAGTTGATGCTTCTAATTCTGCTGTGGGAGCTATCCTTTCTCAGCGAATTGGAGAAAAAATGCAGCTTCATCCTTGCGCTTATTTCTCTCGACTGATGTCTCCTGCCGAGAGGAATTATGACATTGGAAACAAGGAGCTGCTGGCAATTAAGGAAGCATTTTCTGAGTGGAGGCATCTGTTGGAAGGGGCTAAGCATCCTGTAACCGTTCTCACCGATCATAGAAATTTAGAATTTATTAGGTCTGCTAAAAGGTTGTCATCTAGACAAGCACGTTGGACCCTTTTCTTCTCCAGGTTCAATTTTGTTATCTCGTACCGCCCAGGGTCAAGGAATGGTAAGGCTGATGCCCTATCACGGATGTTGCCTGGGCCCCTCCAGGAAAGAAACTCTGAATGTACAATCCTGCCTCAAAAGAACTTTCTAGGGGCCACAAGTTCAAAGACATTTCTTAATCTCCTCAAGGAGGGGTATGAGAATGACCAACTTCTTAATAATCCTCCTAAAGACATTAACCTCAAGTACAACAATGGTTTTTGGACTCAATCAGATTGCCTCTATGTACCTGAATCAGTTCGGGTAGAAGCCCTCAGGTTGGTACACGACTCTAAACTTGCTGGTCATTTTGGGGTTTCTAAGACAGAAGAACTCTTATCACGTTCCTTTTGGTGGCCTGGGTACAAGAAAGATGTAAAGAGATATGTGGCTTCATGTCTAACCTGTGCTCGCAATAAGACACCCCGATCTTCTCCTCTGGGGTTACTTCTACCACTGCCTGTTCCATCAAGACCATGGGGGTCAATTTCTATGGACTTTGTGGTTGACCTTCCTCTTTCGAAAGGAATGACCACCATTCTAGTAGTCGTTGACCGTCTCACTAAGATGGCTCATTTTATTCCAGTGAAGGGGGTACCCTCTGCCGAACATACTGCTGAGGTAATGGTTAGAGAAGTTTTTAAACTTCATGGAATTCCTGATGATGTGGTGTCTGACAGAGGGGTACAGTTTACCTCAAAATTTTGGAAAAGTTTTTGCTCAGCTTTGGGTGTAACAATTAATCTGTCCTCAGCTTTTCATCCACAGTCTAATGGTCAAACCGAGAGGACCAATCAAACTCTGGAGCAATACCTTCGATGTTTCGTGAGTTATCTCCAGGACGACTGGGTGGACTACCTTCCTATGGCTGAGTTTGCTTATAATAATTCTAAACATAGCTCCACTTCCCAAAGCCCTTTTTTCCTAAACACCGGGTATCATCCAGTTTTTATTCCTGATCTCCCTATCCCAACTTCAATTCCTGCTGTTACCAACAGACTAACTTCATTACATGAGATCCAGGAGAAATTGACCGATACATTGAAGGAGGCGCAGGAATATTACAAGAAGGCTGCTGACAGACACCGTAGGTCTATTCCCACCTTTCAGGTAGGTGACAAGGTTTGGTTATCTACCAAAAATTTAAAGGTTCAGGTTCCATGTGCTAAGTTGGGTCAAAAGTTTATTGGACCTTTTGAGATTTCTGCTCAAATCAACCCTGTCACTTTTCGCCTAAAACTTCCTGACAATATGAAGATTCACCCTGTTTTTCATATATCACTACTCAAACAGTTTCATGAAAATGCCTTTTCTGGAAGAATTCATCCTCCTCCTCCACCTGTTGAGGTACAGGGTGAAGAAGAATTTGTAGTGGGAAAAATTCTTGACTCCAGGATCTCTAGGAACAAACTGCAATATTTGGTTCAATGGGAAGGCTATGGGCCAGAAGAAAATTCTTGGGAGCCTGCAAAGAATGTCCATGCCCCTAGATTAACAAGGGAATTTCACCAGAGGTTCCCTCAGAAACCTGGCCCTAAGACGTCCAGTGGACGTCCTGGGAGGAGGGGAGTACTGTCAGGACCTGGATTCGAACCTGGGACCTCAGCTGTGTCTGGCAGTGAAACTTCTCACTGAGCTATCTGGGATGCTGGATAGCTCCCTGTCTGATCTGCTGGACAAACCCATCTGATCCATTGAACATTCCTGCCTTGTGTCTTGATTGTCTTGAACCTTGAACCCCTTGCTCCTCCCACCAACTTCCTGATATAAGCCATGTCTCTGCACTTCCTCCTTGCCAGAATATTGTGCTATCTCCAGCCTGTATCGCGCTCCTGTCTTCTCTGCTGCCGTCCATATTTGCTACTGCTCGTTATCGACCCTTGGCTTGTTATCGACTACGCTTCTGCCTGATCCTAATCTACAAATACTCATTACCGACCTTTTGGCTTGTTTACCGACCACGCTTCTGTTTGATCCTTACCTGCTTATCTGCTATTGTACCCCGGCTTTCTCACCTCCTGGTGGGGCAATCCTGAGGACCGCGACCTGGCGCTAACACGCAGCAAAATCCATCTCCACCTTCAGGAGCTCTGGTGAATACCGGTTAGCGTTTAGATTCCGCACCTCAGGTGACCCCGTGTCATCAGCCAGGGTGACCTGCTCAGCTGCTATAGCTACTGGCCTCTGAGCCTGACCCCAGACCGTGACAGAATATTCTGGCCCAAAACATGGAGGCCGTTGTAGCAGCTGCAGTAGCCCCTCTCAGAATGCAAATCGGTGAGTTGCAGACGTATGCTGTTAACTCCCAGGAAAAGATTTCAGAGTTACAAATTGAACTGAAAGCGCTACAGGAGGAAATCCTTGATCTGAATAAACAATTGCGTGACTTTCGTGCCCGAGATACTGCTGCTGTAGATTCTAATGCACGAATGCCCCTACCACTTAAGTTTAACGGAGACCGCCGCAATTATAGAGGGTTCCTTAATCAATGTCGTATATACTTTCAGATGCAACCTGCTGCATTTACTTCTGAAAGGAAAAAGGTGCTGTTTATTATCAACCTCCTGACTGAGGAAGCTTTAGCCTGGGCCTCCCCTTATGTGGAGAAAGATGATGTCGTCCTGGATGATTTCAATTCTTTTGTGACTGCGATGAACCAAGTTTTTGATGATCCTAACCGCTGCGCTACTGCTGAGGCTAAATTGCACAATTTACGGCAGGGTAGACGCTCTGTTGCAGAGTACACAACTGAATTTCGACGCTGGATCTCAGATACCAATTGGAATCCAGCAGCACAAAAGAGTCAGTTCCGTCAAGGACTCTCAGAACAAGTAAAAGATGAGCTTGCCAGAGTAGAAAGTCCTGACGACCTCGAGGCTTTCATTAAATTATGTATTCGAATTGATCAGAGACTTACTGAAAGGAGAAAGGAGAGACTGGGAATCTTAGGCAGTAATGGTGGCATGCGTTTTTCTACTACTCAGTATTCGCCTAAGGGTCCAAGAGTTTTTCCTGATTCTGACGCTCCTGAACCTATGCAGGTGGATGCTATTAAAAGGTCTATTACTACTCAGGAGAAAGATAGACGACGTTCAGAGAACTTATGTCTGTATTGTGGAGACTCCGGACATTATGCAGTTAATTGTCCCAATAAATTTAAAAGAACAATTGCAGCAACGGATGTTACAGTATCTGAACAAATAAACTTAATTTCTCAGTCCGTCTCACCTTTGATTCAGGAAGCAAATAAAGTTAATTCCGTATCAACTCATTTTGTTATCCCAATAAGGCTTATCGTTGAAAGCAATGAAATACCTTGCTCTGCTATGCTGGACTCAGGGGCCGGGGGAAACTTCATGGACATAGAATTTGCCCAAAGTAATAACATTCTAATAAGAAATAAACTCGCCCCTATTAATATGGAAACTGTGGATGGCTCACCTTTGTCTTCAGGACCAGTTACCCACGAGACCATCCCACTGAAGCTCTTAATTGAGACTGACCATCAGGAGACCATCAGCTTTGAGCTGATCACATCACCCAAATTCCCTATTATCCTAGGCATTCCTTGGTTCTCTATCCATAATCCCTCCATCAACTGGGAGACACGTTCTTTAAGCTTTACATCTGACCACTGCAAAAGACATTGCAAAGAATCTTATCAAATAAGCCCTTCACCAACCCAGGATTTACAAGCAGCTTTGGCAACCATTAAGTCATACGACAAGCTACCTCCACAATATCTTGAGTTTCGGGACGTTTGTGATAAAAAGGGTGCAGATCAGCTGCCTCCTCATCGCTCTTATGATTGTCCCATTGAATTGCTTCCAGGGGCAGAAATACCATTTGGGCGCCTTTATTCTTTATCAGAACCTGAACTGAAGGTGCTTAAAGAGTGGATTAATGAGAATCTAGAGAAGGGTTTTATCAGACACTCAACCTCTCCTGCCGGGGCAGCCTTATTCTTTGTGGTAAAGAAGGACTCCACCCTGCGTCCGTGTATTGACTACAGAGATTTAAATAGGATCACAATTAAGAATCGCTATCCACTCCCGCTCATTCCAGAAATGCTTGAGAGACTCCGCTCCGCCAAACTCTTTACCAAATTAGATTTACGGGGGGCATACAACCTTGTCCGCATTCGTCCCGGGGATGAATATAAAACTGCTTTCAGAACCAGATATGGACATTTTGAGTCTTTGGTCATGCCCTTTGGGCTTTGCAATGCTCCCGCAACTTTTCAACATTTTATTAATGATGTTTTTCGAGATTTGCTTGATCAGTTTGTAATAGCATACTTGGATGACATTCTCATTTTCTCTGATACTTTGGAAGAACACCACAAACATGTCTGTATTGTTTTCGAGAGATTAAGGCGGAATAAACTTTACATCAAACTAGAAAAGTGCGAGTTTGAACAAACTCAGATCCAGTTCTTGGGATACATAATCTCTTCTGAAGGGGTAAGCATGGATCCTGATAAGATCAAAGCAGTGGTGGATTGGCCTGTCCCTAGAACTGTTAAGGAGATACAGCGATTTGTTGGATTTGCCAACTTTTACAGAAGATTTATAAGGAATTTCTCCAAGGTAATTGCTCCAATTACACAGCTGACAAAGAAAGGGATGCCCTTTTTGTGGTCACCTGAGGCACAGACTGCCTTTAATAAACTTAAAACTCTCTTCACTTCTGCGCCAATCCTGGTACATCCAGATCCAGAACTACCTTTCATCGTAGAAGTTGATGCTTCTAATTCTGCTGTGGGAGCTATCCTTTCTCAGCGAATTGGAGAAAAAATGCAGCTTCATCCTTGCGCTTATTTCTCTCGACTGATGTCTCCTGCCGAGAGGAATTATGACATTGGAAACAAGGAGCTGCTGGCAATTAAGGAAGCATTTTCTGAGTGGAGGCATCTGTTGGAAGGGGCTAAGCATCCTGTAACCGTTCTCACCGATCATAGAAATTTAGAATTTATTAGGTCTGCTAAAAGGTTGTCATCTAGACAAGCACGTTGGACCCTTTTCTTCTCCAGGTTCAATTTTGTTATCTCGTACCGCCCAGGGTCAAGGAATGGTAAGGCTGATGCCCTATCACGGATGTTGCCTGGGCCCCTCCAGGAAAGAAACTCTGAATGTACAATCCTGCCTCAAAAGAACTTTCTAGGGGCCACAAGTTCAAAGACATTTCTTAATCTCCTCAAGGAGGGGTATGAGAATGACCAACTTCTTAATAATCCTCCTAAAGACATTAACCTCAAGTACAACAATGGTTTTTGGACTCAATCAGATTGCCTCTATGTACCTGAATCAGTTCGGGTAGAAGCCCTCAGGTTGGTACACGACTCTAAACTTGCTGGTCATTTTGGGGTTTCTAAGACAGAAGAACTCTTATCACGTTCCTTTTGGTGGCCTGGGTACAAGAAAGATGTAAAGAGATATGTGGCTTCATGTCTAACCTGTGCTCGCAATAAGACACCCCGATCTTCTCCTCTGGGGTTACTTCTACCACTGCCTGTTCCATCAAGACCATGGGGGTCAATTTCTATGGACTTTGTGGTTGACCTTCCTCTTTCGAAAGGAATGACCACCATTCTAGTAGTCGTTGACCGTCTCACTAAGATGGCTCATTTTATTCCAGTGAAGGGGGTACCCTCTGCCGAACATACTGCTGAGGTAATGGTTAGAGAAGTTTTTAAACTTCATGGAATTCCTGATGATGTGGTGTCTGACAGAGGGGTACAGTTTACCTCAAAATTTTGGAAAAGTTTTTGCTCAGCTTTGGGTGTAACAATTAATCTGTCCTCAGCTTTTCATCCACAGTCTAATGGTCAAACCGAGAGGACCAATCAAACTCTGGAGCAATACCTTCGATGTTTCGTGAGTTATCTCCAGGACGACTGGGTGGACTACCTTCCTATGGCTGAGTTTGCTTATAATAATTCTAAACATAGCTCCACTTCCCAAAGCCCTTTTTTCCTAAACACCGGGTATCATCCAGTTTTTATTCCTGATCTCCCTATCCCAACTTCAATTCCTGCTGTTACCAACAGACTAACTTCATTACATGAGATCCAGGAGAAATTGACCGATACATTGAAGGAGGCGCAGGAATATTACAAGAAGGCTGCTGACAGACACCGTAGGTCTATTCCCACCTTTCAGGTAGGTGACAAGGTTTGGTTATCTACCAAAAATTTAAAGGTTCAGGTTCCATGTGCTAAGTTGGGTCAAAAGTTTATTGGACCTTTTGAGATTTCTGCTCAAATCAACCCTGTCACTTTTCGCCTAAAACTTCCTGACAATATGAAGATTCACCCTGTTTTTCATATATCACTACTCAAACAGTTTCATGAAAATGCCTTTTCTGGAAGAATTCATCCTCCTCCTCCACCTGTTGAGGTACAGGGTGAAGAAGAATTTGTAGTGGGAAAAATTCTTGACTCCAGGATCTCTAGGAACAAACTGCAATATTTGGTTCAATGGGAAGGCTATGGGCCAGAAGAAAATTCTTGGGAGCCTGCAAAGAATGTCCATGCCCCTAGATTAACAAGGGAATTTCACCAGAGGTTCCCTCAGAAACCTGGCCCTAAGACGTCCAGTGGACGTCCTGGGAGGAGGGGAGTACTGTCAGGACCTGGATTCGAACCTGGGACCTCAGCTGTGTCTGGCAGTGAAACTTCTCACTGAGCTATCTGGGATGCTGGATAGCTCCCTGTCTGATCTGCTGGACAAACCCATCTGATCCATTGAACATTCCTGCCTTGTGTCTTGATTGTCTTGAACCTTGAACCCCTTGCTCCTCCCACCAACTTCCTGATATAAGCCATGTCTCTGCACTTCCTCCTTGCCAGAATATTGTGCTATCTCCAGCCTGTATCTCGCTCCTGTCTTCTCTGCTGCCGTCCATATTTGCTACTGCTCGTTATCGACCCTTGGCTTGTTATCGACTACGCTTCTGCCTGATCCCAACCTACAAATACTCGTTATCGACCCTTGGCTTGTTATCGACTACGCTTCTGCCTGATCCCAATCTACAAATACTCATTACCGACCTTTTGGCTTGTTTACCGACCACGCTTCTGTTTGATCCTTACCTGCTTATCTGCTATTGTACCCCGGCTTTCTCACCTCCTGGTGGGGCAATCCTGAGGACCACGACCTGGCGCTAACACGCAGCAAAATCCATCTCCACCTTCAGGAGCTCTGGTGAATACCGGTTAGCGCTTAGATTCCGCACCTCAGGTGACCCCGTGTCATCAGCCAGGGTGACCTGCTCAGCTGCTATAGCTACTGGCCTCTGAGCCTGACCCCAGACCGTGACACCCACCTTGTAGACCGCAGCGGGCGTCATGACGTCATAGCCCTGTGCGCTCCACCATGCGCTCCACGCGCCGCTCTCCCATGTATCTAGACAACAGGCCCCTCCAGTGTGTACGTCACATGGTGCAGCGTGCGCATCACGTGGTGCGGAAACGCACTAGCTTCATGTGCTTCACTGGCTGGTGGCATGCGTTCCAGGGCTCATCGAACATCCTGGCAATAAAACAAAGATTACAGGAAAGGTGCATCAAACGAGGTCTAATGTGCACTTCTGGAGCCAGAGAACAATGTATCAACTGTTACCAAGTTTTAAAGGAAACCGGTGTAAGTTGCTCAGAAAATATAATAAAGGAAATATCAGTAATGAAGAGTGATATTAATCCCAAAAAGCTGCTATTTAAAATAAAGGGATAAAACCCATTAAAAGTATAAAACAGAGTATCAAATGTATAAGAAACTGTGGTTCAAATGATAAAAAAGCGCTTGTTAGTGTTTAAAAGCAGCCCCATATAGAGCTTAATAAGAAAAATAGGTGGTGATGTGTTAGATGATCAAAAAAAGGTGTTAGTGCACCCTACATCAATTAGAGATTCACCAAAAAATGTGGGTTACTCCCCCCTCCGGGGTGCAGGCTTACCACAAACAGGAAAAGAGCTGTGTGTTGCTGTTTTCCTTATAAGACACACCATCCACAATTTTTCAAATAATGTAACCGATAATCTCAGTGAGGGTACATGGAAACAAAGAAAACACAAAATAGTGTAATATGCCTTTAACTAGTAACCCCCACAGTAGTTAGGAAAAGAGACTCCCACTAATGATGCCCGTACAGGAAAATAATTGTAAATGAACATCTAAGAAAAACGAGACTGGGTTCACCGATGTCACCGCCGTCCTTTGTGCACCAGGGGCCGCACGAGTGCTTGTAGCGCTGGTAATACAGTGAGATTCGGCTGGTTAGCTGTGGAACACAGAGTCACTTCCTTGTTGCGCCGTTGTAGCCACGTCCTGGCGCGTTTCGTCACTTCCGACTTCGACAGAGGGCGCCTTCTAACCAGTCCGTACGTGTGAAAGGGCCCTTAGACCTCTTTCATCATGCTTTAGATGGCATGATGCTATGGGGCTGATTTACTATGCTCTGTGCGCTGCGCTGGTTCATGCGTTAATTAGTACTCCGGGTGAAGCCTTAATTAGGCGCATGAACCAGTGTAGCAGCCGGCGCATTGAAAGTAATATGTAAAGCCGTGCCGATCTCCCTATAGAAGTCTTTGGGAGAAATCAAAAGTGTTATTATTAAAGGCTAATCTGCAAGTTTTGTCCTAAAAAGTGTTTGGGGACCTCAGTCCTGCCCCAGGGGACATGTATCAATGTTTTTTTTTTTTTTTAAACGGACGTTTTTTCGGGAGCAGTGAAATTAATAATTCTTAAAGTGAAACAATAAAAGTGAAATATTCCTTTAAATTTCGTACCTGGGGGGGTGTAATGTCAGCATGTGAAATAGCGCATTTTTACCGCACTTAGAACTGCCCCTGCACAAAGTGACATTCAGAAGGAAAAAAAGCCATTTAAAATTCACACGCGGCTATAATGAATTGTCGGCTCTGACAATTCTGACAGGATTAATTCATAAAACAAAAAAAAAATATGTAGGGGTTCCCCCAAATTAAATTACCAGGCCCTTCAGGTCTGATATGGATATTAAGGGGAACCCCGCCGTAAAAAAAAAAAAAAAAAGACGTGCGGTTCCCGGCAAATATCCATACCAGGCCCTTCAGGTCTGGTGTGGATTTTAAGGGGAACTCCACCCCAAATTTAAAAAAAAAATGGCGTGGAGTCCCCCCAAAAAATCCACACCAGACCCTTATCCGAGCACGTTAACCTGGCCGGCCGCAGAAAAGAGGGGGGGACAGAGTGCGGCCCCCCCTCTCCTGAACCGCACCAGGCCACATGCCCTCAACATGGGGAGGATGTCCACATGTTGATGGGGACAAGGGCCTCATCCCCACAACCCTTGCCCGTGGTTGTGGGGGTATGCGGGCGGGGGGCTTATCAGAATCTGGAACACCCCTTTAACAAAGGGGACCCCCAGATCCTGCCCCCCCTATGTGAAATGGTAATGGGGTACATTGTACCTCTACCATTTCACCCCAAAAAAATGTCAAAAGTGTTAAAAATGACAGTAGCCGGTTTTTGACAAATCTTTTATTAAAATCGTCTTTTCTTCTTCCATTCGGGTTTCTTCCTCTGCTTCCTTCTTGGGTCTTCTCGTCTACATCTTGCCCGACGTGTTCTTCTATCTTCTCCGTCCGTCCTTCAGCCTTCTCGTCTGCCCGGTGTCTTCTCCTGTCTTCTCCGTCCTTCAGCCTTGTCGTCTGCCCGGTGTCTTCTCCTATCTTCTTCTCCTTCCGGCGGCCTCCTCGTCCGCATCTTGTGTCTTCTTCTGTCTTCTTCTCGGTCCGCCAGCCTTCTCGTCCACATCTTTTTCTTCCCCGGACGGCGCGCTTGAATTTGAATTGGCCGCCATGTTCCGCTCCTGGGACCCGCCCCCCTCTGACGCCACAAGTAAACTCCTTAGAAGGTTATGTGCGTCAGAGGGGGGCGGGGTCACAGAGCGTCACACGGCGGGGGAATTCGATTTCAAGCGCGCCGTCCGGAGAAGAAGCCGCTGCAGCTTCCAATTGAAGTTCCCGCCGTGTCACACTCATGTGACCCCGTCCCCCTCTGACACACATATGCCACACGCGGACTTGCAGATGAGTTAACCTGTGGCGTCAGAGGGGGGCGGGTCCCAGGAGCGGGAACACGGCGGCCTCTTCAATTTCAAGCGCAGCACCCAGAAGATCAAGAAGATGTGGACGAGAAGGTCGACGGACAGAGAAGAAGATGGGAGAAGACGGCAAGACGGCAAGATGTAGACGAGAAGACCCAAGAAAGAAGCAGAGGAAGAAACCCGAATGAAAGAAGAAGGAACCGCGGAAAGAAGATTTTATTAAAGGAATTGTCAAAAACCGGCTACTGTCATTTTTCACACTTTTGTCACTTTTTTTTGTAAAATGGTAGGGGTACAATGTACCCCATTACCATTTCACACAGGGGGGGGCCAGGATCTGGGGGACCCCTTTGTTAAAGGGGTCTTCCAGATTCTGATAAGCCCCCCGCCCGCAGACCCCCACAACCACCGGGCAAGGGTTGTGGGGATGAGGCCCTTGTCCCCATCAACATGGGGACATCCTCCCCATGTTGAGGGCATGTGGCCTGGTACGGTTCAGGAGAGGGGGGGGCCGCACTCTGTCCCCCCCTCTTTTCTGCGCCAGGTTAACGTGCTCGGATAAGGGTCTGGTGTGGATTTTTAGGGGGACTCCACGCCATTTTTTTTAAAAAATTTGGGGTGTAGTTCCCCTTAAAATCCACACCAGACCTGAAGGGCCTGGTATGGATATTTGGGGGGACCCCACGCCATTTTTTTTTGGTTTTTACGGCGGGGTTCCCCTTAATATCCATTCCAGACCTGAAGGGTTTTTACGGCGGGGTTCTCCTTAATATCCATTCCAGACCTGAAGGGCCTGGTAATTTAATTTGGGGGGACCCCCATACATTTTTTTTTTTTTTTTAGTTTTAATGAGCAACGCCTGTATTCTTTATAGCCATGAGTACTTTAAACTTACTTTTTTTTCACTTCAGAAATGACATCTTGTACAGGGACAGTTCTAAGCATGGGAAACATGCGTGTACCCCCCCTCCCCCCCTGTATGAAATTTAAAGGAATATTTCACTTTTATTATTTCACTTTAACCACTTCCATATCGCGCCTATTCTGGCACTTCTCTCCTTCATGTAAAAATTATATTTTGTTCCTGGGAAATTACTCAGGACCCCCAAACATTATATATAATTTTTTAGCAGACATCCTAGGGAATAAAGTGGCGGACATTTTTTATTTGATTTCCAACGGCATTTGCGCAATAATAATTCTAACGCCATTTTTTTTTTTGCCCAAAAAAAAACCACGGTCCATGAATTTAAAAATAACCAAACATTAAAGTTAGCCCAATTTTTATGGATAATGTGAAAGATGATGTTACACCGAGGAAATAGATACCGACTTGTCACACAATCATGGAATGGCGCCAAACTTCGGGACATAAAAATATCCATAGGCGATGCTTGATTTTTTTTTTTACAGGTGACCAGTTCAGAGTTACAGAGGAGGTCTAGGGCTAGAATTATTGCTCTCGCTCTAACGCATGCGTCAATACCTCACATGTGTGGTTTGAATGGTGTTTACATATGTGGGGACTTACATGCATATTCGCTTCTGAGTGCGAGCTTCTAGGGACAGGGCCGTTAATTTTTTTGTGTTTTTTAGCTCATATTTTTCTTCTTTCACTTTTTTGTCACTTTTTTTGATTTCGGATCACTTTTCTTCCTATTACAAGGAATGTAAACATCCTTTGTAATAGGACTAGTGTGTGACAGGTCCTCTTTATGGAGAGAGGCGGGGTCAATAAGGCTGGAAAGCATGGTATTGGAAAAAAAAAAGATCTCATGCTTTCAGCTGCAATCATGTTCGTTCAGCACAGTGGTGTAGTGTATAGCACTTTGACCTAGCAGCAAAAGAGTCGTTGGTTCGAATCCCGCCCGTGACAGCATCTGCATGGAGTTTGCATGTTCTCCCTGTGCCTTTGTGGGTTTCCTCCCACAATATAAAAACATGCTGTACATCGGATCCGGTCTAAATAAGCCCTAATATGCAGTAGTATATTTAGGTTTTGTGCTGCCCTAGGCCTGACTACATTTCTGCACCTCCTAATAGAAAAATGACCCACCCCTTCCTGTCAAAGCCACACCCTGTTTTTGTATCACCCCGCCCAGGAATGTTCAGGGCACACACACACACTAGTTCTGGGGGGGGAGGGGGTTACTGGACTCCCTTAATTTGCATAGTTTTTCTCTCACTTCCTGTTTGGATATGGGGCAGGAAGTGAAGGCAAATCTCCCCAATTGGACACAGATAATACAAAATAAACTGACAGGGCCTATAACCCTCCCTCACTCTATCCAAAATTAAAGAAAATAAAAAGTGTTGATTATAGTTCTAGTCAGGGGCGGACTGACCATTGAGTCACTCGGGCACTGCCCAAGGGCCACATGCCACTAGGGGGCCCCCATCAGGGTTGCCAGGCTCAGTAAAACCAAGGACAGTATGTAAAAATCTTTTATTTTTTTAGATCTGTCCCTGATATGTTCGAAACTGACATGCTTTTAATGTGAATATCCCAAGATTTTAGCTGCCCCGCCTCTGCACTGCCTCCTGGCGTGGTGGCCATCTGTAAGCCAGAGGGGCCCCATAATCTTCTATTGCCCGGGGGCCCCATGAGTTGTCAGTCCACCCCTGGTTCTGGTTTAAGCACAAATTTCATAGAGTTTTATTGAGAGGCCTAAGAAAATATAACCATGCCAATAGGCCAGGATACAGCGTGGCTAATATGTATGAATGTGTGTATTAGAGCACCCCACCCAATGTTAACTAAAAAATTATTAATTTGCAAATAAGTATTATCTGCTCATTTTTTTGGGGATGTCTGCACCCCTGATAGTGACAACATTTGTGAGGTGTCTTCACCCTTTCTAATTCATTCACTTCCTGTCACATAGCCAAACAGGAAGTGAGGGTAAAACCTTACTAATATCTTTTCTTGGGGACACAGAGATCAATCTAAATAGTTTCCCATTATGTAAATTGCTCTCTAGCATTTTGCTGTGTACACCCCAAATTATTAGGGATCTTGGACTTTGGGGTCCATTTACTAAAGGCAAATCCACTTTGCACTACAAGTGCAAAGCAAGGAAGAAAACAAAACAACTTTGCCTCTACAGGATTGGATGTTAAAACCATCAGTGCTTCCTCTCTGATTTTCAGCAACTATGCTTGTACTGCAGAGTGGCTTTGCCTTTACTAAACCCCAAACTAAATAATCATTTGGGGCAGGGATCCTCAAACTACGACCCTCCAGCTGTTGTAGAACTACACATCCCATGAGGCCTTGTAATGCACTGACATTCACAGACATGACTAGGCATGATGGGAATTGTAGTTCCTGAACAACTGGAGGGCCGTAGTTTGAAGACCCATGATTTGGGGTGTACACAGCAGCAGGGCTGGACTGGGACAAAAATTTGGCCCTGGACTTCATCCAGACTGGCCCACTTTGACAGGTCTCTCCCATGGCAGCCGGACAACTCCCGCACCCCCCCCCCCTGGCCACCCAAGCCCCCTCTCCCCCTCCACTAGCCGTTCTACTTTATTAGAGTAGAATGGCTGGTACTGGTACTCTTATAGGCAGTACACCAGTGGGGAAGCTAGACATTATTTCACCCGGGGCAAAGAATCAGTTTGGTGCCCCCCTTATTGGACAAGATTAGGCAGAAGTGAGAAACTCCCAGGCCATAGCTGTTGAGTCAGCTGTCTGTCCCCTCCCCCATGCTCCTCTGTTGTCCCCCCTGCTCCTCTGGTCCTCCCCCTGCTTCTTTGTCCCCCCAAGTGAGCGCTGTGGGGAGGGAGAGGAGGTGAGCGCTGCGGGAAGGGAGAGACAGAGGAGCGGAGGGAGGCGGCGGTCCGCTGTCACTGAAGCCGGCCCACTGAGCCATCGGCCCACCGGGAAACTCCCTGTAGTCCCAATGGCCAGTCCATCCCTGCACAGCAGTGCTGGAGTGCAATTTGCTTAATGGGGACACTAGTTAGATTGACCTGTGTCCCCAAGAAAAGACACTGGTAGGGTTTTAACCTCACTTCCTGTTCAGCTGTGTGACAGGAAGTGAAGCCAATTTTAAGAAAAGGGACACAAAGCTCAACCCAAAAAAAACCACAAAGCAGGGGTTCTAACACTCACTTGGCTTCCCTCAAACACCCACAATTAGAATAGGATTGCCTTGCGCTAGATTTAAGCACAGTGCTGTAAATCAGCACGTCAAGCCTGTCCACCAATAGCAAACCCCCCCCCCCCCCACGGGCCATGTTTGCAGGTTTTACTTCATCTTGCACATGTGCTTTAAAAGACAGTCTGGACAGCAATTCTTGATAAGAGAAATCCACAAAACATGTCCTGTCGGGGGTACTTGAGGGCTGAGGACCACTGCAGAAAAAAGAAAATACTTACCAGTTTGTCTTTAATTTCGAGATTAAACATGGCAAACATTTCATGCCTACACACCAGGAAAGAAGCTTAGACAAAAATCACACATAATTTGTTAGGCCCAAACCTATTTCAGCTGCAGCTGTCAAAATATAGCATGAAAAAGTAACAAAAAACAAACTTCCAAATTTTAAAGTAATTTTTATTGGTCAACAAAACAAGGAAAGCAAAAAAAGACAAACAAACACACAAACAAAAATACATTTCAATAATCAAAATAAACATAGTTTTAAAGTCACATCTTGACAAATTTTTCATAAAATAAGGCCGCATAGACAAATACATCAAAGTGAACATCATTTAAAAATAAACCAAAACCATTGGCAAAATAAAACAAAACCCATGCAACAAACCACATTTGTGTTTAGCAACAGCATTTCTGCCAGCCTGCCCCTTCTGAGGGCAGCTGAGGACTGATCGATCCAAGCTTTTTATAACAGTGCTAGTAATGAAGCAATTGAAATCACATGAACAAATTGCAGTCTCTAGTTTGGGTGAGCTTGTAATTGCGCACACCTGGTATTAACCCAAACCATGCTCTATGAGCATCCAAGTGTTTTTCACCTTTTAAAAAGAAAGGATATTTTTTTCTAAGTGTTTGAGCAGACTCAGTTCATCACACATGTAGGAACCAAGCTGCAATGGCATGAGAGTTTTTTTTTTCCCCTGATCTGATGCTTTCCAGCCTGAAGGGGAAGTGTTAAAGACAGAATTGAACACGCACATTTAATAATCTATTTGTGGGAAAAAAAGGTTGCCAATTTTGTTTGGGAGCCACGTCGCACGACTGCGCAATTGTCAGTTAAAGCGACGCCGTGCCGAATCACAAAAACTGGCCCGGTCATTGACCAGCAATATGGTCCGGGCTCAAGTGGTTAAAAATTCACAAAACACTAAAGTTAGCCCAATTTTTGGTGATAATGTGAAAGATGATGTTACACCGAGTAAATAGATACCTTACATGTCACGCTTTACTATTGAAAACACTCCTGCAATGGGGCCAAAATTCAGTACTTGAAATTCCCCATAGGCGACCTTTTTTTTTTTCAGGTTACCAGTTTATAGTTACAAAGAAGGTCTAGTGCTAAAAGTATTGCTCTCGCTCTAACGCACGCGTCAATACCTGCCGGGGGTCTTCTGCCGGGGCCCCCCACCACCACCCCATTAGGCCCCGGGCTTCGCCGTCTTCTGCCGGAGCCCCCTTCACCATGAGGCTCCTGCCTATGGGGGAGGGCTCCGTCGCTTTCTGCGGGGGGGTTCACCTACCCCCCATCTTCAGCGCCGTCTTTCACCGGGACCCCCTTCACCAGTGAGGCTCCTTGCCTTTGGGAGAGGGTCCCGGGCTTCGCCGGTTTCTGCGGGGGTCTTCAGCGCCGTCTTTCACCGGGACCCCCTTCACCAGTGAGGCTCCTTGCCTTTGGGGGAGGGTCCCGGGCTTCGCCGGTTTCTGCGGGGGTCTTCAGCGCCGTCTTTCACCGGGACCCCAGGGCTTTCTTCCACCGGAGGGCGCCACCCTCCGGGCTTCTGTGGTGCCTTCCGTTTCTGCCTGGCTCCTCCGGGGGCACAGGGCTTGTCTCCGCTGTGTTCTCCCTTCTCTTCCATTCGATGTTGACACGACGAGGTTCCGCGCTGGAATGCCGTCTGAGCAGCGGGCATGGACTTATATAGGGCAATGCCACCATGTGACCTCAACCCATGTGACATCACATTCCCATCATGCCCAGGGAATGTGATGTCACACGGGTTGAGGTCACATGGTGGCATTGCCCTATATAAGTCCATGCCCGCCGCTGACACGGCATGTCAGCGCGGAACCTCGTCGTGTCAACATCCAATGGAAGAGAAGGGAGAGGACAGCGCAGACAAGCCCTGTGCTCCCGGAGGAGACAGGCAGAAGAAGGAAGAGAGAAGAAAGAAGACGGAAGAAAGCCCTGGCTCCGCGGGGGAGCCAGGCAGAAGAGGGAGCAGAGAAAAGACCGGGGAGTTGGCGCACCCCCGGCAGAAGACCAGGAAGACCGGAACCCTGGCGGAAGGCACCGGAAAGACCGGGGGATAGGCGCCATCCCCCGGCAGAAGTCGCCGAAGTCCGGATGGCCCCCCCTAATGTAAAAGAGCTTAAATGGGGTGGGGGCACCCGGCGGAAGGCTCCGGAGAGGACCGAGGGATGGTGCCCTCCCCCGGCAGAAATCACAGAAGCCCAGGGTCCCGGCAGAAGATCGGGAGAGAAGAAACCCCCCCTTGTGACAGAGCTAAAGAAGAAAGGGGGGGCTCCGGAGCTGATTAATAAAATATTTTATTCTGTGTGGTGTTTTATTTAACTTTACATTTCTCCCAGGTGAATGGGTAGAGGTACGATGTACCCCATACTCATTCACATAGGGTGGGGGGCCGGCATCTGGGGGCCCCCTTATTAAAGGGAGCTCGCAGATTCCGATTAGCCCCGCCCGCATACCCCGACAACCAATGGCAAGGGTTGTCGGGAAGAGGCTCTTGTCCTTATCGACATGGGGGCAAGAGTGCTGTGGGGTGGGGGGGCAGTGCCCCCCTCCCCCACAGCACACACTCCCCCATGTTGAGGGCATGCGGTCTGGTACGGCTCAGGAGGGGGGGGCGCTCGCTCATCCCCACCCCCATTCCTGTCCGGGCCAGACTGCGTGCTTGGGATGAGGGCTTGGTTTGGATCTGGCGTGGGTTTAACCGAATCGGCGCGGGTTTAACCCCTCACGTTCCGGACCAAGCCTAAGAGCCTAATGTAGCCCTGGAGGGGGACCCGCGCCGATTTCAAGTTTGAAATTTGGCGCGGAGTTCCCCTTCATGGCTGAAAACAGCTCGGAGATTCCTGTGCGCCGCGTCACGCAGCGCAATCACGGGTACGCCGCTTGGTATTTACCAATATTTTCACGGCGTACTGACAAGGCGCACGGGAAGCTCCGAAATTTCTCTCTACGCATGCCCAGTATGAAAATTAACCTCCCGAGGTTCAGGCGCACTGTGCAAGCGTACGGGGATCTGTTTTCAAAAAACACTTTCACTTTCAATTCGGCCCGCCAAACACTTTCAAACACATGTCACTTCACTTCCCCTGCATCCCCCCACCTCCCCCCTAATAAACTCCCGCCCAAACCCCCGCAATTTACATTTCAATGTGCCGTGCGCCAGGTCTGTACTGGTGCACAATGCACCCTCTCCTGGGCGCACGGAGCACATTAGTAACTAGGGAAATACACTGCACTAGCAGCGTATTTCTTTAGTAAATGACCAAACGGCTGCTACTCCTGCTTTTACTCCATGAGTCATGGAGTAAAGGCTTGGTAAATCAGCCCCTATGTGTTGGAGGAGATATAATTCCCTTCAGAGCTGTGAAAGAGCTATAATGCTATTACTTTCCTCAGAGCTGTGTGAGACTAGATATAAGTTGTGTGGTAGAAGCCAGAACTCACCTCACAGAAATCACCTCACAGAAATCACCTCACAGAAATCACCTCACAGATATCACCTCCCAGATATCACCTCACAGATATCACCTCACAACTACCTCACAACTGTGTGGGAGGAGCTATAGAATCCCTTTACAGCTGTGCGTGAGGAGTTTTAATTACCTCAGCGTCTCCTAGGAAACCAGTGTTTGTTGATATGCAAGCCCTCTAAGCACAGAGAATACTTGCTTGCATTTGTTTTGAATAGTTGTCCTCCTTCAAACAGCTGAGTCTTGTGGCCTGGGAAGAGGGGAGAGAGAGACCCTTGTGAATGGAGGCCTGTTGGGGGAGGAGTGGGAGGGGCTACCCCTGATGGAGGCCTGACTGCTGCCAGCCACAGGGGTAGCCTCAGGGGGAACCACATCCGTAGCCAAAAGGATTTCCCTGGCAATCTCCATATCTTCTTCTTCAGTCTCCCCCCTCATCCTCCCCCCCTCAACCTCCTCATGAGGGGAGGTGTGGCCACTCCCCTCCCCTGGGGACTCCTGCCATTCTTGGGACTCTTCTGCAGCCTCTTGTCCTGGGGATGGTGCAGCCTGGCCTGATGGCCCAGCGACCTCCTGGCCTGATGGCCCAGCAACCTCCTGGCCTGATGGCCCAGCAATCTCCTGGCCATCTGTGGAGGACACAAATCATTCACAGGTTGGAGGATCCACACACTTGGCACATCTTCCCTTCCCCCACCCACACATGCTAATCACCAGACAGAAAAACCCTAAAATTACCTGGCCTCACAGGAGAATCTGATTGAAAGCCAGGCAGGCCTACCACCTGCTGTGGGTGGAAACACTGCAACTGCCCATTCCTCCTCAGTCAGCCTGATGGAGCAGGGTGGGCCTCCTCCAGTGCCCGTGGCATGGGCATGTATTTTGGCCATCTTGTCCCGGACCAGGCTCCTAAGATCGTTGATCTTCTTTTGAATCCCACCGGGGGTCCTCGTCTCCCCCCCCCCCCGCCGCATTGATCTGATCCGTAATTTTTTGTATGATCTCCTTCTTCCTGGCCGGGGTGGTGTTCCGGCTCTCAGGACCATGCAAATAACGCCCATATCGGGTGATGGCCCGAGCAAGTATCTGCTTCTCTGTGGTAGAAAAATTAAGCTTCCTGCGCTTCGGTGCCATAACACCCACCACTCAGCAACAACAAAAAACAAACACAACAAACAAACACAAATACTCACACAACAAACAAACACAAATACTCACAGAAGAAACACACACAAAAATCAAACCACACAAGCAGACAGCTACTACAAATTCAAAAACAAACACGGAAAAAACAAACAGAAAATACACTCAGAAAAAAACAATCAGAAAAAACACACAGAAAATACACTCAGAAAAAAACACACTCTACTACACTCTACTACTCCTCCAAAACTTTTATCTAACACTAAACTCACCAACACACACCAACAGATGACAGAGCAGAAGCAACTTGCTCTAGGAAAGGGGAACACAGTGATGTACTTTTGCAAGGGAAGTGTGTTTGTCTGGGGCTATTTATACACAGGGCGATTCTCAAACTAAGTACGCTTGGCCTTTTACCTATCTCACTGATTGCGCCGAGCCAAGTTCTGCACATGCCCAGTGAGGTCCAGATTCGTGCGCGCATGCGCAGTACGGCCGGCCCTTCATTTGCATGGGGTCACGGCTCATTACAATGGAGCACGCCCACTTCCTTCTCACTAGCAATAACCCTGCTTAACGCCTCGGGATTTAAGTTACGCTAGCGCAATTTTGGGCGCAAATGCGATGTGGATACGGCACTTACGACAACAAATTAGGGCGCCGTAACTTAAATGACATAAGTTTTGAGTAACTTAATTTGCGCCGCTGTTTGTGAATCTGGCCCAGTGTTTTTGGTAGAAAATTACTTAAAACACCCAAACATATATAACATAACATGTTATATATAACATTATCTTTCACAATATAAAAAAAATTGGGCTAACTTTACTGTTGTCTTATTTTTTAATTCAAAAAAGTTTTCCAAAAAAAGTGCGCTATTAAGACCACTGCATAAATACAGTGTGACAGAAAGTATTGCAACTTTTGCTATTTTGCTATTGCAAGAATTGCTTTTATATTCTCTAGGGTGTTAAATATATATATATATATATATATATATATATATATATATATATATATATATATATATATATATATATATATATATATATATATATATATATATATATATTTATTTAACACCCTAGATAATATAATAGCAATACTTGCAATAGCAAAATAGCAAAAGTTGCAATACTTTCTGTGACAATGACACAATGACCCTTTAAGAGCTATGGGCAGAAGTGATGTTTTGACGTCGCTTCCGCCCTGCAATGACTTGGAGACGGGTGGAAGCTATCTTCCCCTCACTCGTCTTGTCAGGCTAGGGACAGGTCTGGATCACCTCCGCTGCTACCGATGGCCACAGTATCGGAGGGCACTGGAGAGCGGTGGGAGGGGGGCCTCTCCCATGGCTGATAAAAGTGATCTTGCAGTGAATCCACCGCAGAGACCACTTTTATCTGAAAGAGAATCGTCGGCTCTTGAAGTGGATACCGGGATATGGTAGCTAGCTGCTACCATAACAACGGTATTCCTCTTCAAAGCCAGGACGTATATAGTCGAATTTCGGGAGTAACTAAATAAATATTTTTTTTTTGGGGACGAAAGCGAAATTCTGAAACAAAATATTTCAGTGTGCACATGTCTATTGGCTGTAGTCTTCTGGAGCTTCATAAATACAGGGATATGACTGTTTAGATCTGAAAATGTAGCACACCACTGGTGGATTTGTTATAGCAATAATAGATCAGCCTCAGAATGTCAATGGATTAATAGTTTTTTCTTTATGAATTCAGGTAAAACATCTTAGAGAGATGAAACTGCAATATTTCTGTTTGTTAATAAAAACTTGACTCTACCCAATGTGCAATCATGTTTCAACATCAAGTCAATTAATTTTTTATGGAAAACTGATTTATTTGCATGCAATAAAAGAAAATATTGTTACCTGAACAATAGTTATATTTTTGTTTGTTATGCACTTACATTGATGTACATATTATACATGTCTAAGCCAAGATTACCATCAATTTAGAATACATAAAAAAAAAATGTAAATTCCCTATCTATCCTTCTTTATGACCATCTTTCTATGTCTGTTTGATCAATATATTGTCTATGTGATTTTATTCTGTAATTTTTATTTATTTACAGGTTTTACAAGCTTGGAGGAACACTATATATATTGCACCCTTTTAATCAGTAAAGACAAAAATGTGTTTTGCTTTTAAGTAAATGTCTGGAATTAAATGTAGGCATATTTAATAGGAAAATGCACAATCTTCTATCTTTTTTTTTTTTTACTTCCACCATAATAAAATGTTATTTGATTGCTATTGGTAAGTGATTTAATTATTGTAAATGCAAATCCTAACATTTGCAAATATACTAACCCTATAATAAATTGATTTGATTTCTGTTAATGTTGAGAATGGCTGTGTATAAAACTGCTGCAAAATTAAATGTATATGTTTTCCTTTACATCCAGTCTCATCTTAATTACTAGAGCTGCTATGCATCCTGTTTTTCCTCTGTAACCTGGTTTTAAAATGTGTCCATTAGCCTTATGCTGCAACAGTTATATATTCCACATCTTCATTTATAGTTCTGTATTGCTGCTAATTATCTACTCATGTTAAAACTAAGTGCATTCCATTTAATTATTCCAGTGCACCTGTTACTCTAAATTTTAAACTATTTTCAGATATTTTTCAAGTATACCTTTATATATCTTATATATCATTTATTGATATTATTATTTTTTATTGCAAATAATAGTTACGGTTTGGAACTTAAATACAATTTCCAATGCATACATTTTTAACATAACACCTAGACTTAAACAAAGAAAATAGACAAGATAATAAAACTTTAAACAATAGGAAAATGATACACAGGGAGAAGAAAGTAGAATATAGAAAACAAATAGTTTTGCCTATTTGAGTATTAAAAGAAATCAAAAAGCACTATATCTGGTTAATTGACAATAAATGAAATAGAAATAATGAAATATTTTGTTTATTGATTTGTTTAGCCCTATACCTATTTTCTTTATTGTGGCTTTCAACATATCACATTCATTTTTTTCAATCTAATAAAGGATTATACAACTTGTATTGGTTGTTTAATATACAGTATATGGTATCAATTACTTGATGAAGGAGAGGATGCTAATTGAGATTGCCAACACATGTAGGATGGAGCATGGGGCACTTCAAAGCTTGTGAGTAAGGAAGTGTAAAATGGCAGGTACAGAGAGCAGACACTTTGTAAGTGATGTACAAAAAGAAATGGGGAAAGCACCAGGGATCTAATATAGGGACAATATAAGGACATGTGAGCCACCAAGAACAATATTATATTGTGTTTGTGTGTACTAGAATTCATTAAAGTGTATTTTTCCCAAAAATGTGCATTATAAAAATGGCTGTGCAAATATCATGGAACATAAACAAATTGTAACAACAACCATTGTAATATCCAGGGTCTCTGCTTTCAAAAAATATATGATGTTTGCGGGTTATAACACAAAAATAGTGCAGCGCTTGTTTAATCAAAATAAAATATACATCAAATATGAACACATCCAATCAGTGATGCTAATCTTTTCAATTGTGTCAACTTTTTTTTACAGTAAATGAAAGTCTCTTTATTCCATGATATGTGTTTACACCAACATAATAATGCAACCTCCGGCTTCACTTAGGTCATTTTAAGTATAGCATTTTTTTCTTTAAGTGGGGTCCCCAGGTCTTTCGCTATTGGTTGTATTTATCCTTGTTCTTCTCTTCCAGCCCTCAGTTATGAGAAAATAGAAAAACTCCAATAGTGCTATAAAAAAAAAAACAGCAAATGCACTCATATTATTTAGTGCACTTCACATCTGTACACTTAGATAGCAAAGGATATATATAAGGACATATGTGGCTAATGGATTAACAAACTAACCACCTTACTTCTGGATTTGCAATGTATGAGATGATGTCACCCAAAACTCTGCCCTTTTTTGTATTATAACTGCATTTTGTATGTATGAGAATAACATTTGGTGCACAGCAGCTGTGGGGATTGGGAACGGGTGATTGTACACAGAATTGGGATTTAGCAGCACAGTGGATTATTTTGTTTAATTTGGTTGGAATGTTTGCAGTTCTAAATAATTTTCGAGAAAAACAATACAGATTTTAACATGTACAGTACAGGCATACCCCACTTTTAAGTACACAATGGGGTTTATTTACTAAAGCTGGAAAGTGCAACATCAGGCTCAATTCTGCATATAAACCAAGGAGCTTCCAGGTTTTCGGCTCACCCTGTAAAATAATTATCTGCTCTGACAATGAGAAGCTGCCTATCCATACAAGGCGAAGCTGCCCATTTTCCAAATTTCTGGATGGACATGCCAGTATGGATCCTACTGGCTTAAACAGCCAGGGATGAGGGTGACACCTAAAAGGTTTCACATCCAATAAACATATTACCAATACACTCTAAAGGGGTGTTTTCAGCTTACCCTGTGAAAGGGTTTTCTGCTCTGACAATGAGAAGCTGCCTAACCATACCAGATGGAGCAGCCCATTTTCCAAACTTCCAGATGGACATGACTGCATAGATTCTGCTTTGTTCAAGCAACCAGGGATAAGGATGCCGACACTCTAAAATAGTGTTTTCCACTCATCCTGTGAAGTCTCCAAACCTTCCAAGCAACAATCTACTTCAGATCCTTCCAAAGAGAAACAGACAAATATGACTGCAGGGATGTTGCCTTGGTCAAGCAACCTAGGATAAAGATGACAATGACACCTAACCAGTTGTCACGATTAAGCAGATGGTCAAGACGCTCCAAAGGAATGACTAGATTTGTCTCAGGCCAATCAATTCTCTCCAGTCTCTCCTAGACAAGGAAAAGAGGACAACCTGTGTCCAGATTGGTAAAATTGGTGAAATGCCTATATATAGAGGTGAAGCTTTGGAAGTAGAAGACAGATGGATGTGGAATGGATCAAGTGCTTGTTCGTCAAAATTGAAGTATATCATCACAGCAGGATGTCAAAGTTATGCCCTTTTGAACGAATAGAGGTCCAGGGGTTGGGGTCACCCCTTTGATCAGTATGTGTCCTTTGTGGGATTGGCCATATACATGATCTTACTGTCAGAAGATGTGACCTTCAAGGACAAACGCTAGCACTACATTTCTTTTTCTTAATTGCAGAAGGTCAAGCCTAAACTTAATGGTGGCCAGTTTGGTTTCCTGCTGCAAGATGAAGGTCTACTGAATTAAAGAAAACTGAAAACTCAAGAGTCAGTTTTCCACATTCACTCTCATGCCAGAGAGCTTAGCTTCTGCGTTTTCTGGCCAGAAGTCCTGGAAAGACAGGGAAGCCAATGCATAAGAGAGGCAAACGGATGTCAAATGCGCTGTGAAGATTTGTCTTACGAATCAACGCTAAGCATACTTGTAGTGGAACATGGCATATATGCCCAGAATATTCGCTGATCAAGATTTTACGCCGGACCCTTCAGAAGCCTGCTCTGAATGCCCACAGGCGAGGTTTGACTTAGTTCTTTGAGCAAGCATGCATTTTGGCTATCTCTGTCTTCACCGGCATTCAGCGGGCTTCAAACGCTTAATTATGTCATCAGATGCCTTCAATCACCCTGTGGTGCCTCTCACTGAAACTGATTTACTTGTGGCTATGACATCAGCATTGGTGTCCTTGGGGTTTAGAGGTCCCATACTCGCGTACTTCCCAGACAGGATGGTGCTCATGCCAATGCTCGCATTTGTGCCTGAACTGACCTTCAAAGTCCATATCACACAAGAGGTTTTTCCTCCTACATTCCCTTTGGGGAGTATTCAGGAAGATAGCTGTTGGTTGTGGGCTAAGCTCTAAAATATTTAATCAAGGCGACTCCTGCCATCAGGAAGTCTGTGCATCTGTTTGTCATTTTCAGGTGGAACACAATAGATCTTGCTGGAAGTCATGAAAACATTATCTTTTGGTTGGTAACCTCATTTCCTTGGCCTGCAGGTTATAGGGCTGGCTGTGCCAGAAAAATCACGGCACTCTCACTAGAAGGGTCCGGACCTTGAGAGTGACAGGGGTGTTTCAAACTATCTGCAATGCAGCTATGTGCACACCAAGATAGTCATATTCATGACTTAATGACTATTGAGTTTGTCTGGGGCATCATGGCTTCTGTTACTGTTTTAGTCAGAGTTGTGGAGTGTGTAGCATTATCCTTCCCCTGTTTTGGCTAGTTAAATCCCAGCTGTTCTGACATGGACTCGTCAGGAAAACGGAAAATTGAATTCAAATACTTACTGTAATTTTCCTTTCCTGACAAGCTCCATGTCAGCACAGAAAACGCCCAGTTAAGTAGTAATAGTTACGAAACGCTGAGGCCGAGGTGAGTGAAAAAATTATAGTTAAGTCCTGATCACGTGGGGGTGGGCGGAGCCTCATCCAGCTGTGCTGACATGGAGCTTGTCAGGAAAGGAAAATTACAGTAAGCCTTCAAGACTCTGCTTTCTCCTGGCTCTCCTCCTACCTATCACAGCGCTCCTTCAGTGTGACTTATAACTCTGTTTCCTCCTCTCCGTTTCCTCCATTTACACCTCCTTCCTTGGTCTGTTAATAAACTCCCATGGATTCCAGTACCAGCTCTATGCTGACGACACACAAATCTATCTCTCTACTCCTCACCTCACTCCTTCTGTCTCCTCTCGCATTAATAATTTACTAACTGACATATCAACATGGATGTCGCACCACTTCCTCAAACTCAATCTTTCTAAAACTGAGCTCATAGTTTTTCCTCCAGCCTGTGCCCCTCTCCCTGACTTTTCCACCCATCGAGATTAATAAACCAACCATCAGTCCCTCACCTCATGCCAAGGTACTAGGAGTAATCCTAGACTCTGATCTGTCCTTTCAGCCCCAAGTCCAATCACTGTCCAAATCTTCCAGACTTCACCTCAGAAACATCTCCAAAATACGCCCCTTCCTAACCATCGAGTTCACTAAGCAACTTATTCACTCCCTTGTTATCTTTCGTCTTGACTATTGTAATTACCTCCTCACTGGCCTACGTCTCCGCAAGCTATCCCTTCTTCAGTCTATCATGAATGCTGCTGCCAGACTCATCCACCTTACCAACTGTTCAGTGTCTGCCACTCCTCTCTGCCAATCCATTTACTGGCTTCCCATTGCCCAACGATTACAATTCAAAACAATAACATAAAAAGTCATTCACAATTTTGCCCCAATTTTGCCCCAAGCTACATCACCAATCTTATCTCCAAATATCACCCAAACCGTCTTCTCTGCTCCTCCCAAGATCTTCTGCTCTCTAGATCCTTTGTCTCCTCCTCCCATGCTCATCTCCAGGACTTCTCTAGAGCCTCTCCCAACCTCGAAAACTCACTGCCCCAATCTGTCCGGCTATCTTCTACTCTGATCACTTGTAGGCGATCCCTAAAAACTCATCTTTTCAGGGCCTAACCTGCCCACAGATAACAACCAACCCTTCTACTCCCTATCAGCTCATCCCTCACAGTTCCTACCTTTTTTTCTGCAGCCCCTCCCTCTTATATTGTAAGCTCTCAGGGGCAGGGCTCCTCTAACCCTCTTGTGTTGAATTGTACTGTTGGTGTAGTGTCGCCCTACATTGTAAAGCGCTGCACAACCTGTTGACGCTATATAAATCCTGTATAATAATAGTAATAACTTCATTCACAACAGCTGTGATTCCTATAGTGATGCTGTGATTGACCCACAGCTATCACATGCAGGCCCGGATTTACTCCCTTTGTCGCCCCGAGGCCGGGTCCCTCAATGCCGCCCCCCCCCCATTAAAGGGGGGGCGACGCGCGGGGGTAAGCGATTTTTCCCAGACAATGACTGGTGTTAGTGCTTCAATCATCCCGGCACCATGGTTGTTATGGTGTCAGGATGATTGAAATGCATTATTTCTATCATTACATTGTAATATAAAATGAAATAGTTAAACTCAACATAAAGCAGAATGAGTGTGAGCCCTGAGCGTGTCACTTGCCACCGTTGCTTGTCACCAGATGGGAATGTCACTTGCCACACTGCCTGCCACCAGATGGAGATTTCACTTGCCACGCTGCCTGCCACCAGATGGTGATGTCACTTGCCACGCTGCCTGCCACCAGATGGGAATGTCACTTGCCACACTGCCTTCTACCAGATGGGAATGTCACTTGCCACACTGCCTGCTACCAGATGGAGATGCCACGCTGCCTGCTACCAGATGGGGATGTCACTTGCCACGCTGCCTGCCACCAGATGGGAATGTCACTTGCCACAACTGCCTGCCACAAGATGGGGATGTCACTTGCCACACTGCCTGCTAGCAGAATGGGAATTGCCACAGTTACCTGGCTGCCACTCAAAAAGTATCAGTTTGTCACTAATTGCATGTAAAATCAAGTACCCTCCAGCATTGCAGAGTACTTGCAGCCAGGTACAATGCTGTCAACCTCTCCTCTCCCACGCGGGGAAACTAGCTGCAGGTTAACCGTGAAACAGAGGCACATGAGACTCGAGTGAGAGATGAGAGTGAGGGCGGGCGGTGAGAGATGACGTAATCTTCTCTCTTCTGTGTCACGCAGCCTGTATGTAAGGGCGGAAGTTGGAACAACAGTGCGAACAATGAGAGAAGATGTAATCTCTCTCCGCCACCGCACGGCCCGCACCGCTGAAAAAAATCCTTGTCTCCTCCGCCGCGCGGTGCCGCCCCTGCAAACAGTGCCGCCCCGAGGCCTGGCCTTGTTGGCCTTGTGGGAAATCCGGCCCTGATCACATGGTACCTGGGTCAATCACATAACCATGTGATAGCTGCGGGCCAATCACAGCATACAATAGTAAATCACAGCTTTTATGAATGTGACCCATTTATGACAGTTCAAAACATTGCTGATACAGTGACCATCACTGTAACAGCAATTAAAGGGTAAAAAAAAATCCCTGATCACCCTGTCAGAGTAGTACAGTATCACTATGAAAGCATGTAAAAAAAATAGTAAGGTTATTTTTTAACATGCTGTCACCATTCAGTATCTATAATCACCACCACACTAGTCTTATGATGTCACTGTATTGCATGGTGATAGTATGTATAAAAAATAGTGAAAACAAAATGTAACCACTTACCAACTATCCCATAGCAGGTTTACTGCTACAGGGCGGCCGCACTGTGCCTGCACTTTTGGGTATCAGGTGCGAGTGCACGCCACTGGTGGCTCACCCCCTGCTGTGTTTCTACACAACGGGAGTTGATCAGCAGGTCCCGATGTCCTCCAGCACCCGCTGATAATTCTGTACACAGGCAGAACAGCGATCTGCCTAGAGTGCCTTGCAAAACTATTCACCCCCTTGACATTTTTTGTGTTTTGTTGCCTCACAACCTGGAATTAACATGGATTGTTTGAGGTTTTGCATCATTAAATTTACAGAACATGCCCACAACTTTGAAGATTTTTTTTATTGTGAAGCAAACAACAAATAGGACAAAATAACAATAAAAGTCAATGTGCATAACTATTCACCCCCCTAAAGTCAATACTTTGTAGAGCCACCTTTTGCGGCTATCATAGCTCCCCACAGCATGATGCTGTCACCACCATGTTTCACTGTGGGGATGGTGTTCTTTGGGTGATGTGATGTGTTGGGTTTGCACCAGACACCACCAGACACCAGACACCATTTTTTTTGATGGCCAAAAAGTTCAATTTTAGTCTAATCAGACCAGAGCACCTTCCTCCATACATTTTGGGAGTCTCCCACATGCACTCAAAATGAGCCCAACTCTATGGAGCGTACGGCTTATTGTTGTCCTATGTACAGATACTCCAGTCTCTGCTGTGGAACTCTGCAGCTCCACCAGGGTTACCTTAGGTCTCTGTGCTGCCTCTCTGATTAATGCCCTACTAGCCCGGCCTGTGAGTTTTGGTGTCTGGCCATCTCTTGGCAAGTTTGCTGTTGTAAAAATTTGGAAAAAACTGTGCTAAAACACAAATAATAAGGAAAGCTGCCAGCACTCAAACAAACAAAGTAAAACAGAAATATGGAATAAATAGTGTAGCGCTTAACCACTTAACCCCGGACCATATTGCTGGTCCAAGACCAGAGCACTTTTTGCGATTCGGCACTGCGTTGCTTTAACTGACAATTGCGCGGTCGTGCGACGTGGCTCCCAAACAAAATTGGCGTCCTTTTTTTCCACAAATAGAGCTTTCTTTTGGTGGTATTTAATCACCTCTGCGTTTTTTATTTTTTGCTCTATAGACAAAAATAAAGCGACAATTTTGAAAAAAATTATATTTTTTACTTTTTACTATAAAAAAAATTCCCCCAAAAATATATAAAAACAACATTTTTTTTCCTCAGTTTAGGCCGATACGTATTCTTCTACATATTTCTCATTAAAAAAATCACAATAAGCGTTTATTGATTGGTTTTCGCAAAAGTTATAGCAGGTAGTTTTATGGCATTTTTATTAAAAAATTTTTTTACTAGTAATGGCGGCGATCAGCGATTTTTTTTGGTACTGTGACATTATGGCGGACACTTTTGACACATTTTTGGGACCATTGGCATTTTTATAGCGATCAGTGCTATAAAAATGCATTGATTACTATAAAAATGCCACTGGCAGGGAAGGGGTTAAGTATGTTCCCTGGGTGTGTTCTAACTGTAGGGGGGGTGGACTCACTAGGGGAAATGACTGATCGCTGTTCATACATTGACAGGACCGGGAGCTGTGTGTTTACACACACAGCTCTCAGGTTTTCGCTCTGTAATGAGCGATCGCGGGTGCCCGGCGGTGATCGCGACCGCCGTGCACGCACGCGGGAGTCAGGAGCCCCTAGTGCCCGCTTCGCCTGCCGACATAGAGCTACGGGCTCTCGCGTAGGAGAGCCGACCTGCCGCCGTAGAACTGCGGTGGCTGGTCAGCAACCAGTTAAAAAATCAATAATGAATAATAGTACCACAATGTGAATAATGATAATCAAAAACGGTGCATAAAGAAAAAAGGATGACATATTAAGGAAGCCAAAAAGGCTTCAATAGCCAATGTAAAAGTCCGTTGTGATAAACAAAATGTGAAGTGATCCTTCCAAAAGAACTGGCACAGGATACAGGAGTTACAAGTTGACTGTTGAAATACTCAAAATCTTCATATAATGAACAAATGAGGTACTCTTACCGCAACTGATGGACTCATCTGTTATATAACAGTGGGTCAAACGGACTTGGGGTCTCAAAGACCTGGATCAAAGCAGGGGAATCTCTGTGGTTTCCAAAGGAATCTGAAACAATCCTGTAGAGAGTTGTGCAATATACTGGAACATGGAGATAGCACTCCTTCCACTAGCAGGCAAATGTCAATGTAGATCTGTGTAAGCTCCCAATAAGTGTAGAAAGAGGAACGGAAAAGAAAAGAAAAATGCTCCCAATGATGCAGGTCAAAAAAAATTATTAAGGTTTATTTAAATAAAATTGCCATACAGAAAATGACAACAAATTAAAAGGTGATCACGATGAAAAAGTTTAAAGGAAATGTGGGGTACAGTAATGCTGGCCCGACGCGTTTTGACTAAGAGAGTTAGCAACTCGGGCTGTTGTGCCATGTTCTTTCCATTTGGTTATGATATATTTGATGGTGCGCCTAGGGATCATCAAAGATTTGGATATTTTTGAGAACCTAACCCTGACTTGTACTTCTCAACAACATTGTCCCTTACTTGTTTGAAGAGTTCCTTGGTCTTCATGGCAGTGTTTGGTTAGTGGTGCCTCTTGCTTAGGTGTTGCAGCCTCTGGGGCCTTTCAAAAAGGTGTGTATATGTAATGACAGATCATGCAACACTTAGATTGCACACAGGTGAACATAATTTCACTAATTATGTGACTTTTGAAGGTAATTGATTGCACCAGAGCTTTTTATTGGCTTTGTAACAAAGGGGCACCTGCCAATTATAATTTTTTTATTTCTGAAAAATAGTTTTATGTATATATTTTTTCTAATTTTACTTCACCAACTTAGACTATTGTGTTCTGAACCATCACATATATTTCAGATTACAAAAACATTGAACAAAAGGCTGTAATGTAACAAAATAGGTAAAAAGCCAAGGGGGTGAATATTTTTGCAAGGCACTGTATGTAAACAAGGCAGATTGCCGTCAGTACAGAAGTCATGGATCCTGTGTTCCTGTAAAGCACTAGTAAAAGCCCCTTCCCAGTACACTGAAACACCAGCTAGGCACACAGTTAACCTGTTCCCAGCCAGTGTCATTAGTACAGTGACAGTACATATGTTTAGCACTGATCACTGTAATAATGTCACTGGTCCCCAAATAAGACTCAAAAGTGTCAGTTAGTGTACAATTTGTCCACCCGCAATATCACAGTCCTGCTATAATGCCGCGTACACACCATCACTTTATGTGATGGAAAAAACCGACATTTTTAAAAACGTCAATTTAAATGACCGTGTGTGGGGGAAAACGTTGTTTTATGTCTTGTGAAAAACGACAAACAAAATTGAAGCATGCTTAAATTTTTTGTGTCGTTTTTCAAAACGTCGTTTTTTGTTTCACAAAAATTTACCTTGTGTAGCAAAAAACGACGTTTAAAACAACGTTTTTAAACCCGCGCATGCCCAGAAGCTAGTTATGAAGCAAGCTTCAATGGAAAAAAGTGGTGAATGTAACCTCGCTTTGCTAGAGCATTGTGAAAAAACGATGGTGTGTAGGCAACATCGTTTTTGAAAATTGAAGTTTCAAAAACTTCACAGAAAATGTTGTTTTTTTCCATCACATAAAGTGATGGTGTGTACGCGGCATAAGTCGCTGATCACCACCATTTCTAATAGAGAAAAACAAATAAATACAAATTCCATAAATATATCCCATTGTTTGTAGACGCTAACCAATCAATATATACTTATTAGGAATTTTATTTACCAAAAATGTGTAGCAGAATACATATTGGCCTAAATTGATGAATTGATATTGGATATGTTTTATAGCAGAAAGTAAAAAATATTGCCCCCCCTCGGATGCCCGCCCAGGACCACCAGGGATGGCCACCACACTGGACCACCAGGTATGCCCCCTAGACCACCAGGGAAATGCCAATCTGTGTCCAGGCAGCTGCCAATCAATGCCCAGGCAGCTGCCAAGCAGTGCCCATAAACCATGCCTAGCAGTGCCAGTGCCACCAGGGATGAGTATCAGTGCCATCTATCAGTGCCACATATCAGTGCTCATATCAGTGCTCATCAGTGCCCAGCAGTGCCACCTCACAGTACCAACCAGTGCCCAGCAGTGCCACCTATCAGTGCCACCAATAAGTACCCATCATTGCAGCCTTTAAGTGCCCAGTGTCACCTATCAGTGCCCATCAGTGCCCACCAGTGCCATCCATGAGTTTCCATCAGTACAGCCTATCAATGCCCATCAGTGTGGCATATCAGTGCCATCCATCAGTGCCGCCTACTAGTGCCCATCAGTGCCGCATATCAGTGCCACCTCATTGGTGCCACCTCATCGGTGCCGCCTTATCAGTGCCCATCAGTGCTGCCTTATCAGTGCCCATCAGTGAAGGAGAAAACTTATTTATTTACAAAATTTGATAACAGCAACAGAATTTTTTTTTTTTTTTTTTTTTTTTTTAAAGTTCACTCTTTTTTATTTGTTTAGCAAATAACTAAAAAATGCAGAGGTGATCAAATACCACCAAAAGAAAACTCTATTTTTATGTACAAAATGATGAAAATTCTGTTTGGGTACAGTGTAGCATGACCACGCAATTGTCATTTAAACACCGACAGTGCAGAAAGCTGAAAATTGGCTTGGTCAGGAAGGGGGTGTAGGTGCCGGGTATTAAAGTGGTTAATATACTCTTACTAGGATTTTTTTTTTTTTTTTACAAAAGTGGCCATAGCCACTGGCAATAATCACATGTAAAAATCTGACATGCTGGTTGTACCTTAGTCGATCAATAGATCAACTTGGGTACAATCAACATGCCTATAGAGGGTTTGAATCTCGGCCTGTCTCTGCTGAATTAGACAAGATTCGAGCCATCTATGCCCAGTTTACAATTACCTAGTTGTGGTAAGCTAAAGGAAAGTGCACAGAGATTATACAATCAAATAGTACAGTGTAAGGACAACTTAAAGGTTCCGTCATCTCTTGCTCTGACACAGCTTTCCCAACTGAGTTTCTTCAGCTGACTCTCTAGCCTTTGATATTTACCCTAGGAATCTGATATTTAAAGGGTGCTGAGACAGACATGTGCACAACAGATTTGAGGCTGCATATGCACAGTCAATTCGCCCTTTCTTTCAGCCAATGAGTATACAAAATGAAAAAAAATATAAAATAGTCGAACATAAAAACTACTGTTACATTGGTGCATCGTGGTACATCAATTATTATAGTAAATAGTTAAACTACAAAGCAAAAGGTACAATTAAAAAAACTGTATGTGTTAACCCATCTCTGCAACATAGGGAGGATTTAGGGTGATGTGGATGATTTAGGTAGGGTACCGTGAGTCTATGTGAAACATAAGCTTTAACATGTAAATATTGAGAAGTACAATATTGCTAGCAGAGCACCACAAAACCTTGTTTCATAGCTCAGATATAGTGCTAACATTACAACAGTGAAAATAAATGGTGAAAAAGTTCAAATCAATAAATGAGTAGTCCCGCCACACAGGCAAATTCATAAAACAATCTCCCAAGTGCACCAACGAATCCACAAGAAGAGTGCTTGAAAGGAAAGATCCTCCACCAAGGTTATAAAGGGCCTCTTACCGGATGGAATTGATCTCCAGATAATAAGAGATCACACACAGCATGATAAGAGGTACTGGGATGGTATCACATAGGCAGCCACAGCAATGGAATCCTTATCAGAATGTATCCTTATTTAGGCAGGAACTCCCATTAGAAATCCACAGGTATGCAAGAAACAAAAGGGCTCACATAGTGTAAAATCCTTTTTTAATAGTTCAAAGTAAATGAAATTACACTTACATGAATTCTGATAAAAACGAGCACATAAAAGCCGGCCAGCTTAAACAAAACAGCCCGTATCCGGGTAGATGGTACGCGGTGACGTCAGCACGCCGCCTCCCAGGGTACGTCACCGCGTACCATCTACCCAGATACGGGCTGTTTTGTTTAAGCTGGCCGGCTTTTATGTGCTCGTTTTTATCAGAATTCATGTAAGTGCAATTTCATTTACTTTGAACTATTAAAAAAGGATTTTACACTATGTGAGCCCTTTTGTTTCTTGCATACCTGTGGATTTCTAATGGGAGTTCCTGCCTAAATAAGGATACATTCTGATAAGGATTCCATTGCTGTGGCTGCCTATGTGATACCATCCCAGTACCTCTTATCATGCTGTGTGTGATCTCTTATTATCTGGAGATCAATTCCATCCGGTAAGAGGCCCTTTATAACCTTGGTGGAGGATCTTTCCTTTCAAGCACTCTTCTTGTGGATTCGTTGGTGCACTTGGGAGATTGTTTTATGAATTTGCCTGTGTGGCGGGACTACTCATTTATTGATTTGAACTTTTTCACCATTTATTTTCACTGTTGTAACCTTAGCGTGATCTTTTTTCCTTTACATTTGTCTTTGTGTAGTATAACACTTTTTGATCGCAGCTTCACATATTTCTGTTAAACAAGCGCAATATTTCTTTTGTACTATAGTGCTAACATTAAGTCATTACTCAGCTTGCCATCAGTGTTTCTTGCTTTTTCGTTTTTGTCAATGCAGGACATATGGTTTTTGTAATGTTTGGTTTGGGGAATAGTTATACAAATTAATCATAAAGCGATGCTGTCCATTTTTTGGATCATAGAAAACTAACAATCTTAAAAGAACACTGCAACGAAAACGGAAACTAGACCTTTAAAAGATCAACAATAGGTATAGGCTACCTGCTGTTTCTGATTTTGATCTAGGTCTAGCTGTGAACCCAAATTACTGTACATTGGAAATGTAGTGATTAAGTTATCTAGGTGTTCCCAACCATAGCTTATATAGTCTCTTTGCCAGCTCTCATAGAAAAAAAAGAGAAAATGTGTAGGTAGGAATCGTATGGGAGCACAACAGTGCACAAGAGACTTTTCTGAATCTAAACAGCAATGGATTACATAATGTTAAGTTAAAGGTAAATTTGACTTTAAGTTGGCTGACTTTATTGCTTGAGGCAAGGTTGCTATTTTGTCTGGCACTAAACAGAAACATTGTGTATCAATTCCCTTGACCAGAGTACAGTATTTCACTTTCTAATGAATCTTGGTGACAAGGGTAACTGTGCAGAAGGCTCTAACTTAACAATTTCAAGAGAACAGAACAAATATTTTATCAATCTCTCAGATTTTAATATGTTCTCCAATATGCTTAGGTGAGTCAATCATCAGTTTGTTCACATTAATTCTGTATATGGCACATTGTCCACTCACCATTATTTTTATAGGGGAAATGCAAAGTCACTTTAGACCATTAAATGCTGCATCACAAACCTTTATTTAAAGTGCACCTTCTCTCCCTTTTGCTAAAATTCACATCAGTGTGCATTTCTGTATTCTAATGTGAAATCATCTAACATTTTTTATTTATTTTTGTAGATTTTCTTTATTTACAGGCATACCCCACTTGTAAGTACACAATGGGGTTTATTTACTAAAGCTGGAAAGTGCTAAATCAGGCTCGCAATGAGCTTCTAACCCCAGCTTGTTCAATTAAGCTTTGGTAATAAAACCTGGAAGCTCATTGGTTTCTATGGGCCAGATTCACGTAGAAGTGCGGCGGCGTAACGTATCGTAGATACGAACAGAAGATAGTGTAACGTATCGTAGATACGTTACACCGCCGCAAGTTTTCATCGCAAGTGCCTGATTCACAAAGCACTTGCAATGAAAACCTACGCTGGCGGCCTCCAGCGTAAGCCCGCGTAATTTAAAGGGGCGTGTGCCATTTAAATTAGGCGCGCTCCTGCGCCAGACCTACTGCGCATGCTCCGTTTCGAAATTCCCGCCGTGCTTTGCGCGAAGTGACGTCATTTTTTCGAACAGCGACATGCGTATCGTACTTTCGTATTCCCGGACGTCTTACGCAAACGACGTTGATTTTTTAATTTCGACACGGGAACGACGGCCATACTTTATACAGCACATACGTGTGCTGTGTAAAGTTTGGGCACCCAAAACGACGACTAAATTTGCGACGGGAAACTAGACTAGCAGCGACGTAGCGAACGCGAAAAACCGCCGTGGATCGCCGTAACTCCTAATTTGCATACCCGACGCTGGTTTACGACACAAACTCCCCCCAGCAGCGGCCGCGGTACTGCATTCTAAGATCCGACAGTGTAAAACAATTACACCTGTCGGATCTTAGGGCTATCTATGCGTAACTGATTCTATAAATCAGTCGCATAGATACTCTGAGAGATACGACGGAGTATCTGAGATACTCCGTCGTATCTCCTTTGTGAATCTGGGCCTATGTCCCCACTGATGCCCCCTGGGAAAGCAACAACATCAGTGCCTTTGGGGTGATCTCATACCTACCGTATTTTCCGGCGTATAAGACGACTGGGCGTATAAGACGACCCCCTAATTTTCCAGGAAAAATTTTGGTTTTGGGATATACTCACTGTATAAGACTACCCCCTTCTTACTAGTGTTTCTGGAAGCTGAGGGGGAGCCAGAACCGCTGACAGAAACAGGCTTTTTCAAATCTCACTGCACTGTGCCATTACATTACATTCCTCACTGTGCCATTACATTGCATGCTCCCACTGTGCCATCAGTTGCCCCTCACTGTGCCATCACTTGCCCCCACTGTGCCATCACTTGCCCCTCACTGTGCCATCACTTGCCCCTCACTGTGTCATCACTTGCCCCTCTCTGTGCCATCACTTGCCCCCACTGTGCCTGAACTTGTTGCCCCCACTGTGCCTGAACTTGCTGCCCCCCAGTGCAATCACCGAAAACACTCACTTTTTTTGCCAGCGGTGACAGTCTCCGTACTGCGAGCGCTAGCGTCAATGATTTGAAAGCCGCGCCTTCTCTTCAGAGTGTTCTGTGATAGGCGGAACACAAATTTTCCCAGCAGCGCCTCTGTTCTGTGTTCCGCCTATCACGGACATCTTCTCATCTCGTCCGAGGTGACACTCTGAGGAGAAGGAGCGTCTTTTAAATCATTGACGCTCGCGCTCGCAGTATGGAGACTGTCACCGCTGCCAAAAAAAGTGAGCACAAAGACCATACCCGGCGTATAAGACGACCCCCGACTTTGGATGCATGTTTTTGCATCCAGAAAGTCGTCTTATACGCCGGAAAATACGGTAATCTGTGATATGCAGTGCCTTGAAAAAGTATTCATACCCCAGATATCTTGCACATTTTGTCATGTTACAGCCAAAAATTTTAATTTATTTAATTGGGATTTTATGTGATAGACCAATACAATGTGGCACATAATTGTGAAATGGAAGGAAAATAATAAATGGTTTTCACAATTGTTTACAAATAAATATCTGAAAAGTGTGGCGTGAATTTGTATTTAGCCCCCTTTACTCTGATACCCCTAACTAAAGTCTAGTGGAACCAATTGCCTACATAAATCACCTAATTAGTAAATAGAGCCCATCTGTGTGTATTTTTTTTTTTGTAAAATCTTTTTTTATTATATTTTTCATTAGCATACAAAATTAGCCCACACAGGGGCCACATCTGTGTGTAATTTAATCTCAGTATAAAAACAGGGGTTCTGTGAAGCCCTCAGAGGTTTGTTAGAGAACCATAATGAACAAACAGCATCATGAAGGCCAAGTAACACACCAGATAAGTCAGGGATAAAGTTGTGGAGAGGTTTAAATCAGGCTTAGGTTATAAAAAAATATCCCAAGCTTTAAACATCTCAGGGATCACTGTTCAATTCATCATCCAAAAATAGAAAGAGTATGGCACAACTAAAAACCTATCAAGACATGGCCATCCACCTAAACTGACAGGCCGGGTAAGGAGAGCATTAATCAGAAAAGCAGCCAAGAGGCCCTTGGTAACTCTGGAGGAGCTGCAAAGATCCACAGCTCAGGCAGGAGAATCTGTTCACAGGACAACTATTAGTGCTCTCCACAAATCTGGCCTTTTTGGAAGAGTGACAAGAAGAAAGCCAATGTTGAAATAAAGTCATAAGAAGTCCTGTTTGCAGTCTGCGAGAAGCCATGTGGGGGACACAGCAAACTGCGAGAGAAGGTGCTCTGGTCAGATGAGACCAAAATTGTACTTTTTGGCCTAAAAGCAAAACGCTCTGTGTGGGGGAAAACTAACACTGCACACCATCCTGAACACACCATCCCCACTGTGAAACATGGTGGTAGCAGCATGTTGTGGGAATGCTTTTCTTCAGCAGGGACAGGGAATCTGGTCAGAGTTGATGGGGAGATGGATGGAGCCAATTACAGGGCAATTTTAGAGGAAAACCTGTTAGTCTGCAAAAGGCTTGAGACTGGGGCGGTGGTTCACCTTCCAGCAGGACAATAACCCTAAACATACAGCCAGAGCTACATTGGAATGGTTTAGATCAAAGCATATTTATGTGTTAGAATGACCCAGTCAAAGTCTAGACCCAAATCCAATTGAGAATCTGTGGCAAGACTTGAAATTTGCTGTTCACAGATGCTCTCCATCCAATCTGACAGAGCTTAGGCTATTTTGCAAGGACGAATGGGCAAAGTTTTTACTCTCTAGATGTGCAAAGCTGGTAGAGACATCCCCAAAAAGACTTGCAACAGTAATTGCAGTGAAAGGTGGTTCTACAAAGTATTGACTCAAGGGGGCTGAATATAAATGCATGCCATGCCTTTCAGATATTTATTTGTAAAAAAAAATTAAGATCCATTTATCATTGTTCAAGCTCATCTCATGCATGCTTTGTATGATGTTAAATTCATATTTTTTTTTTAAAGAAGCCCTCTCACAAGATCTTGGGGGGAGGCGTTTTCTTTAAACAGACAAAGGTAATATTGCACATACTTGCGCAAGATGAGATGCATGCTACTCCATCTTTCGCATGTGCACTAGGACTAAATTTTGAGCTGGCTCCAGGAAAAAAAAAATCTAAATAGGAGTAAGGACACCAACAAAAGAAAGGCATCAAAAAGGATAAAAGGGGAAGGAGGATGAGTTTGGAGGTAGGGAAGTGCATTTCATTAGGATGTCTTCATTTTATTTCTATAAAAGGAAGGGGAAGGTTCTCTTTAAATGGTAATGTGCAATTCAGTTTAAAAACCGGGCAAATCAGCCAGTGAATGTGGATGAGTAAATTTATTTCAGCTAAATCAATTTCACAGTGAATGCACAAATTTAACCTCTACAGAAGTTTATCTAATCAAAATTAGCCTTAAAGTGGTTGTAAAGCCTAAACAGTTTAGACATTAGTAGGCCCCCTCACCAGGGCTCAAGTCCTGCGGGAACGCGTGGGAATGGAGTTCCTGCACTATTTTCACAGCAGGAACTCAGTTCCCTTTGCAGGACTAGAGCAGGCGAGCCGCCCGAGCCAATCCTTCACTAAGCGGTGATGCCCAGCTTGAGTCACTGTCAGGGGCAGGCGAACCTCAGTAATCCTTTATGTTACAGGCCGCTTCCTGTATATGGATTCATCGGGTAGTGTGCGGGTATTCCGTCACTTCCTCGTTGCCGCAATGTCTCCTGGGAGCTTTTGTCATTGTTCCCAGGAGACATTGCGGAAGTCTGCAGTGAGTAATCGCGGGATTTAGAAAGAACTTGCTTCTTTTTTTGAAAAAACAAACAAAAACATGCGGTTTAGTAATTATGCATATGAGCGTATAATTTTAATTTTTTTGGGTGGGGGAGTGGATCTTGGGTGGGAGTTCCCACACTTTTTTCCCCAGGACTTGACCCCTGCCCCTCACCCACCTTTTAATTACCTGAGCCCTCATTTTATCCAGTGCTGTACAAGTCTTCAGATCTTCTCTCCCTTTACTTCATGGTCTCACTGTGTTTGCTGAGGCAGTGGAAGCCATTGGCTCCCACTGTTGTCAATCAAAGATAGTGATGAGGGAGCTGGGGGTGGGGCCTAGTCCTGCTGTCTGTGTCAATATACACAGACAGCAAGACTTGGCAGGGAGCCCGCATGATTGCTCCATAGAAAGTGACTTTCTATGGGGGCACTCGATGGAGGGGATGACCCAGGAGCATTGGCAGGAGACCCAAGAAGAAATGTTTTGGGGCCACTCTAAACAGATAAGTATAAACCCATTTATTATTTTTTTTTAATTATACATTTACAACCAATTAAAATTAAAGACTTTGCTTATTAAAAATTTGATAAAAAGATGTATTGCACCTCTAAGAATTTCCCATGTTGCTCCCCCCCCCCCCTGTGATTACAGGGACAAGAGTATTGTACCAAAGAGTTTATGAGCAGAATGTACATGGACATAATAGCAGTGTTGTTTGATAGTGACAGTCTTGCAGATAATTCAATTATCACAATGTGGTCCTAAACAACAACACTAACTTGAAAATACTGGGGAAAAGAAGTCAAGAGCTGGAAATGTTTTTTTTTTTTTTTAAATCAAGTAATTTTTTGACTCTGAAAGCAAGATACGCCTGAAAATAGGCTTCATCCAACCGACGTAAGTTTCCTATGCCATTGTATCGTGGGCGCATAGTTACGCTGGCCGCAACGGGCGCTCCCATTGATTTACGATTCGAATATGCAAATGAGTGAGATATGCCGATTCACGAACGTAGTTGCACCCGGCGCATAACATACGCGGTTTGCGTAAGGCTTACGTCCGGCGTATAGTTAATACCCATCTATGAGGCGCAACTCAAGCAAAGGTATGGACCAGGGAACAGCCGTCATATTTTACGTCGTTTACGTAGTAGTACGTGAATAGGGCTGGGCGTAGGTTACGTTCACGTCGTAACCAGTGACCAGTCGTATCTTAGGGAGTCGTTTTGACATGATTCTGGGTTGCGTCCACGGGACGCTGGGTTGCGTCCACGGGACGGCGCATGCGTCGTACGTTATTCATATCTTTATGACGCTCAGGCCCATCATTTACATGGGGTCACGCCTCATTAGCATGGCTCACGCCCACTGCCACTTACGACGAGTTACGCCGAGGGAACCCTACGTAGATTATGGAGCAAGTGCTTTGTGAATACTGTGCTCGCCGCTCTGCGCTACGTCGGCGTAGCGTACATTCGATACGCTACACCGGCATAACTATGCGCCAAGGTATGTGAATCCGGGCTATAGTAGGGAAGGAAGAACATTTTCCCATTTACATTATATAATACAAAATACAATATTAGCTTGTATTAAAAATGTTTGTAACATTTTGTTAATCCAACAGAATAAAAATAATTAGAAAAGGAGAAAAAAGAGAAAAAAGACCAATATAAATGTTTAACGAGAGCTAAATTAGACATTTAAATAAAAAACATGTATATTTCAGTTCCTGTGTAAATAATGTAAAAAAAATATGAAGGGTGAGTCAAAGAAATTCTCTTATTAAACAGATCCATTATTTGCGTTAATAAGTGAATATTACCTTTGCCTTATATAAGAGAGAACTGGCACGGCTGGGTGAGGAAGACGTGATGAGATTCACTGCCAATAATTTCTCTTGAATTATTTTTGATTGTTCTACACTAGATTTGGGTGAAAATTCAGCCCATACATCGCCTGTTCACCCATTTGATAAACACCCACATTTGCAGGGCGTTCAGCGGGTGTGTGTCCCGCCAAATTCCCTGCAATATCAGTACAATTGAGGGGAAACGCCCACACTCCATCCAGGCCCTTTGGGTCTGGTGTGTATTTTAAGGGGAACCCCACACCAAAAAAATAAAATGGTGTGTGGTCCCCCCAAAATCCATACCAAACCCTTATCCGAACATGCTATGTGAATGAGTATGGGGTACATAGTACACCTACCCACTCACAAACAAAGTGTCAAAAAGTAGTAATCAGTAGACAGTTTTTCATAATTCCTTTATTAAAAATAACAACACAGTATCGCCTGATGTAGCTCTATCATCAATCACGATGCTGTAGCCACTGTCGACCCGAAAAAAGAAAAAAAAATGCTCCACTGTCAACTCCACCCTGGTTTGCCATTTGACAGTTATTATATAGGTAAGGGGTAAAGCCACCTGGCGACATCACCTGGTGGCAACGCCCCTCCTTTGTGACATCACCGACCGGTGCATGCTGGGTCGGTGACATCACAAGGGGGTGGTGCCACCAGGTGACATCTCCAGGTGGCCCCACCCATACCTATATAAGAATTGTCAAATGGCAATCCAGGCATTCAGTGATTTGCCTAAGTTTACTTTTTTTTTTTTACTTCAGGTCCGGCTGTGGGGTCGGCTTCATAATTGATGATGGATGGGGGGACACTAAAAAACTGCCTCCTGTTTGTATTTATTTTTACACTTTTTTGGTGAATAGGTACTATACTCATTTACATAGGGGGGACTGGGATCTTGGGGCCCCCTTAATAAAACAACAACCCAGGGTTGATGGAAAGAGGCCCTTATCCCCCATCAATGGGGAGAAGGTGCTTTGGGGTGGGGGCAAGGGGCATGTGGCCTGGTATCGTTCAGGAGGGGGGTGATCGCTTGCCCCCCCTTTCCTGACCTGTCATGTTGCATGCTCGGATAAGGGTCTGGTATGAATTTAGAAATATCGGTTTTGCTGCAGTAGCTTCTATCCATGGTAAGGACTAAGGGGACCCCTTAGGCACTATATGTAAGGGATTTTTTTTATTTTTATTGTTTCACTTTAAATATTAAAATGTACTATAAAATAATTCTAAATAGTCCTTTTTTTTCTTTTCTATGTTAGAAGTACATTGTCACGTACCAGGCTGGAGGCTGAGGTGATGAGAGGGCTCCTCTTGTGGCTGAGAGCAGAGTATACCTGGAGTTGGAGACAGAGGGTGCTCTGCCCAGAGATGCACGGGTTGCCTGCTGATGAAGCTGTCTGATGGTTCCAGAAGTAGACACCCCAGAGCAGCAAAGGTGGAGGTGCAGGTGGAAAAGCAGAGACGTTGTTAAAAGGCAGGCCGGGGGTCAAACACAGGAAGGCAGTCAGAAGCAGAGGCAGGAGTTGTGGTTGTGATCAAGCCGGGGTCAAACACAGGAAGTCAATCTGGGTCAGGCAAGAAGCAGGTCCATGAAACAAGCCGGGTTCAGAGGCAGGAGAGAAGCCAGGGCAGGTCAGGGTAAGCAGGGTCGGTAACAGGCAATCAAACAGGATCAAGGAACACAAGAACACAGGATACAGAGCTGACGATAATCCAGCGATTTATGAGAGCAGTTGGAGTACTTATATAGGCCAGCAAAACACTGCTAATTAGCATGTTTGCATACAGACGTTAGTCATTGCCAACGTGCGTTCGCTGTTACACGTCGATTACTAATGCTTGGGTTAGCGTGGCCATAACAGATATGGGCATATCTGCCAGTTCTTCTCCGGTTTCTTCCCTGACATACATTATTAAATTAAAGTGTGGTCATAACACTGTTGAATGCCCCCTCCCCCCTTGTAGCTATGAACGTTGAACAATTATGAAATGTAAAATTCTGAATAATAACATGAAATAATAAGACTATGTAAGTTCAAAAATACACTGTTGTCCTGGGATAGTCATCCTTGGTAATATAACAAATTCTGTGAAAGTGACAAAATTATGTTTTCCCAAAGACAGCTATTGAACTTGACTGTATGGCTAAACTTGATAGGCAGGTTGTACCATGAACACATGTTACCTGTCACTTTAAAAACAAGCAATTTTGTAAAGAAGTTGCTATGCAGATGTTGAAGAGGTGTTATACTTTTCTTTATTATTACGATTATATTTTTTTCTTAAACAAGAATGCTGCAATGCAGACATTAGTCTGTGGAATATTTAAACTAATTACATGCACAGATTGAAAGTTACTGGTCATTTTTGGAATGCAATGAAGCTTGTCAAAATTCCGTTTTTGAATAAATTTTATAACCACTGTTATTACAATTGAACATGTTATTAACCACAGTACTTAAAACTATTAACATTTGTTAAAATTATTTATAGATCACTGGAAATATTTAATGAGAACTCATCATGATCAAGTGTGAAAAACGTGCAGAGCTATGAAAGAGAATAATCCATTCATTTGTATCTCATTTGATTTAATGTGTTTTTGTGCTGAGAACATTGCTCATAATGGCAAGCAACCTCCAATCTGCACTTCTTGCAGTTGCAATTTGATTTACGATAATTGCTTTTGTGAATTTGACATTTAACTATCATGAAAAAGTACAGTCACAAAGCTTGCAACCATATAAAGATGTAATAGCAAACATACAGTATATATGTTTGAACATCTATAAAGTGTAACTTCATAATATATATTACAAATTTGCAGGAAGGGTTTTTCTTTGCCTCTGTGTGTCTCTTCTTAAACTGCACACTGAGTTGTGCCTGTGCACCTCCGTTTAAAATCCAGCATTAGATTTGATTTGTTATTATCATCATATTCAATACAACAGCATTTTACATGGTAGCTCTCTAATATCAACAATAAATACATGCACATACTTATCCACATATACATGTTTATGCACCAATATACATACTGTATATATGCACATTACATACAAAATAAAATGCAAGCAATAGCCCGTGTAAATAATACAAATATAAAAACCTAAAAAAAAACGAATACAATATTTACATATAAAAGATAAAATACCAAGGTGCATTACCATTCTTAGGAGTTTTGCATATGATATAGCAAAAGATAATAGAGCTAGGGGGAAAAAACCTTACCTCATTCTATTTGTGTGTCTTGATTGCTCTATATCTTTTTACTGATGGAAGTGAAATAAACACATTGGGCTAGATTCAGGTAGGAGGACGTAAGTTTGTGCGGGCGTAGCGTATGTTATTTACGCTACGCCGCCACAATTTAGAGAGGCAAGTGCAGTATTCACAAAGCACTTGCTCCGTTAGTTGCGGCGGCGTAGCGTAAATCTGCCGGCGTAAGCACGCCGAATTCAAATTGTCAAGATTTGGGCGTGTTTTATGGAAATAAAACATGACCCCACGTAAATGACGTTTCTCACAAACGGCGCACGAGCCGGCCGTGAACGTATCTCAGTGCGCATGCTCCTAATCACGTCGCAAATAGTCAATGCTTTCGACGTGAATGTAATTTACGCAAAGCCCTATTCGTGAACGACTTACGCAAACAACGTAAAATTTTCTAAATTTGACACGGGAATGACGTCCATACTTTACTTTGGCTATGCCTCATATAGCAGTAACGTTACGCCGGAAAAAGCCTTATGCAAACAACGTAAAAAAATCCGCCGAGCGCACGTACGTTTCAGAATCGGCGTATCCAGCTCATTAGCATATTCTACGCTGAAATCGACAGAAGCACCACCTAGCGGCCAGCGTAAATATGCAACTAAGATACGACGGTGTAAGAGACTTACGCCAGTCGGATCTTAGCCTAATTTCGACGTATTTTGCTTTCTGAATACAGAAAGAAGATACGCCGGCGCAGCTTTGAATTTACACGGCATATCAATAGATACGCCGTCGTAAATTCTTGCTGAATCTAGCCCACTATATCCTGGGTGAGCTGGATCTTTTCTGGTGCTGTTAGCCCATTTATTATTATTTTTTTGTATTTCAGTACCCATACTCTGTTGTATTATTACGGGACAGTAAAGATTTGTTCTGTTCTTTACCATGCAGCAGGCATACTATACTGTAGCACAGTGAAGTAGAATGCTCTGTATGGTGCAATGATAGAAATTCACCCTTTTCACTGCCAAAGCTATTTTTTTTCACGCATGATTAAAAAAATACACATACACACGACCGTTTTTCTGGTTCTAAAAAATTACGTTTTTTTAATGTCATTAACTAGTTGCCGACCAGCCGTCACAGTTCTACGGAGGCAGGTTGGCTCTCCTGAGCAAGAGCCCGTAGCTCTACGTCGCCTCGTGAAGCGGCCACTAGGGGAGCTCGCTCCTGACTCCTGCGCGCGTGCCTGGCGGTCGCGATCACCGACGGGCACCCGCGGTCGCTCGTTACAGAGCGAGGAACGGGAGCTGTGTGTGTAAAATTTTTATAGTAATCAATGCATTTTTATAGCACTGATCGCTATAAAAATGCCAATGGTCCCAAAAATGTGTCAAAAGTGTCCGAAGTGTCCGCCATAATGTCGCAGTACCGAAAAAAAAATCGATGATTGCCGCCATTACTAGTAAAAAAATTTTTTTATAAAAATGCCATAAAACTACCCCCTATTTTGTAAACGCTATAACTTTTGCGCAAATCAATCAATAAACGCTTATTGCGATTTTTTTACGAAAAATATGTAGAAGAATACGTATCGGCCTAAACTGAGGAATGTTTTTTTTTATATATATATATTTTTGGGGAATATTTATTATGGTAAAAAGTAAAAAATATTATTTGTTTTCAAAATTGACGCTCTATTTTTGTTTATAGCGCAAAAACTAAAAACCGCAGAGCTGATCAAATACCACCAAAAGAAAGCTCATATTTTTTCACAACGTTTTTAACGTTGTAGTTTTTAAGGTTGTAAAAAATTGTCGTATGTGGCCTTTAACGACGTGAAAAAAAACGCGCATGCTCAGAAGCAAGTTATGAGACGGGCACGCTCGTTCTGGTAAAACTACAGTTCGTAATGGAGTAAGCACATTCATCACACAGTAACAGACTAAAAAGCGCAAATCGTCTTTTACTAACACGAAATCAGCAAAAGCAGCCCAAAGGGTGGCGCCATCCGAATGGAAATTACCCTTTATAGTGCCGTCGTACGTGTTGTACGTCACCGCGCTTTGCTAGAGCATTTTTTTTCACGATCGTGTGTAGCAAGGCCTTTTTAATGATCGGGTTGAAAAAAACTTAAAAACTTAATTTTTTAGAACCAGAAAAACGGTCGTGTGTACGTGGCATTAGGCCGAGTACCTAAAAAATAAAATAATGGTAGTTCCAATTTTTGGTCACACGATATTAGCACAACAGTTTATCAAGCATATTTTTTCAGCAAAAAATACATGCAATACACTAAAGTTTGTTTAAGGGTACACAAAAGCTTTATATTGCCCAATTGTTTGATAACATTTTAAATATGAAGGTACATTGAGTCAATAGATACCCAGGGCCGGTGCAAGGATTTTTGCCAACTCAGGCAAAGGTGCATTTTGCCCCCCCCCCCCCCGCCGCGCACGCAAGCACAGGGCACAACACATCAGGGTACACTGCACATCAGGGCATAGCACATCAGGGTACAGCACACCAGGCCACATCAGGGTAAAGAGCATGGCACATCAGGGCAAAGGGTCACAGTACATCAGGGCACAGCACATCAGGGCACACGACATTGAGGCACAGCAGACTGGGGCACAGGACATATGGCACATCATGGCACGGGGGACTTGGCACACATCGGGGCATATTGAAGCACATCGGGGCATATTGAAGCACATCGGGGCACAGCATTTACCTGGCAGCCAGTATGCAGGAAGCATCTGTGATAAGCTCTCTCTCATGTCGCGATGCCCCGGCAGCCTCTCCTCTCTTCTCGTACATCCCAGATGATGTCACAAGCAAATGGGGATGGACGAGAAGAGAGGAGGGGCCGCCGGGGCAGCGTGACATGAGAGAGAACTTATCACACACACTGCTAGTGTGGCTGCAGCGCTCCCCTCCCCTCCCCTCTTCCTCCTCTACACTTCACACACACCAGGCATCTCCCGCGGTGTGTATTGGAGCTTAGTGTGAAAACTTTGGCCGTGCTGTGAGAAAAGTCCCGCCCTTCTCCTAGATCAGCTGTTGTGATAGACGCATTGTTCTGCCTATCACACAAGCTGATCTAGGAGGAGGGCGGGACTTTTCTCACAGTGCAGCCAAAGTGAACACACTAAGCTCCGATACACACAGCGGGAGATGCCTGCTGTGTGTAATCATGGGACTCACAGAGACGAGAGAGACACTGACGCAGTGACACTGTCAATTGTCCACCCTGTTCCCTGGCACCGTAAGGCAAGTGCCCATGTTGCCTTGCGCTAGCGCCGGCCCTGTAGATACCCAACATGTAATGTCATGAAATGGTGACAAGCTTCAGTAACCTAAAATTTCTATAATGCATGCTTTATAAGCCCCTACAGATCATCAGTTTAGGGTGATCAAAATAGATAAAGACTGTATGCAAAGCAATAGTGATAGTATCATAGTGTGATCTGTTAAATCCGTATGGAAACTAATGTTTAATGTGTGAACGTGCAAGCTGCTTTGTAATATTCACTTGTATTCATTTAGTTAGAGAAAATAGGTGATAACCATTCAGACATCTCACTGCTAATTTGAGTACAGGAACAATGACAATGGAGTTAAAACAAGTAGGAACAGTGGGCCAAATTCTCAAAAGAGATACGCAGACTTAACTGCTGTTCAGCCTGCGTATCCCTGTGCCTAACTTTGGAAACGATTCTCAAAAGGCTTTTTCCAAAGTTAGGCAGAAAATCTGACATGTGTAAGACACTTACACGGTCAGATTTTAGGATGCAGTACCGCATCCGCCACTGGGGGCATTTCTCATTGAAATGCAGCTTTGCGTATGCAAATGAGGACTTAAGCAGATTTTCAAAGCATTTCAGCACTTTGATTTCTGCCTAAGTTCCGAATTTGCCGGCGCAAAACTAGGGCTGGTTTTATAATGTGGAAAGTTAGCCAAACCTTGTAAAGGCCCATTCCAGCGACGGCATTTGGTATGCATTCCTGAGGGAGAACTCCACGGCAATTTTTAAATTCAAAACCGGCATGGGTTCCCCCCCAGGAGCATACCAGGCCCTTAGGTCTGGTATGGGTTGTAAGGAGACCCCCCTCCGCCGAAAATTCGACGTAGGGGGTCCCCCTACAATCCAGACCAGACCCGTATCCAAAGCACGCTACCCGGCCGGTCAGGAATGGGAGTGGGGACGAGCGAGCGTCCCCCCCCCTCCTGAGCCGTGCCAGGCCGCATGCCCTCAACATGGGGGGGTTGGGTGCTCTGGGGCAGGGGGGCGCACTGCGGGCCCCCCCACCCCAGAGCACCCTGTCCCCATGTTGATGAGGACAGGACCTCTTCCCGACAACCCTTGCCGTTGGTTGTCGGGGTCTGCGGGAGGGGACTTATCGGAATCTGGGAGTCCCCTTTAATAAGGGGGCCCCCAGATACCGGCCCCCCACCCTAAGTGAATGGATATGGGGTACATCGTACCCCTATCCATTCACCTGGAGGCAAAAAGTAAAATTTAGTAAACACACAACACAAGGCTTTTTAAAATAATTTATTATTCTGCTCCGGATGCCCCCCCTGTCTTCGTTATTAGCTCAATTAGCAGGGGGGGCTTCTTCTTCCACTCTCCGGGGGTCTTCCGCTCTCCGGGGGTCTTCCGCTCTCCGGGGGTCTTCTCCGCTCTCCGGGGGGGCTTCTCCGGACTCCGGGGGGCTTCTTCCATCTTCTCCCCTCTTCCGCTGTTGACTCGGCGAACCCCGGTTCTTCTGCAGCTCTCCGGTGCCTTCTTCTTCAGCGCTGGCTGCCTGCTATGTTTGTGTGTTAGCTCGATTTCAAACAGGCAGCCAGCGCGGTCTTCTGTGGCGTCAGGGTCTTCTGTTCTTCTCCCCTCTTCCGATGTTGACTCGTCGCCTGTTGTCGCTGTAATGATGGAAGCGCGCCTTGCATCCCATTTATATAGGCATCACCGTCCCATCATGCTCCGGTAGGTACCCACGTGGTGGGTGCCTACCCACGTGCACCCACCACGTGGGTACCTACCGGAGCATGATGGGACGGTGATGCCTATATAAATGTGATGCAAGGCACGCTTCCATCATTACAGCGACAACAGGCGACGAGGCAACATCGGAAGAGGGGAGAAGAACAGAAGACCCTGACGCCACAGAAGACCGCGCTGGCTGCCTGTTTGAAATCGAGCTAACACACAAACATAGCAGGCAGCCAGCGCTGAAGAAGAAGGCACCGGAGAGCTGCAGAAGAACCGGGGTTCGCCGAGTCAACAGCGGAAGAGGGGAGAAGATGGAAGAAGCCCCCCGGAGTCCGGAGAAGCCCCCCCCAGAGAGCGGAGAAGACCCCCGGAGAGCGGAAGACCCCCGGAGAGCGGAAGACCCCCGGAGAGTGGAAGAAGAAGCCCCCCCTGCTAATTGAGCTAATAACGAAGACAGGGGGGGCATCCGGAGCAGAATAATAAATTATTTTAAAAAGCCTTGTGTTGTGTGTTTACTAAATTTTACTTTTTGCCTACAGGTGAATGGATAGGGGTACGATGTACCCCATATCCATTCACTTAGGGTGGGGGGCCGGTATCTGGGGGCCCCCTTATTAAAGGGGACTCCCAGATTCCAATAAGTCCCCTCCCGCAGACCCCGACAACCAATGGCAAGGGTTGTCGGGAAGAGGTCCTGTCCTCATCAACATGGGGACAGGGTGCTCTGGGGTGGGGGGGCCCGCAGTGCGCCCCCCTGCCCCAGAGCACCCAACCCCCCCATGTTGAGGGCATGCGGCCTGGCACGGCTCAGGAGGGGGGGACGCTCGCTCGTCCCCACTCCCATTCCTGACCGGCCGGGTAGCGTGCTTTGGATACGGGTCTGGTATGGATTGTAGGGGGACCCCTACGTCAATTTTTCGGCGTAGGGGGGTCTCCTTACAACCCATACCAGACCTAAGGGCCTGGTATGCTCCTGGGGGGGGAACCCATGCCGTTTTTTTCTTTGAAAATTGGCATGGAGTTCTCCCTCTCAGGAATGCATGCTGAGCGACGCTGACATTTTTTTTTATAATTATTTGTTTTCCCGGCGCGTCTTTTTTTTTCACCCGTCGCAACTTTAGTGTCCCGTCGAAATTCTCAAAGCCGACCGGCGTTAATTACGTTCGCGCGCTGCACGTCGGGAAAATGACGTCACACGCATGCGCAGTACGGCCTTACGACGGCGGCACTTAAGTTACACAGCGTGTAATTTCTACCTAAGTGCTTTGACGATCAGGCACTTAGGTAGAAATTTTAAGTCAGTGTAACTTAACTGCTGAAATTTAAGTTACGCAGACTTTTTGAGAATTTGGCCCAGTAGCTGTTTGCCATGGCAGATTGGTAACAGCCTCTACCAACTGATCAGCTTTGACATCTCATCTGGTCCTGCTGCCTTGTATATGTCAGTCCTCAAGATCCCACCTCATATGGCTGTAATATGAGTGTCTGCTTCTCCACAGCTTTTGTTTAAATGCGATTTACATCTCTGAAGTTTTGATAATCAAAACAGGCAAAGAAATAGTTTAGGGTGTCGAAATGTAAAGTGTTGCTACTCTACAGAGTAATAGTTTTACTTGCTTTCCATGTGCTACTGGGATTGTTGTTCTCAAGGCAGCATTTAATATGCTGTTAGTATTCATCCTCTCTAATGCCGCGTACACACCATCACTTTATGTGATGAAAAATATGACGTTTTTAAAAACGTCACTTTAATTGACTGTGTGTGGGGGAAAACGTTGTTTTATGTCTTGTAAAAAACGACCAAAAAAAATTGAAGCATGCTTCAATTTTATGTGTCGTTTTTCAAAAGTGCACTTTTTTTTCACAGAAATTGACCGTGTATAGCAAAAAACTTTGTTTTCTAAGACGTTTTTTCATCCACGCATGCCCAGAAGCTACTTATGAAGCTAGCTTCAATGGTAAAACGTGGTGGAACGTAACCTCACTTTGCAAGATCATTGTGAGAAAACGATGGTGTGTAGGCAACTTCGTCTTTGAAAATTGAAGTTTTAAAAACGTCATTTTTTACTTCACAGAAAGTGTCGTTTTTTTTCATCACATAAAGTGATGGTGTGTACGCGGCATAATACCCCTGATTAGTTCTCTCCAAGCCTTCCTCTATGTCAAAAAATAATCTGATTTAAAGATTTGAGGGGAATTTACTAAGTGGAGCAGACAGAATCTGGAACAATTGGCAACCAATGAGCTAACTGAAAAAGCTAAGGTTAGAGGCTGATTGGTTACTCTGCACAGTTGCTCCAGAATTCCTTCCAGTGTCCTGTTATCTGAGCTGAGTCTGTACTTTTCCATCCAGCAATGGCTTTTTAAATTGAAAAAAACATGATGGTTTTAGGCTTGGTTTACATATATGCGATGTGGGAAATGCAGAAAAATGTAGGGTTCTGCGCTTAGGATGTAATAATTGCTGCTGCCTCCCTGGGAGATCTCAGTAAAGTGATCGGTGAATAGATATAAAATGGTGGGATGGTGGCGCTGCAATAATAGCTAGATCACCGGATGGTGATCAGTATGCCTGTTAACAAACAGGTGTTGGGTAGTCAAATAAAAGGTAAACCCAATGGGATGGATTCCCTTTGCTGTGGCACACCCCTGAAATGGATGGGGGCCTTGACAGATTACCCGTTGATAATGCCAATAGTGATGCGCTGCCACAGATGGATGGCAGTCTATCACGATGTGGGTGTGTACCCGAGGTGGTAATGTGCCAAACCACAAGGGATTAAATTAACTTTATAAAATAAAAATAAAATAAAACAATGGTGTAGGTCAGGATCCTGTGCATGCGTGTAATACACTGTGCTAGATGCTCAATAGGGTGGGTGGGAAAGAGCGTCAGAGCGCTTCTGTACCACTAACAATAAGTGTATAACCGTCTAGGTTTAGGTGAATTGCTGAGCATAAACAAATGAATTAATAAAGTGTTAAAGACGTAAGTTATAAAGTAATAAACCAAACGAAATCAGAAATGTGTCCAAAAAATGTGTCAAAAAAATATGAAAAAGTATATATAAAATAACACTCCCCAATAACATGCAGTCTGTGTTAGGGGTACCAGCCCCCAGTGAAAATTACAGGGCAGGATACTGTGCAGGTAAGCAATTAATCAGCTCCAATCTGATCTTGCCCAGCACTAAGATTGGTGGCAACAATCTTTAAATAGATACACAGTTTATCTTTTGCAGCTCAATCCAAGAAAGTACCAACGTTCTAATCAATATAAATACTAGGAATTGTAGTAATCCCAGTGTGTCCTCTGGAAAAAAAGGTTAATTATGGTTCAAATTCCTCAAGCAATTCCTGGGTCCAAGTTAACCGTTTAAGGAAATGGTGACTTGGGTGCCGATCTGCTAGACTCCAGCAATGGTGACAGTTGTGCTCCCCCCTTTGGTATCCCCACTCACCAGATGTCGTCGCCCCCCAGGGGGCAAAAAGCCTTTCAGGTGGTGGTACCTTGGCGTCTGATGGTTTTTGGTCTCCTATTGGTAACCTTCAGCGAATCCTTAAATAACAGGAACAGGGGTCTCTGGATGTAGCTGTCGGGCTCCAGCCCAGGTGTCACTCATTGGGTAAAAAGCATGGAAAAAAAGGGAATCCACATAGCGTAGTATATAATGTTTTGGATGAACCAAAAACTAAAAACAAATGACTAACATACAAGTCATACCAAGCAAGGAAAAAACTGCTATTCTGGCTGCCTGTCTCTCAATAGCTGTGCAGGAAAAAAGACCTGCCGACACCGCCGTGTGTGTATACCTTTGGCTATTGTGTCCAGGCTAGCAGCTCACAGCTGGGAGATTAGGCGTGCTGCCAGATAGCTTACAGGTGTAAGTATGAGCTGGTAATGTGGTCACCTGACGCGTTTCGTCATGTGACTTTTTCAAATCCTGAATCCTGTGTGTTTCCCGTACCACACTGAAATCACACATCATTTTTGTGAACCACAGAAGGTGTCAATGTTAAGTTAATGACACCCGAAAACAGTTCACAAAACATAATGCGATTGACAGAATCTGCATCACATACCTGTAGGTGTAAACACCCAATCGATCTGATTCCAGTGCGGGAAAAAAGGGTGCAGTGTGATTCCTATTTGAGTCACATTCGATGTCCCGCACCACATACAGTGCATTGAAAAAGTTTCCATACCCCTTGAAATGTCCTACCTTTTTTTATGTTACAATTAAAAATGTAAATGTATTTTATTGGGATTTTATGTGATAACCAACAGAAAGTGGCACATAATTGTGAAGTCGAATGAAAATGATAAATGGTTTTCTAAACTTTTTACAAATAAATAGGTGAAAAGTGTGGCATGCATTTGTATTCAGCCCCCCTGAGTCAATACTTTGTAGAACGCCCTTCCACGTTTCACTTTAGAGAGTGAACATTTTGACAATTTTTCTTTGCAAAACAACTCAAGCTCTGTCAGATTGGATAAAGAGTATCTGTGAATGGCAATTTTCAAGTCTTGCCACAGATTCTCAATTGGATTTAGGCTTGGACTTTGACTGGGCTATTCTAACACATGAATATGCTTTGCTCTAAACCATTCCATTGTAGGTCTGGCTGTATGTTTTTGGTTGTTATCCTTCTGGAAGGTAAACCTACGACCTAATCTCAAGTCTTTTGCAGACTCTGAAAGGTTTTCTTCTAAGATTGCCCTGTATTTGGCTCCATTCATCTTTCCATCAACTCTGACCAGCTTCCCTGCCCCTACTGAAGAAAAGCATTGCCACAACATGAAGCTGCCACCACCATGTTTCACAGTGGGGATGGTGTGTTCAGAGTGATGTGCAGTGTTAGTTTTCCCCCACACATAGCGTTTTGCTTTTAGGTCAAGTTTTGTCTCATCTGACCAGAGCACCTTCTTCCACAGTTTGCTGTGTCCCCCACATGGCTTCCTCTGAAACTGAAAACTGGATTTCTTATGGATTTCTTTCAACAATGGCTTTTATCTTGACACTCTTTCATAAAGACCAGCTTTGTGGAGTGCATGACTAATAGTTGTCTTGTGGACAGATTCTCCCATCTGAGCTATGGATCTCTGCAGCTCCTCCAGAGTTAACATGGGCTTCAGGTCTGGTGTGGATTTTAAGGGGAACTCCACCCCAAATGAAAAAAGAAAATGGCGTGGAGTTCCCCCAAAAATCTACACCAGACCCCTTATCCGAGCACATAACCTGGCCGGCCGCAGAAAAGAGGGGGGGACGAGAGAGCACCCCCCCCCCCTGAACTGTACCAGGCAACATGCCCTCAACATGGGGAGTATGTCCCTATGTTGATGGGGAAAAGGGCCTCATCCCCACAACCCTGGCCGGTGGTTGTGGGGGTCTGCGGGCGGGGGGCTTATCAGAATCTGGAAGACCCCTTTGACAAAGGGGACCCCCAGATCCTGGCCCCCCCTATGTGAATTGGTAATGGGGTACATTGTACTCCTACCATTTCACAAAGGAAGTGTAAATAATTGTAAAAAAACACACACACCCGCTCCAATGTTGTCAGTATCCAGCGACGGGTGATCTCCTCTCCGGTCCAGCGATGAGAAGATCATCCAGGTCCGGGATCCAGAGCGCAGCATCTCTGGCTGCCTGTCTCCCCCGGAGACATCCCGGCGAATGACGCGACTGGAGCTAGTGACCCCGCCCCCTCTGACGCAAGGGGGAAGCCCTGGCTTCCCCAGTGACGTAGCAGAGGGTGCGTCAGAGGGGGACGGGGTCACGTGATGGGTGGCCCCGCATCACCTATATAAGAACTGTCACTAGCTCCAGCCGCTTTATTCATCCGGTGGAGACAGACAGCCGGCGATGCTGCGCTCTGGATCCCGGACCTGGATGATCTTCTCTTCTCGCTGGATACCGACAACGTTGGAGCAGGGAGCGGAAATCGAGAGTGGATTACCACCGCTGGATTTTTTTGTGGACAGATTCTCCCACCTGATCTATGGATCTCTGCAGCTCCTCCAGAGTTAACATGGGCTTCTTGGCTGCTTATGTGATTAATGCTCTCTTTGCCCGGAATGTCAGTTTAGGTGGACGGCCATGTCTTGGTAGCTTTGCCATTGTTCCATTCTCTTTCCATTTTTGGATGATGGATTGAACAGTGCTCCGTGAGATGGTCAAAGCTTGGGATATAATTTTTATAACCTAACCCTGCTTTAAACTTCTCCACAACATTATCCCTAACCTGTCTGGTGTGTCCCTTGACCTTCATGATGCTGTTTGTTCACTAAAGTTCTTTAACAAACCTCGTAGGGCTTCACAGAACAGCTATATTTATAGTGAGATTAAATTGCACACAGGTGGACTCTATTTACTAATTAAGTGACTACTGAAGGCAATTGGTTCCACTAGATTTTAGTTAAGGGTATCAGAGTAAAGGGTGTTGAATACAAATACACGCCACACTTTTCAGATATTTATTTGTAAAAAAAAAAAAAAAAAAATTTTTTTTCCTTTCACTTCACAATTATGTGCCACTTAACTCCCTGCATGTTGCCACCGACCAATCTCCATTCTGTGCAAACTGTGGGGTAGATTCAGATAGATTAGCGGATCTTTAGATCTGCGTAATCTATCTGATTTACGATCCCCCGGTGCAAGTTTTTGAGGCTAGTGCTGTATTCAGAAAGCACTTACCTCAAAACTTGCGGCGGCGTATCGTAAATCCCCCAGCGGAATTCAAATTCTGTGGCTAGGGGGAGTGTACTATTTAAATCAGGCGCGTCCCCGTGCCGATTTAACTGCGAATGCGCCGCAGGCTAAATTTCCCAGCGTGCATTGCTCCAAATGACGTTGCTAGGACGTCATTGGTTTCGGCGTGAGCGTAACTTGCGTCCGGCTGTATTCTGAATCGACTTACGCAAACGACGTAAAAATTCAAAACTCGGCGCGGGAACGACGGCCATACTTAACATAGGATACCCCTCACATAGCAGGGGTAACTATACGCCGGAAAAAGCCAAACGCAAGTGACGTAAAAAAAAAGCGAGGGGCGGGCGTTCGTTTCTGAATCAGCGGAACTCCTCATTTTCATATTCGTTGCGTACAAAAAATGAAACGCCACCTAGCGGCCAGTGGGAGATTGCAGCCTAAGATCCGACGGTGTAAGTCACTTACACCTGTCGGATCTTAGGGAGATCTATGCGGAACTTGATTCTATGAATCAGCTGCATAGATCCGACCGTCGGAACTCAGAGATATGACGGCGTATCAGGAGATACGCCATTGTATCTCTATCTGAATCCGGGCCAGTGTGTTTTACCCCCTCCTTCCCACCTAATACCATACAATCAAACTAACTACCAGTGACTTCAGGAAGCAATGCAGGAAGCTCAGGAAAGCTACAAGAAATTCAATGACAAAGTGAAGAGACAAAATCCTGCTTTTAAGGTGGGAGAAAAGGTGTGATTATCAACTGTAAACCTTAAGCTCTCACGTCCTTCTCGGAATCTAGGACCAAAGTTAATTGGTCTTTTTGAAGTTGAGGAGGATAAATCCAGTAGCCTTTGAACTGGCATTACCAAACTTCTATAAAATCTACCAGGTATTCCACATTTCTCTTCTCAAACTGGCAGTTCCAAGCCCCAGCCCAAGCCCAAGGGAGGAATTGCCACTACCTCCAGTGTTGCTGGAAGGTGAACTGGAATTTGAAGTGGAAGCCATCATGGATTGCAGGAAGAGAGGTAGACAAGTCTAGTACCTAATTAAATGAAAGGGACACCCCCAGAAGAGAATTCTTGCCAGAAATAGAGATGGGCGCAAATAATTTCTGTGCGCATGCAACGGTGAGAATCAATGCAAACCGCTGCAAACGTCCAGATGGAATCCCCTGCTGGTCTATGAAAGACTGCTGCTGTCTGACCCAAGTTGCTGTATTGTTGTCAGCTTCCCTGTACTCTGATCCTCTGTTTGTTTGTTTCTTGGATTCCCCGTTGTAACCCAGCTTGTTCCAGACCTGCTTGACCTCTTCTCCTGGCTTACTCCCTGGCTTGTTCCTTGACCTTCCATCTGCTTGATCACCAATGTATCAGCAGTGTGTGACCCCGGCTTGCTGCATGGACTTTGCCTTTGCTTGTGTATGTCCCCAGCTTGCCTCACGGACATTGCTCTCGCTTCCTGCCTGATTATCAGTGTTTGACCAAGCTTGCCCTACGGACTCTGTTATTCATTACTGGCTTACTGACCTGTGTTTGTGCCTTGGCCTGGCTTCTACTGCTGTATCCTGAAAGCAGGGTTCATCTCAAGCACAGTGGGAGTTTCTGGCAGACTATATTTTGCCACACTCACAGCAGCCTTCTCAGGGTGACTCTCCTCCTGTTCCATCCAGATTAGGGATGAGCCGAACACCCCCCTGTTTGGTTTGCACCAGAACCTGCGAACACACCAAATGTTTGTGTGAACTTTAGAACCCCATTAAAGTCTATGGGACTCAATAGTTTGAAATCTAAAGTGCTAATTTTAAAGGCTAATATGCAAGTTATTGTCCTAAAAAGTGTTTGGGGACCTGGGTCCTTCCCCAGGGTACATGTAGCAAAACATTTTTTAAAAATGGCAGTTTTTTCGGGGGCAGTGAATTTAATAATGCTAAGGGGGGTGTAAAGTATGCCTGTGAAATAACGCATGTTTCCATGACTTATAACTGTCTCTGCACAAAGTGTCATTTCTGAAGGAAAAAAGTCATTTAAAAATGACTCGCGGCTATAATGAATTGTCGGCTCCCGGCAATTCAGAGAGAATTCATTCATAAAAAAAAGCGTGGTGATCCCCCCCAAATTCAATTACCAGGCCCTTCAGGTCTGGTATGGATATTAAGGGGAACCCCACCGTCAATTTTAAAAAAAATGATGTGGGGTTCCCTTCAAATATCCATTCCAGACCCTTCAGGTCTGGTGTGGATTTTAAGGGGAACTCCACCCCCAAATGGAAAAAAAAAATGTTGTGGAGTTCCCCCAAAAATCCACACCAGACCCCTTATCCGAGCACGTAACCTGGCCGGCCGCAGAAAAGAGGGGGGACGAGAGAGCACCCCCCCCTGAACTGTACCAGGCCACATGCCCTCAACATGGGGAGGATGTCCCCATGTTGATGGGGAAAAGGGCCTCATCCCCACAACCCTGGCCGGTGGTTGTGGGGGTCTTCGGGCGGGGGGCTTATCAGAATCTGGAAGACTCCTTTAACTGCTTGCCGACCAGCTGCCGCAGTTTTACGGCGGCAGGTCGGCTCTGCTGGGCGAGATCACATAGATCTACGTCATCTCTCCCAGAAGCCAATAGGGACTCCCGCGCGCATGCCCGACAGTCGCGATCACCACCGGGCACCCGCGATCGCTCGTTATAGAGCGAGAACCGGGAGCTGTGTGTGTAAACACACAGCTCCCGGTCCTGTCAGGGGAGAAATGCCTGGCTGTCTGTTCATACAATGTATGAACAGCGATCAGTCATTTCCCCTAGTGAGTCCACCCCCCTACAGTTAGAACACACCCAGGGAACATACTTAACCCCTTTCCCGCCCCCTAGTGTTAACCCCTTCCCTGCCCGTGGCATTTTTATAGTAATCAATGCATTTTTATAGCACTGATCGCTATATAAAAAAGCCAATTGTCCCAAAAATGTGTCAAAAGAGTCCGCAGTGTCCGCCATAATGTCGCAGTACCCCAAAAAATAGTTGATCGTAGCCATTACTAGTAAAAAAAAAAAATATTAATAAAAATGCCATAAAACTACCCCCTATTTTGTAAACGCTATAACTTTTGCGCAAACCAATCAATAAAGGCTTATTGTGATTTTTTCATGAAAAATCCGTAGAAAAATACGTATCGGCCTAAACTGAGGAAAAAAATTTTTTTTTATATATTTTTGGGGGATATTTATTATGGCAAAAAGTAAAAAATATTCATTTTTTTCAAAATTGTCGCTCTATTTTTGTTTATAGCGCAAAAACGAAAAACCACAGAGGTGATCAAATACCACCAAAAGAAAGCTCTATTTGTGGGAAAAAAAGGATGCCAATTTTGTTTGGAAAAAGTCGCACGACCGCGCAATTGTCAGTTAAATCGACGCAGTGCCAAATCGCAAAAAGTGCTCTGGTCTTTGACCAGCAATATGGTCCGGGGCTTAAGTGGTTAACAAAGGGGACCCCCAGATCCTGGCCCCCCCTATGTCAATTGGTAATGGGGTACATTATACCCTACCATTTCACGAAGGAAGTGTAAATAATTGTAAAAAAACACACACACATACACACTGTGGAAAAAAAGTCATTTATTAAAAAGAAAAAAAATCCAGCGGGGGTAATCCACTCTCGATCCCCGCTCCAACATTGTCAGTATCCAGCGACGGGTGATCTCCTCTCCGTTCCAGCGATGAGAAGATCATGCAGGTCCGGGATCCAGAGCGCAGCATCTCTGGCCGCCTGTCTCCCCTGGAGACATCCCGGCAAATGACGCGGCTAGAGCTAGTGACATTTCTTATATAGGTGAGGCGGGGCCACCCATCACGTGACCCCACCCCCTCTGACGCAAGGAGGAAGCCTGGGCTTTCCCAGTGACGTAGCAGAGGGTGCGTCAGAGGGGTACGGGGTCACGTGACGGGTGGCCCCGCCTCACCTATATAAGAACTGTCACTAGCTCCAGCCGCATCATTCGCCAGCTGTCTCCAGTGGAGATAGGCGGCCGGCGATGCTGCGCTCTGGATCCCGGACCTGGATGATCTTCTCTTCTTGCTGGACCCTGGCGAAGAGGAGATCACCCATCGCTAGATACCAACAACGTTGGAGCGGGGAGCGGAAATCAAGAGTGGATTACCACCGCTGGATTTTTTTTCTTTTTAATAAAGGACTTTTTTCCACGGTTTGTGTGTTTTTTACAATTCTTTACACTTCCTTAGTAAAATGGTATAGGTACAATGTACCCCATTACCAATTTACATGGGGGGCAGGATCTGGGGATCCCCTTTGTTAAAGGGGTCTTCCAGATTCCGATAAGCCCCCTGCCCGCAGACCCCCACAACCACCAGGCAAGGGTTGTGGGGATGAGGCCCTTGTCCCCATCAACATGGGAACATCCTCCCCATGTTGAGGGCATGTGGCCTGGTACGGTTCTGGAGTGGGGCGCTCTCTCGTCCCCCCCTCTTTTCTGCAGCCGGCCAGGTTACGTGCTCGGATAAGGGGTCTGGTGTGGATTTTTGGGGGAACTCCACGTCATTTTTTTTTTTAAATTTGGGGTGGAGTTCCCCTTAAAATCCACGCCAGACCTGAAGGGTCTGGAATGGATATTTGGGGGGAACCCCACGTCATTTTTTTTTTCAAATTGACGGCGGGGTTCCCCTTAATATCCATACCGAGCCTGAAGGGCCTGGTAATTAAATTTGGGGGGACCCCCACATTCATTTTTTATGAATGAATTCTCTCTGAATGGCCGGGAGCCGACAATTTATTATAGCCGCGAGTCATTTTTAAATGACTTTTTTTCCTTCAGAAATGACACTCTGTGCAGAGACAGATCTAATAACGGGGCATACTTTATACCCCCCCCCAGGTACAAAATTTAAAGGAATATTTCACTTGTATTGTTTCACTTTAAGCATTATCAAATTCGCTGCTCCCGGGAAAACGGCCATTTTTAAAACTTTTTTTGGCATTGATACATGTCCCCTGGGGAAGGACCCAGGTCCCCAAACACTTTTTAGGACAATAACTTGCATATTAGCATTTAACATTAGCACTTTAGATTTCTCCCTTAGACTTTAACAGGGTGTTCCGCGGCTTTTCGAATTTGCCGCAAACACCCCAAATTGTTTGTTGTTCGCCGAACAGGCAATGTTCGAGTCGAACATGAGTTCGATTTGAACTCGAAGCTCCTCCCTAATCCACATCCTGCTGGAAACCTGTGCTGCTTTTGGTCCTACTATTGCACTCTCAGAGGTATATTGCACTTAGCCACAAGAGGAGCCTCTCTCTGCATATTGGCTTTAGATCAGGTATGTGACACTTTTCCTCCAAAACATAAAGCATGCCCCTGTTCTTTTTGATGATTTTAAAGTGAATAACTCTACACCAAGTTCACTATTTAGTTATATGGACTACTTATGTATTTTATGTATGTAGATCATAACCCCCCCCCCCAAATGTTATTTTCTTAAGAGAGATAACATTCAGTACAGCTAATCTTTCCTCATAGCTGAGCTCCTCCATGCCTCTTATCAGTTTTGTTGCCCTTCCCTGCACTTTTTCCAGTTCTCCAATATCCTTTTTGTGAACTAATGCCCAAATTTGAACTGCATATTGTAGATGAAGACTCACTAATGATTTGCACACAGGCAAAATGATCTATCTCTCTATCTTTGTCTCTCTTTCTCTCTCTCTAAAAATTGCAAACAATGGCTTTGAAATGTCAGAGTTCAATTTTTTTAGGACATGTGGGTGCATGCCATCTGGTCCAGATAAATATGTCTGGACTATATACATTTTGAGCCATAGCGGTTTATTTAGTGCTATGTCAATATCATTCCCATTATGGACTTAAAGTGGAGGTTCCACCTATCTAACAACTTAACCTTAAACACAAGGGCACAGTTAGCCTAAAAACCGTTCGCCAAACAAAAAATTTTAAAACGTTTGTTTACCTTTCTTTATGGTCTGTGAAGCAGGCACTTCCTGGTCTGTCTGAGTGGGGCTGGGCGTGCCTATTTCTTTCCAGCATAGGGCTTCAGAATGCCAGGAGCTAAGATGGAAATGTCCATCGCTGTATTTTATAAAGTTTACTTTCTGATGAATTAAGAATGCTGGTGCCTAGATTCCTGGGACGGGTGAGTACATTATTGTACATGTACTAAGCGGGAGAAAGGATTTTTTTTTAAAAAATGAATTTCGGGGGAACCACCCCTTTAAAATCCCCCATGAGATAAAGAAGGTAATTAATAAATTTGCCTTTTCTTTGTCCGATTATTTTGTAAAGGGCCTACATGCTCAGACCTGATCATTTTACTATTATCATTTTTGAAGAATATTTGGGGGTTTGTCCTACTTTGGACTTTTTTAATCGTAAAAAACGATCGTGTGTGGGCCCCATCTGACTTTTTTCCATCGGTGTAAAAAAATAGAAACATGTTTTAAATGTTTCTGCTTGAAAAAAAAAGGATAGGAAATTCCGATCGTCTGTGTGCAACTCCATCGGAGAAAAATCCATGCATGCTTAGAATCAAGTCGACGCATGCTTGGAAGCATTGAACTTTTTTTGGCTCGTCGAAGTGTTTTACCTCACCGCGTTTTGGACAGTCGGAATTTAGTCTGATAGTGTGTAGGCAAGACTGATAAAAAACAGCTTCATCGGAATTCCGACGGAAAATTCTATCGGATTGTATTTCATCAGAAATCCGATCGTGTGCACACGACATCAGAATGCAAAGTGGCCAGAAATTAGCAAAGTTCAATATGCATACATATTTAACATTCACCAAGATAGAGATTAATTGGTTGAAGTTAAATACATTCACCATGTTGAGGGACAGGTCTCAGCTGGGGTGCTGAACTTGTCGATCATTTTGATCCTAACTACAGTGGTTTGTTCCATAGAAAATCCAAAGATTCAAAAAGGCATTGTAGTCATACCCAGTGACATTTGAATTATTAAAGTGGTTGTAAACCTCAGTCATTGAATCTGCAGTGTTTACGTATCTCTCTCCAAAGCTCTGAGGCCCCGTACACACGACCGAGTTTCTCGGCAGAATTCAGCCAGAAACTCGATCGGAGCTGGATTCTGCCAAGAAACTCGGTCGTGTGTACACTTTTCAGCGAGGAAGCCGACGAGGAACTCGTCGGGCCGAATAGAGAACATGTTCTCTATTTCCTCATTGTTCAATGAGGAAAGTCGGCCCGCCGAGATCCTCGGCGGCTTTAACACTGAACTCGACGAGGAACTCGATGTGTTTGGCACGTCGAGTTCCTCGGACGTGTGTACGGGGCCTGAGTGTTGTTTCCCTCTGGTGTTTCATTCCACTGTTCAGCATTAGTCACTTCTGAAAAGTTTTCCCAACACATGAGATACATTTGTGTTGGTGGGGGGCTCAAAATGGAGCTTGTCCATTCAGGACACAGTTCTTCTGCTGTATGGAGGGGTGTGTGTTCCTTTCCTCCAATCATCTCCCACACACACTGTAACTGCAGTCCCTCTGCCCTCTTTTCTGTGCTGCTGACAGATGAATAAATATTTTTTAACACAATTTGCACTTTTGAAATGGTGTTGAGTGCAGAAGACTGAAGATAAACAAGTACAACCTATGTAGGAGGATTTGTTACATCTCTGTATCATCTGTATCACTTCACTTGATATACAGTATGGCCCGGATTCAGAAAGCACTTATGCCAACGTATCTACAGATATGCTGCGTAAGTGCACAGATGCGCAGTCGTATCTATGCGCCTCTGGCCCGGATTCACGCAGAGCGGCGTATATTTCTGCGGGCGTAGCACATCTCATATGCGCTATGCCGACGTAACACAGAGAGGCAAGAACAGTATTCACAAAGCACTTGCTCCCTAAGTTGCGCCGGCGTAGCATAAATTGGTCGGCGTAAGCCCGCCTAATTAAAAGTAGGAAGGAAGTGGGCGTGATCCATGTAAATGAAGCGTGACCCCATGTAAATTAAGGGTCGAACGAACGGCGCATGCGCCGTCCCATTGATGCTTCCCAGTGCGCATGCTCAGAATCGCGTTGTAACGAATGCCTAAGGCCCCGTACACACGATAGAATCCATCCGCGGATAAATCCAAGCAAATGGGTTTCAGCGGATAGATCCTATGGTGTGTACACTCCAGCGGATCTGTTTCCGCGGATATTTATCCGTCGACTCGCTTTTCAGCAGATCGAATATTTGCTGACATGCTAAACAAATCTATCCGCTGCGAATCTATCCGACGGACAGATCCGTTGGTTAGTACACATTATCCGCGGATAAGAACCACGCGCATGCTCAGACAAAATAAGGGGATGGGAGCACTCGTTCAGGTAAAACTCTCGTTTGTTTGTGATATGGCACATTCGTCCTTTTAACTATATAGTGTGTCGTTTATTTCCTCTTGTTTTTTCAGCGTTCTCTTGCTAGAATAAACCCGTTCTCTTGCTGATGCTATCTATCCAGATGTTTGAACTTTCTTTTTTTCCTCCACATGTCAATGTTTATATTTTTTGGTTTGTAATTTAATGTTGTTTAATTTTTTTTCCCTTATTTTTTTTTTTGGCAATTTATGTCCCCATTCTTTTTTCTTGCACATAATTTTTTTTTGTTTTTTTTTGTTGTGCAATTAATGTCCCCATTCTTTTTTCTTGCACATAATTTTTTATTTATTTTTTTGTTGTGCAATTTATGTCACCATTCTTTTTTCTTGCACAGATTTTTTTTTTGTTTTTTTTTGTTGTGCAATTTATGTCACCATTCTTTTTTCTTGCACAGATTTTTTTTTTGTTTTTTTTTGTTGTGCAATTTATGTCACCATTCTTTTTTCGTGCACAGATTTTTTCGTATTAAATTTTTGGTCAAGTTATGTCACCATTTTATTTTGGCGTGTGTTTTTCCTTTTTTGTTTTCCCAAGTTGGTACGCCAAATGTCCCGTCCCCCCCCAAGGAGTTGGTGTCCTTTCTAAATGACACATATTATTTGCTAAAATGTTTCATGCCTAATCACCACAGTATTAAAACACAATAGAACTAGAACTAAAAAAGAACAACCACAAAAACAAAAGCTAGGAGCAGCAGCAAGTGAGCCACTGGAGCCCAGGCTGTGGTAGTCCAAAAAAACCAAAGTTTTTGGGGGATCAAATGGAAGGCCGGGAATCATCTTCTCCTGTTCCTTGTAACCCTCCTTGCAGCCTGCATTGCAGCAGATCTTCCACGGACCCGTCCACGGCCCCTTGCAGGTCGGGATGATGTGGCAGCAGGAGTTGTTAGCAGGTGTTGGGCAGGATGGGCCGGGTCACTCAGCTCAGTGTCATCGGTCAGCCAGCCCTGGTGCAGCCATAAAAGCACCTGGTTCATCAGGTTCCTGGCACGCCTCTGACCGTCCTCCCCCGCTTGGGACAATTCGTGGGCCACATAGGCACTGTAGGCCTCAGTGGGGTTGAGGGGGGCCCTCATTAAGGCGCTAGCCTCCCGAATCATTTCGAGGCTCTCATCCTCAACCTGCCTCCTGCGCCTCATTAGGCCTGTTTGCCTGACCCGGGGGGGAGGGACTTGCCTGGTGGTGCTGACCGTGGGCCTGGGGCCCTCCTGACTGGTGCTGGGCCCGGCCTCCTCCTCCTGGCTGCCAATGACCCCTTCCTCCTGGCTGGCAGGCATCTCAGCATCAGTAGCCGATATTTCATGGCTGCTCCCTTCTTCCTGTGTCCAAAAAAGTGACATATTTTACAATTTGGCACCATCAAATCACACACATTTTCATGCTCTAGACTGGTTTGTGTTATCTTACTTTAAACTTGAATAGACTCTCCTTCTGATCCCTGCACTTGGCATCCATGACCCCTATTTTTATGCCCATGACTTTTAGAGTCCATTTTTTTATTTGGGATTACAATATCAACTCAATAAACAAACAATAATTAGCAGGCCAAAAACATTTTGAAAAATACTCTACCTCATCAGAAGTGGAGAGTCGCAGATTTTCATGCCTGCCAGCCAGCCCCTCACCGTCCTCCTGGCTGTGGTGATCCGTGGAAGGTCTGCTGCGATGCCGGCTGGAAGGAAGGCTTGACATTGATTGCCGGCCCTCCATTTGATCCCCCAAAAACTCCAGCTCCTGGTAGTACCACAGACTGGGCTCCGTGGACTCTCTTGCTGCTGCTCCTGATCGTTGCTCCCGTAGTTCTCTTCTTTTTGTTCGGTATGCGGCCCTCAGGTTATTCATTTTCTTCTTGACGATGTCGCCTGTGCAGCCGGGAACCCATGTCTGCATATATGTAGCTATCTCACCAAGTGCTGCCGTTCGTCGGTCCCGCTTAGAATAGCGGGGATGTTTGGAATCCCAAAGTAGGGGCATTTCCCTAAACTTTTCGATGAGTCGAGAAATTATCTCCTTTCCCACGATGGTTTCCATTTTTTTATTTATTTTAGAAATTTCAAGATGAACACTGTTAAACCAAAAAAAAAATCCATTAAAAAATGCACAGCATTCACATTGTATTCATATGTGGCCCCAGATTTATCAAGTACTATGCAAACACAGTGTCTCCTGCAGCTAAAATGCTGGACAGCTCTGCCCCATTGTTGTGACCAAAAATGAGTTCACATGCAGACCCTTTTTCAAATAAGTTTGCTAAATACGTGTAATCTAGACCCATCCCCAATTAGTTATATTTTGACCATTCCTCAAGGCACTATTTCATGTGTACCTAGCATGCCCCTCATCATTCCTGACATCTAAATACACTTCCTAATAACCTCTGGCCAACCAACACAGAACAATACTTGCATGATCACAATACACCTGGCCAAAAATACAAATAGGTAGAGCATTCTTCACATCTAGATTTAAGTGATGTGTGAAAGCATTGTGAGAAGTAAATACCATTTTGGGGACACAAGAAACATAATAAGTTGCGTTAAAAGGGTGCAAACAACAGACAAAACCACAATCCCATGGCTCTCAAGTTTCTAGGCCTCTGCTGATCCCATGTTGTAATTTTTTACCTTATTATCTCTAGCTCCTCGTGAAGCTCAATGAAATAATCTCCGCGTAATTTACGTCAGCACGTCGGTTCCCTTTTATACACTCCGCGTGTGCGTGACACACCGCTTTCGTCTCCATTGCCATGCCCCCTAATCAATGTTAACTCAAAAAATCTGGCGTTAACTGTGTTACTTCTGTCAAATGTTCTACTAATCTCCGCGTAAGCAACGTAATCACGTAGGTTCCCTTTAACAGACTCCGCGTGTGCGTGACACACCGCTTTCGTCACCATTGCCATGCCCCCTAATCAATGTTAGCTTTAAAAATATGGCGTGAACTGTGTTACTTCTGGGAAACGGGCGAATAATCTCCGCGTAACCTACGTAATCACGTCTTATTCATTCTCTACACTCCGCGTATGTATGAACCGCCGCCCTCGTCCCCGCCCATGATGGGACATTTCCTGTTTTCCACGCCCCTAATCTCTGTGGGAAGGAGAGATGGAGATGTCACACAAGCATGCACGGAGCTCTCAGGCCGCAAGTGAGGTGACAGAGGCAGGAACGTCGCGATCCCGGCCAAAACGATATAAGGCCACTAATATGTCTTTCGACGAAATGGTGGAGCTGGTTGAGATTATGCGGAGGAAGGACTATGATGGGCAATATGGCCCATACAAGACCCCCAACCGCAGGAAGGGGAAAATTATGGAGAAGGTGGCAAGGAAAATTCAGAGGATGTTTGGGATCACCAGGTCCAAGGAGCAGCTACGGAAGCGGTGGTCCGACTTAAAGCTCCGTGAGCCACATCAACTGAAGAAAATCAAAAAAATACTCAAAAAAAGTAAGTTTTTTTTTGTTTGTGGGGTGGGGACAATTTTATTACTTGTACAGGTACAGGTACATTTCTACATCTGTATCCTTGGCCTGGTTGTACTTCTGAACACATGTTGAAATAATTTTATTTTTCAAAATATCATTTGCTTGGCCAACGACTGTTAATAGGAAACCTTGTTCACATCAGGTTGCTTCTCACAAATACGATGTTGGCCCAGGAACAACACACCTGGACATGCCTCTCTGGCCAAAAACATTGTTTGTAAACATTGTGTAAAAATGTATTAATCTAAAATTTAAATCCAAGAATGGGAAATGCAAACAGTGCTACTAAGCAGGTGTTTTCATATCTGTAATCCAGAGCACCTGTGTCTCCCCCAAAATATTATAAGAAAATTTGTATGGTCTCAGCTCAAAATTTGAAGGGGGGGACATCCATGTGTGTCACTTTGCAAAAAAGGGACTGAATCAGAGCTTGGCCTAGAAGTCATCCAAAAATGTAGGTTTGGGGTGATAAGACAACAAAATTCTAACCGAAAAAAGCCTCTATACTTCTATGCAATGTGTGCGATTTCTGCTCTACAATATCTGTGTGCTGATGAGTATACCTTTTTTTTTGGTGTTATTTATAGGGGAAAGAAGACGCCAGCAATTCGAGGAGGCAGAGAGGGCCAGACACACCCGGGATCTGCCATCTGGCCATGTGGAGGAGGAGGATGTGGAGGAGGAAGGAAGAGAGGAGGATGTGGAGGAGGAGGATGTTGAGGAGGAGGTGGAAGGAAGAGATGAGGATGTGGAGGAGGAGGAGGAGGAGGAAGGAAGAGATGAGGATGTGGAGGAGGAGGAAGAAGGAAGAGAGGAGGATGGAGTAATTTTAAATCTTGTAGTTGTGGAGGAGGAAGATGAAATTAAAGAAGAAGATTTTGGAGATTTTGAAGATGGTGGATTGGTGGAAGAAGAAGAAGGAGGAGTCGTGGAGGATGAGGGGGAAGTGGTTCAAGAAGGAGGAGTGATTGAAGATGGAGAAGTGGTGGAGGAGGATGAAATTCGCACAACATCAGGTCAGTGTCACCCCAGCTTTATAGGGCAAAACAGATGTAGTTAGGGTTGCCACCTCATCCCTTTAATCCCGAACACATATGGATTACACATGTTCTGTGGCTAATGTAATGCAGATATGGCACCAGGTGAGTTAAATTCCCACCTTTTAATCAGCCACAGAACCTGTGTAATTAATATGTGTTCTGGTTTAAAGGGATGAGGTGGCAACCCTAGATGTATCTAGGCCGCTAAAATTGTTAATTTTATATTTTGTATTAATTTTGTAGGGGATGAAGATGCTGTTCCGCATTTTTCGCGCGCAAGTGCGGGAATTATTATTCAGCAAGTGATCGAGTGCAGCAGTGAAATGGCGAATATGCGGCAACAGATGCTTCTCCTGGAACAGAATGTGAGAAATGTAATTGTCGAGTGCTGCACCGAGCTGGACACTATGCGGCAAAGAATGGTGGTTATAGAACAGAACTATAAAAACATCATTGACATGATGGGCCGTGTCAAAGACTAAACACACCCCCCCACCCCCCGCCCATCCCCCAACCTGTTTTAATGTATGACTCAGCAACACGCCAAAATTTGAAGATGCACACACAGTGTGTCAACATGTGCTATCTGCCATCACAGAATATAGAATATCTGTGCTTTGTGGGTACAACCCCCTCCTCGATTGTCAATTAGTTTTTGAGGAAGGGTTTGCTCCCCCAAAACACAGACATTGTTCACCCATGATGGCAGATAGCACATGTCGCCCTTTTTCTGTCTTTCTATGTTGTAGAACTGACATTTGGTGAATTGCACTGAATGTGTGCATCTTCAAATTTTGGCGTGTTCCGGTGTGACCTCACACCATGACTGTTATTGGGAATGTAAAAGTGACACATTTGTGTTTTCAGTTTTTGGGACATGTTTTATTTTTTGGATTATAAAAATGGCTTCCAATCAACAAGCCATACAAAACAGAAAAAGTAAAAAAAAATATATAAAATTTAATAAAACCCAAAAAAATTAGTTAACAAAAAAAGATTGGTTAACACATCTATCCAAAAAATGAGATCAATCTTTTTTTTGGAGTTCCCAAAAATAAAAAATAAATTTATTTTAAATTTTTTACAAAAAATTTCAAAAAAATGTATTATAAAATATCGAAAAAAAAATTAAAATTAAAATTGGGTGAACAAATATATTTAAAAAATGTGAGCAATATTTTAGATAATAATTACCCACAAAAATTAAGAAAAAAGAAAAAATCTCAAAAATCTCAAAAATATTTTATTGGAAAAAAAAAAAAAATTTTAGGACCCAAAAAATATTTGGTTAAGTTTACACTTGTAAACACAATAAAATACAATACAATGTAAAATACAATATTTGTGTGAAAAATGGTACAATTGTACTACATTGTTTGTGAACACCAAAAAACTTTCTACTAAATTGTTTGGACAAAAAAAAAAAAAAATTGAGACGAAAACAAAACAAAACAAAAAAAACCTTGCAAAATAAAAATGTTGGCATGTTTCTTAATAAAAATCTTCATAAAAAAAAAAAAAATGAAAAAGCTGACAATAAAACAAGGTTTTACTAAATCATTACAATGAGTGTCTTGATTATTTTATATGCTGAATACCCAGTTTGGAGATGAGTGAATAATGTGCAATTGTGTTTATTTACTAAAACCTGAACCCTACATTTGGCACTAGAAGTGCACTATTTTTGGTGAGAAACAGGAAGACAGATAAAAAGAGAAAAAGCAGTAATGACAAACAACTGTATAAAGTCCAATGGTCTAATTATTTATTAGTTCTGTGAATATTCCTTTCTTTTGGGGGCCGAATTAGAAAGAAATATGATCTGGCATAGCAATGGCCCCCTGACCCATAAAGTACTCAACATATTTGTCGCGTACCTCACGAGCTGATTGGGTGGCAAAGCCAGCGCGACCAGTGTCCAGCCCAGGGAGAGGATCTGAGAGTAGTCTTGCCTCAGAAACGCTGTCGGGTAGGTACGTCTGGGAGTGCCTGCGTAAAAAGTTGTGCAAAATGCAGCAGGCAAATACAATGGTGTTCAATTTATATTCCGCCAGATGTATCGCTGTCAGGAAAAGGCGGAACCGGTTGGTGAGGATCCCAAAGGCATTCTCGACTACCCTCTGAGCCCTGGACAACCGATAATTGAACACCTTTCTCTGTAAGGTGAGGGTCCTCTGGGGAAAAGGCCGCATTAGGTGAGGTCCAAGCCCGAAAGCCTCGTCCGCTAGGAACACAAACGGAAGTCCTTCCACATTATCTTCATCTGGTGGCAGTGCCAGACCACCAGTTTGTAGACGATCGTAGAATTCTGTATGCGAGAACACTCCCCCATCTGACAGCCGGCCATTCTTCCCCACGTCCACATAGAGAAACTCATACTGTGCCGACACCACCGCCATCAACACGATACTATGAAAACCCTTGTAGTTATAATAGTAGGACCCCGAGTGGGGTGGGGGCACAATGCGGACGTGCTTCCCATCTATTGCTCCACCGCAGTTCGGAAAATCACAACGCTGGGCAAATTGGGAAGCCACAGACTGCCATTCCTGTGGTGTGGAGGGTAGCTGTGGGGACAAACAAAAAAAGAGATTTAGTACTTTGGCACATAAACATTGCAAACACAATACAAAAACCATCATTGTGCAACATCAACAACAGGATTCACATTTCCTACAAGCATTGTGAAGTGAGTATTTCTTTTTTTTAAATATAGGCCCACTTAATTATCAGACTCCACATCCCTCTGATGATAGAGCAATAAACAATTTTCGGGGGGGAGGAGGGGGGAGGGGCAGAGCTACAATGGATTAGCCAAAAAATCAACACAAATTTGGCTAGGTGTGTTTGGGCCTAGGAAAGCATGCTGGACAGGTTTATGGTGGGTAAGGTCAAAATATGCAGGTAGGCCCAAAACAAACATGTAAAGGTTAACAACATGCATGGGGAGAAAAGGGAACATCCAACACACAGCAGATTACAATCTCATGGTTATTAGGGAAGAAAAAAATATTAGACTTTCTCACACATTTAAAAAAAAAACATTGTGATGTTAAAATGAGGGAACTTACCTTAAGATACTCCTCCTGCAGAACATGTATGATGGCAGTACACGTCTCCGGTATGATGACCCCAAGCGACTGGGGAGAGATGCCTGTCGAGAACTTGAGGTCCTGCAGGCTCCTCCCAGTTGCCAGGTACCGCAACGTGACAATAAGCCTCTGCTCGGCCGTGATGGCATCGCGCATCACAGTGTCCTGCCTCGTGATATAGGGGGACAGAAGTTCCAGCAGACGGTTGAATAGGGGGTCCGTCATGCGGAGAAAATTCCTAAAGTCATTAGGATTATTCTCCTGGAGTTCCCTAAGCAGAGGCATATGAGAAAACTGGTCACGCTGGCGCAACCAATTCTTGGTCCAGAAACGCCTCCTCCCACTGTTCCTGGCCAATAAACAGGTTCGCTGGACATGGCCATAAGCAATCCCATAACCAGCACCAATTCGCGAGAATCGACGCTGCTGCTCCATCATGGATTCAAACGGGCCGGCTGGTCAGTCAAGAACACACTCCAACAGAAAGCACCCCCAAATCCAGCACAACCTGCTAAGCCCGCACGACAAACAGATACGAGCGCACAGTACGCTGAAACGTGCTGAAAGCCTGTGCCCAAATGCCAACTGCAAACCCGCAAGCAAACGCACTAAACCATAGAATACCTACTGTCAAAACGCGGAGACTGAAAAGCACGAATCGGTCCTAACCAAACCTTCACTAGCACGCGGTAACACGGAACTAGCAAAAGCGGAACAGAGGGCGGCGCCGTTGACTTTGGTCTTCCCCTTTATAGTGACGTCTTACGTGGTTTACGTTGCATACGTTCTGGTTCGCGGAGATTTTTTGGCGCTAGTGTGTACGTTCCAGCGGGTCAACAGATAAATCCGTCGATCCGCTGAAACCGATCCGCGGATACATTTCAGCGGATGGATTCTATCGTGTGTATGGGGCCTAAGATACGTTGAATCACTGAACGTAACCTACGCCCAGCCCTATTCACGTAGTACTACGTAAACTACGTAAAATACAACGGCTGTTCCGACGTCTATAACTTTGCATGGGTTGCGCCTCCTATAGGTGGAATAACATTACGCCGGACGTACGCCTTTCGTAAACGGCATATATTACAGTGACGGGCGCAAGTACGGTCGTGAATAGGCGTATCTCGGTCATTTACATATTTGGCGCGTAAATCAATGGAAGTAAAACCTATGTAGGAGGATTTGTTACATCTCTGTATCATCTGTATCACTTCACTTGATATACAGTATGGCCTGGATTCAGAAAGCACTTATGCCGACGTATCTACAGATACGCTGCGTAAGTTACAACGTCATTCTTAGCATGCACACTGGGAAGCGTCCACGGGACGGCGCATGCGCCGTTCGTTCGGCCCTTCATTTGCATGGGGTCACGCTTCATTTAAATGGATCACACCCACTTCCTTCCTACTTTGAATTAGGCGGGCTTACGCCGACCAATTTACGCTACGCCGGCGCAACGTAGGGAGCAAGTGCTTTGTGAATACTGTTCTTGCCTCTCTGTGTTACATCGGCGTAGCGCATATGAGATGCGCTACGCCCGCAGAAATATACACCGCTCTACATGAATCCGGGCCTATGTGAGGGTTTACAACCACTTTAAGAGTGGACATACAAACTGGCAGAATGTCAGCTGGTATTTTTTGTACCGGCAAATGTCTTCCGACAATCTGCCTGTGTGTATGGGGCTTTAGAGGTAGTGTACTCGATAGAACAAAAGAGCAGAAATTACAATTATTTCTGCTTAAAGTAAACATGTGCTTTGTCATTCAGGCCAAAACAACAGATTGGCTTTAAGGTCCATTTCCTAAGCAGCATATTTTCCTTCTCTCTCATAGCATTCTATTCAGTTCAAGGAGCCAAAAAAATAAAAAATACCTCCTGGGTATGATGAATCATGTGATTCACTCCACTGGGCCAATTAATACTTTTTTTTTTTTTTTCATATTTAAATCTTTTATTCTATTTTTCTTTTATGGTAAGGTTCACAGAAGGTTAACATATCTTATACAATGGATACATAATCATATAGTTCTTATCACTACACACTTATGATGGGCTAGCAAATAAACAGGTGGGGATTCAGAAACTTAAGAAGAATAAACCAAAAGCAGTACCTCCCCGGTCCTCTTGCTCTATTCCCAAGCCCGCCTGCCTTTTATCAGTAACTTCTTTTCCCGTTTCCTAATACCACTGTATTGACCTCACACTTCTTCCTCCCCTCTGTTCCCTTGTCCATTCCTATACCCCACCTAACCCCCCCCTTAAACCTAGAATCAACATAATCCTCAACAAAACAACAACCAAAAAAAAAAAAAGAGAAAACCCCGCCAACCCCCTCCCCTCCTCTCCCTCCCCTACCTCGCCGGAGACGGACGGATCCTCCCTTACTTCAACCCTTCGGCCTCTCCCTTTTCACTTTTACCCAAAAAGGAATCTTCTCTCCCCTATCTATTCCACCAGTAATCTCTTCCCCTCTTCCGTACTCATAAACTGATTCCAACCTGTCCAAGTTTCTACATACTGTTCCCTTTTGTTCCGGGCTGAGAGGATCAGGTCTTCTATAGCTCCAGTCTCTCTCACTCTATTGAGCCATCTCGCAATAGAGGGTGATCTACTGTCTCTCCATTGTAATGTTATTCCATTTCTGGCAGTATTTATCATGTGACATATCACCATCTTTTTGTACTCTCGCACTGGGATTTGTGAGCAATGGAGCAGAAAAAAAGCTGGATCCTCCTGAATCTGGTGCTCCGTAAATTTTTGAACAATTCTCTGGACTTCCTTCCAGTAATCTCTTACTTTTGCACAGGACCAAAATATATGCAGCAAGGTTCCCTGCTCCACACCACATCTCCAACAATACTCTGAGTAGCCTTTAGAAAATTTATGTAACCTTACTGGTGTATAATACCATTGGAACAATAATTTATAATTGGATTCCTGTATTCGCGTAGATATTGAGGAGTTTAGTGCTAAGTGAATTATGTGTTTACGTTGAGTCTGTGAGAAATTTCTCCCCAGATCTCTTTCCCATTTCCCCAGTCCCGGCAACTCAAAATCCTCCTGAGGGGAATTCAATAGTCTATACATCTTTGAACTCACTCTTTGTATTGGTTCCTCCTCGTCGCAGTATTGTTCAAATTTTGTTAGTTGTCGCCGAAAATTAGATGGTTGTCCCAGGGATCTTAAAAAGTTGCTTATTTGAAATGCTTGCCAAAAGGATAACTCATAATTCCCTCCTCTCTTTGTTAGGGCCTCCAATGATGGCCACATACCAGTTTGCAGAAAATGTGATACCTGTACTTTACCCCTTTGTTTTAATTTATTAAAAACTGCTCCTGCTGTACCTGGTATGAAGCCTGGGTTCCCTAATATAGGGAACAGGGGAGAACACTTCGATGAGAATTTTGGATTTTTACATATTTTAGCTGCGATTGACAACGTTGGGCCAATTATGGGATGTTTCTTCATCTTACTTGGCAATAACTTATAACACCAAGGGGCTCTACTTAGTGTTATTGGACAGGTCTGCTGTTCTACCTCAACCCACCTTTTATAGTGTCCGTTTCTACACCAGTCTATCAATCTCGTCAAATGTGCCGCTTGATAATATTTGGCAATATCCGGGACTGCCATCCCCCCAAAACACTTGGGTAACCTCATCACCTCTTTCTTAATTCTTGCCTTTTTCCCTGCCCAGATGAATTTCATCAGGAGGGCACTAATTTGCCGTAGGAAGGCCGATGGTATCAATATCGGCAGTGTTTGAAACAAATACGTAATCTTTGGCAAGATGCTCATCTTGACTATATTATTTCTGCCGAACCATGAATGTAGTCCATGTTGCCATTTCTCTAGTAGCATTCTTATTGAAGTAAGAAGAGGTGGAAAATTTATTTTAAAAACTTCTTTTATGTTTGCTGGAATCAGGGTACCCAAGTATTTTAGCGCAGTCTTCCACTTAAAACCAAAGTTTTGTTGTATAATTGACTGTTTCTGGGGTGTCATTGACACACTCATTGCTTCAGATTTTGCTTGGTTTATTTTTAGGTTGGAGAGCTCTCCGAATTTAGCGATTTCTTTGACGAGATTGGGAAGAGATACGTGGGGGTTTGATATAGTAAACAGCAAGTCATCTGCAAATGCGGTTATTTTATGCCTTCTCCCCCCTATCTGTATACCCTGTATATCCGGATTTTGGCGTATTTTATTTAATAAGGGCTCCAAAGATAGCACAAATAGTAGCGGTGACAGGGGACATCCCTGGCGCGTTCCGTTTGTGATTTGGAAAGTTTTAGAGAACATCCCGTTAACTCTCACTGAGGCACGTGGGTCTGTATAAACACTTCCTATCCACCTTAACATATTCTCCCCCAGGCCCACGTGTCTCAGTACTGAGAACAGGAAATTCCAGCTCACTCTATCAAAAGCCTTCTCATCAGTATTTAGGAACACGCAAGGGATGTCCCCGTCAGTGGCCTCCTGCACCAGATTAAGAACCCTTATTGTACCATCTCTTGCCTCCCGTGTAGGTACGAATCCGACTTGATCCATATCGACTAGCTCGGGTAACCATACTTGGATCCGTCTTGCTAGTAACTTCGTAAAGAGTTTTAAATCGGAGTTTAACAATGAAATCGGCCTATAGCTGCCGCACTCCGCCGGATCTTTCCCATCTTTGGGAATGACTATAATTTGAGCTAGTAATGCGTCCGGCGGGAACCCAGCCGTCTGGCCTACTGCATTGAGAAACTCTGCTAACTGCCCTCTCAGTAGTGTTACAAATTCTTTATAGTATCTTATCGTATAGCCATCCGGTCCCGGGGCTTTCCCTTCCTTCATAGTTTTTAACGTTGCCTCTATTTCTTCTATCGAGATGGGGGTGTCTAAACTGGCCTGAGCTATTGATGGTAACCTAGCTAAGTCCATTGCTGAAAGATATTCTTCTATTTTGGGTGGGGCTACTGGTAGCTGTGCCAAATTATATAGAGAGGAGTAATATCTCCCAAACTCCTCCACTATCTCCTTTGGCGTACGTTTTAATTGTCCCTCCTTCCCCTTGATTTGCGGGACATACGTTTGTTGACTCTTCTCTTTCAATTTCCCAGCTAGTAGTTTACTACACTTGTCTCCAAATTCGTAATTTATTTTCCTTCCCCTTTGTATTATTGCTTTGGCCTTATAGCGTAGGATCTCTGTCAACTGCCTTCTCAGGTGGCTCAATTCTCTGCCTGTTTGAGGGGTATGTGTCTTTTTATGTTGTAGTTCTAATTCCTGGATCTCTGTTAGTAAATTTTTAACCTGCTGTTCTCGCTTCCTTTTTAGAATCGATCCATGTCTGATAAGGACCCCCCTGATCACCGCTTTGTGCGCTTCCCACACCATCCCTAGATTACTCCCGGGGGTAGCATTCATTTGGAAATATTCTGTGATTTCCCGAGCAACATCTTCTCTCACTTCCCTATTCTGCAAGAGGCTTTCATTTAGACGCCACCTTCTCTCCTGTGCAAGCCCTATGCCAGATAGTGAGATACGCAGGCTAACTGGGGCATGATCCGACCATGTAATACTACCAATGGACACCTCCTTCACAGAGGAGATCAGATAGTGAGGTATCATGAAGAGATCTATCCTGGAGTACACCTGGTGGGGATTGGAGAAAAAGGTGTAGTCCCTCTCTTCCCCATGTAACATCCTCCATGCATCCACCAGCTGGATTTCGTACAGTCTACGTAGGACCTCCCGTCTGACCCCCTCTGTGATAGACGAAGTTCCCCTTGAGGTATCTATCTTTGGATTCAGGGGGATATTAAAATCCCCCCCCCAAAATCAATTTGCCTTCTGAAAACTCCATCAATTCTTTGAGAGTCTTCCTCATAAAGGTATCTTGATGTACATTAGGCACATACACTGTAGCTAAAGTCACTTTTGTTTCTCCTATCTTCCCTTTTAAAAAAAGGTATCTCCCTTTTGGGTCTCGATAGCAATTTTCTAATGTCCATGGGATCCTATTAGAAATCAAAATAGAGACCCCCTTGGATTTTGCTTCCTGGTTCCCTGCGTGGTAGGCCGAAGGGAAGAACCTATTTTGCAATAGTGGGAGCCCCCCCGTCCTAAAGTGAGTCTCCTGTATGTAGGCAATATCTGTCTCTGAATGTCGCAAATCGTTCAGCAACATCCTGCGTTTTTCTGGGACATTAAGTCCCTTTGCGTTCAGGGAGGTTATTTTTAATCCCTCCATCTCCGACGTTGAGGGGAAGGGAGAGAAAGTGGAAACGAAGAATGAGAGAGAAAAAAAAAAAAAAAAAAAGGGGGAGAGAAACCCCCCCCAAAAAAATACCAACCCCCCCCCCCCCCAAAGAAAAAAAAAAAAAAAAAAAAAAAACCCTAGAAAAAAAATTCCCCTAATAACTCGACAACCAACCCCTACTTGGCCGCACAAGTCAGTAAAGCTTCTTGCTTTATACACTCAATTCCCAACCTATAATTGAGTGTTGGCCTATTGAGGGGTTAGGGTAGAGAGCAGCTGAGTCAGAGCGGACTCTCCGTCCGTAGCCCACCTATTTATATATATATATATATAAACAATTTAATAGCATTATTCATTCTGTCCCATCAAACAACAAACAAAAAACAAAAAAAAAAAAAAAAAAAAAAGGAAAACCCCCTCAGGGGGAAAAGTCCCAATATCTTCATTAAATCATACGCCTCCTTTTCCTCTCGTCTCCCCTAATTTCCCCTCCCCCTCTCCTCCTTCCCCCCTCTCATCACCCTCCGCCCCCCTCCCCCTCTCCTCCTCCCCCTCCTCTCTCCACCTGCCTCTCATATCTCCCATTACCCATATTTCTTAACCATCCTCTGAGTACTATTCCTATTCCTGTGACTCCATCTCCTCTCAGTGTAAAAAAAAAAAAAAGGGCTATCTTACCATTTACATTTAGCCAGTTAGAGGGGTCCCCCCTAATCCCCCATGTGACCTAATTATTTCCAGTGTCCGTGTTCAAATAACATCACAATCCCCTACTCCTCCCTCCCCTCATCTATCTATCTATCTATCGTATACCTCCCCCCTCGCTCTTACCAGCTAGGTGGGGGGGTCTCCTCTACGCCCATTAGTACCCACTTGTGTCCAGTGTCCTGTGATAGTGTACAATAACATCATTGCCCCCCTCCCACCCTCCCCCAATAGTATATCTCCCCCCTCCCACCTACCAAAGGACTCCGACTCCCGCGGGGAATGGGCGTGCCCATGGAGAGGGTGGGTGACCGACGGCCAGCCCCGGCACGCCACGCCCCCCGAAGACAGCCGGAGCAGGCCCACGGCGCCCGCGCACAGGCTATGCGCAGGCGCCGCGAAGAGCCAAGCCCACCCCGGCCATCCCCGGAGAGGCGCGATGCAACACGGCCGGCCGCCAACCCCCACCGGAACGCCCACCCCCCGGAACCCCCAATGCACAACAGCACAGCGAGCACCGGGACAAAAAAAAAAAACACAGACAGGCATACCGTAGCCCGCGCCACCAATTAATACTTTTATATGGACAGTCTATAGCCCTGTCTGAGCTAAGACTCAACAGCTCATAGCTTACACAGTTTTATTTCACTCCCAGCGCCTGAATAGAGCATCGGAGAATGAAATGGATGGTACATATATGTTTCTAAAAACCACAATTGCTCTCTATAGGAAGTAGGAAGGGGATTTTGGGACTTTAAATGAGGTCTATGAGTATAGCACCTCCATCCCTAGTAACGTATGTGAAAAAATAGGGTAGGAAAATGTTTGGGACTTTGAATGAGGCTGCAGACATGGTGCGGGTAGTAGAAAACGTACAGATTTATTGGTCACACATTTGCAAAACACCTATCAACATCCAGAGGTCATGTAAATGAAAAACATACATTTCAGAAATAAATGACATTACCACATATTAGAGCACATAATATGCCAGCCAGCTCCCGAGACGGACATATCCCTTTGGCCGTGGCTCCATGTATACCGCATTCACTTATTTTTGATTCCATGTGAGTACTTCAGGTGGACTATGTTTCCACCTTATACTGGTTTAAATAAACGTTATTGACTCATTATACCTTACCCGTAATTTCTATATATTTTTAGATAAGCCAAGCATCTGCCCCTGAAGAGTGTGACACACACGAAACGCGTCGGGCCAATACGGATGCTACATATACTTTATTACAATATTCTAATTGATCTGATTATATTTATACATGCTTTTACCAGTCGTTTTTACCTTTACATATTCGCCTAGACTGTTACCTTGACATCTGTACATATGTATATTCACCCTATGCACTCATTAATCCATGCGGATGATCATGTGACATCCGGTCAAGCATTGTTGTATCTCTGCTACCCCCATTGTATCTGCACATATTATGTGCTCTAATGTGGCATTATGTGGTAATGTCATTTATTTCTGAAATGTATGTTTTTCATTTACATGACCTCTGGATGTTGATAGGTGTTTTGCAAATGTGTGACCAATAAATCTGTACGTTTTCTACTACCCGCACCATGTCTGCAGCCTCATTCAAAGTCCCAAACATTTTCCTACCCTATTTTTTCACATACGTTACTAGGGATGGAGGTGCTATACTCATAGACCTCATTTAAAGTCCCAAAATCCCCTTCCTACTTTCTCGCTCAGGGATGGAGGCTTGCTAGACAGGATTGGCAGTGCCCCCCTGCCATCCCAGTGCTGGGCCGCTTAGTTCTATGCGCCTTCTTTTTCATCAGGCTTAGGCTGAGCCCACTCAAGGTTTTTTCTTGAGAACTAACAGTTATGCGTTTTTGTCATGGGTCTGGTATGTGTTGTGGTTACATGTCCATGGCCTCTCACTGTCTGCCAATAGGGAGCTGCGACGTGCTCTGCGTGCTGCCTCCTGCCCGCCCCTCTCTCTGCCCATTGGGCGGAGGGCTGCTCGGACCGAAGGAGGCGGTGCACACGGCGCGTCGGCGCCACGCATCCCGCCCAGCCTGGGACGTCAGTCCTGACGTCACTACACTGAGCGTGTGTTTCCCATCTCAGCTGAGGTTGCCAGGACTATAGGGTGGACGCTGTGGGCGGTTCCCGCCCGCGGCGACACCCTCCTACGGTGTACCTCCAGCCCTCGTGACGCTGACGGCACGCTGGCGTGCACAGCTGTGAGGCGGCTATTTAAAGGTCCTCCCTGTAAATCCCAATGCCTATGAGCTGTAACAAGCTATACTACAGTATCTCTCCTGCTGGTTTTCCGGGAATTTTGGACGCCTCTACTAGGTTATTATACCTATCCATTTATTTGGGCTGGCTGTCTTTCGTTCTCTTATATTCACTAATTGTCTGTTATTACTATTATTACTATAGATCCCAGCTGGCTATCCCTTTGGTTTTTTGCTCTTGCTATATATTCCATACATGCTCAACCCTATGTTATTTGCTGTGGGAGGATTCCTCGCTGCCCCTTCTTGTGTGCGCTTTACTGCCGCCTCAGCTCCCGAGACGGACATATCCCTTTGGCCGTGGCTCCATGTATACCGCATTCACTTATTATGTGCTCTAATATGTGGTAATGTCATTTATTTCTGAAATGTATGTTTTTCATTTACATGACCTCTGGATGTTGATAGGTGTTTTGCAAATGTGTGACCAATAAATCTGTACGTTTTCTACTACCCGCACCATGTCTGCAGCCTCATTCAAAGTCCCAAACATTTTCCTACCCTATTTTTTCACATATGCTCTCTATAGGAATTTGAAGTTCTAACCAAAAAATATGATATAATAAAATTTGTTTTCTCAATTTAAAAGGTTTGAACCACATGCATTACATCACATGTTACATAGTATAAAATATTGTACAAAATTGGGTTACAACTGTCAGGGTTGGACTCTCAGCCCTTCCTTCTCAGTGGTTTGGTTGCTTAGTTGTTGGTTGCCAGCACTCATCGTTCCACAGTGGCTCACCTGGTGATCATTTCCTGCTCATCAGTTCAGCCTACAGCCAGTCCCTTCTGGCTATATAAACTGCCAGGATCATTCCTTCCATGCTTTCGCCTTGGTCAAACATATCTCAAAACTCTCTGCTATGTTCCTGTTGAAGACTTGCTGGCTAACGTCCCTTTTGGTTCCTGATCCTGTCTGCTGCCTCCGACTACGGTTTCTGGCTTCCTGATTAACTGGCATGTTTTGACTATCTGCTTTTGCTACCGAACCATGGCTATGTTTTGACTATGTCTACTTTCTGTACTGTTTTTACCATTATATTAAAAGGTGTGATGTATACTGCATCTTCTGTCTCCGTCTGATTCATGGTTCCTGACAACAACACCAAGCAGTGAGTGTGATCCATATGGTATCCCCCACAGCTGGGGGGATGATTTAGCTTGCAGTTATTAGATTACTGGTTGGCCCACTCAGATTAGGCGTTTCAAAATATTTATAACAATGATCTTCTTCAGGGACAAGATACCACTCTGGTATATAAATTATATTTTACTATCCACATATCACAATTTATACATACTAGTTCAACCATCATGATACAAAAAGAAAATTGTTGTACCAGACCCATTTGGAAAAAGGAAAGTCTGGATCCATGTAAGTAGACTTTCTCAAGTCATTGGGACTCCCATAAGTGCATGCAGAGATCACCACTCATATTGTAGGCTGTTAAGGCATATGCAATGATAATACATTCTAATGTCTCCCATTCGATTTCCATGGCATAACACTGGTACTATTTTTATGGGGGGGGGGGGGCGCATACCCAGGCCAACCCCTCTTGTTGAAATACTAAATCTTGTCCCATAGGCTCATATTATCTTACATCTTACTCCTGGGACTTAGATCTAATGTCCCATACAGTCAGATGTAGTTACCACATTGCATGTGCTCAAAATCTCTCTAAATAAAATAGAATTGGACTATTTAATAGTATAGTATACTACTTATAAGTGCATCCCAACACAGAGGGGAACAAGAGAGAGCTAAATAGAAATACAGATTCAAAAAATAGTATAGATAGGCAACAATTAGATGTTCCAATGCTACTTAAAATAATTGAATACTGTGATTATAGCATGGTTCCATCTGTGTTGGACATCCACCCACCAGTATATCAGATACATTTGTAAGATCCTGATCCAGGGTGGTCATGGGAGTTTTTATAGGGGATATAATTAAGTTAATTAGCTACAATATATGTTGGCTGCAACTGAGTGGGGAAATGACATCCAACTCTCCCATTCAAAGCATATTTTTAATATATAATAGTAAAGTATACATCCCCAACACAGAGGGAAAACAAACAAGCTAAATAAAAATGTTGGTGCTCTGGCCGATAATCAAACTTGCGTCAACCGCCTGGAAGGCAGCTATGCTCACCACTTTACCACACAGATTTAAAGAATAGTATTAGGTAGGCAATGATTAGATGTCCCAATGCTACTTACTGTACATAAAAGCATGAAATACTGTAGGGTTGCATGAAAAAAAAAACCTGTAGTGTGTACCATGGCTTTAACCTATGTGGATTGTACACTCTTGCTGTCAGTGAATATGCTTGCATGGAGCACCCACTGTCTTGTATTTTGTACCATCTTTGTTCTGTAGTTCTCTTTCTGGTTTAATGATTTGCTCTTTCCCTTAGATTGGATACATTTGCATAAACAAGAGATTTGTAATTACCAAAAATGATCACATTTAACCAATCCACCAGATTTGCCTATTTTGTGGATAAGTGTTCTCATCTAAACAGAAATTATATATCTCTGTAAAATTAAAAACTAGAATTCAGTTTTATAAATATTTATGGTTTATGAACATATTCAAGCTACATCTGCTGACAGATAGCTACGAAGAGTGTCATGACAAATAACTGAAGTAAGACAACTGTATAAGCTAGCAATGTTTTCCCTATGAATAAATCAACAATTGCAAGTGAAATTAGCTGCTTTTAGATTATCTTACAACAATGCATTTTAAGGGAAAACTTCTGAACATTTTTAAAAACAAAAGACTATTTCTCTCAAATTTATGGCAAGATTTTGGCACAGCAACCTTAGTGCTAAATTATAGTGTTTATACTAGGGTTGTCCCGATACCACTTTTTTTTACCGAGTACAAGTACTGATACTTTTTTTCATGTACTCGCAGATACCGATTACCGATACTTTTTTAAAAATGTGTCCATGTGTCCTCAAATGCAGCCATGTATCCTCAAATGCAGCCTTGTGTCCCCAAATGCAGCCACGTGTAGCCTTGTGTCCCAAATGTAGCCTTGTGTCCCCAATGCAGCCATGTGTCCCCAAATGCAGCCTTGTGTCCCCAATTGTGTCCCCAAATGCAGCCATGTGTCCCCAAATGCAGCCTTGTGTCCCCAAATGCAGCCACGTGTAGGTCCCCAGTGGCCTACCTGTGTAGGCAAAGAGAAAGCCTCCTGCCACTGCCGCCGCCGTCTGATTGATCAGAACGCGGGGAACATAACAGCTTTAATTTCAATAAAAAAGTGTATATGTCTGCGCTGTGAATTAAACTAGTGTTATAAGTGAGCAAAAGGAAGGGGAGGGGGGGAGGGGTGAAGTAGTGTGAACTTGGGAAGTGAAAAACTATGCAGACAGAAAATGGAAGGGACCTATGTGACAATCTATAAGTACAGTCCTAACTGGACCGTATTAAAAATCCATGGTGAAAATGCTTCGGTGAAAAAACCATATAAGTGATGAAGATAAAAATATATGAAATATATATGATATGCAAAAAGTCCCGGATTAGTCCAAGTAAATACAAAACAGTTCCAGGTGAAATTAATGGAGTAAGTGGATGGTTGAAAGTGAAAACAAAATCCAAATGCACGTGGGTGGAAAATGTGCAGTTTGATCAAATCCACAACAGCATGCAGCCCACACCATAAGTGATCTTGTCAGCTTACCTCCCAGCTGTCACTTAAAGCCAAAGATAATTACCAATACTCCAAATTCCTGTTAGATGGCTGTCACTCTGTGTACTCATCGGTGATTGGTCATACATAAGGGAGAAAAAATATGAGGTGTAACCTGGTTCTTCTATCACATATGAGGAAAAGGGGTGTAGCCAAGGTGGGTAAGTATACACTTACACTACTTACACAACGTGTAAGAAAAGGGAGCCTATCTCCACGAGCGCCGAGCTCGTCTCTCTGACTTCTCTCTGTCTCAGCTCCAATCCCTCAGTGTCCTCCAAGCCGATTGCTCGTGGTAAGATGGAAGAAACCGGGGTAGGGAGAAGTGAGAGAGGGGGGGCACATCGCGTGAATGGTACAACAAAAGTATATGGAAACACAAAGGTGCGGTAAAAAACTCACATGGAGCAGTGATGGAACGATCGCAAATCCACGAGCGCCGCGCTCGTCTGCCGTCTGTCTGGTGCTGCTCCTGATTGGTGCTCTGGTGTCCCGACGCATGTTCGTCACATCACGTGACTTCATCAGGGGATGAAGTCACGTGATGTGACGAACACGCGTCGGGACACCAGAGCACCAATCAGGAGCAGCACCAGACGGACGGCAGACGAGCGCAGCGCTCGTGGATTTGCGATCGTTCCATCACTGCTCCATGTGAGTTTTTTACCGCACCTTTGTGTTTCCATATACTTTTGTTGTACCATTCACGCGATGTGCCCCCCCTCTCTCACTTCTCCCTACCCCGGTTTCTTCCATCTTACCACGAGCAATCGGCTTGGAGGACACTGAGGGATTGGAGCTGAGACAGAGAGAAGTCAGAGAGACGAGCTCGGCGCTCGTGGAGATAGGCTCCCTTTTCTTACACGTTGTGTAAGTAGTGTAAGTGTATACTTACCCACCTTGGCTACACCCCTTTTCCTCATATGTGATAGAAGAACCAGGTTACACCTCATATTTTTTCTCCCTTATGTATGACCAATCACCGATGAGTACACAGAGTGACAGCCATCTAACAGGAATTTGGAGTATTGGTAATTATCTTTGGCTTTAAGTGACAGCTGGGAGGTAAGCTGACAAGATCACTTATGGTGTGGGCTGCATGCTGTTGTGGATTTGATCAAACTGCACATTTTCCACCCACGTGCATTTGGATTTTGTTTTCACTTTCAACCATCCACTTACTCCATTAATTTCACCTGGAACTGTTTTGTATTTACTTGGACTAATCCGGGACTTTTTGCATATCATATATATTTCATATATTTTTATCTTCATCACTTATATGGTTTTTTCACCGAAGCATTTTCACCATGGATTTTTAATACGGTCCAGTTAGGACTGTACTTATAGATTGTCACATAGGTCCCTTCCATTTTCTGTCTGCATAGTTTTTCACTTCCCAAGTTCACACTACTTCACCCCTCCCCCCCCTCCCCTTCCTTTTGCTCACTTATAACACTAGTTTAATTCACAGCGCAGACATATACACTTTTTAATCACTATTCACTGTCTGTATTGGACAGATTTTTTCTTTGTTTGCTGCAGTGCCCACACCCATTCCCTGGCCCCCCATCACCTCCCTCCTTTTCCCATTTATCCTACACAGCGCAGGAGTATCACCTAGTTCTTTAATTTCAATAGCTGTGTGTTCCCCGCTGTGCGTCGTCATATATAGCCCCTCCCCCAATCCTGGGATGGGTAATCTGTCTATCAAAGTGCCCGGACAAGGGGGAGGGGCTAAATATGACGACACGTTGCAGGGAACACACAGCTATTGAAATGAAAGCTGTTATGTTCCCCGCACACTGATCTACTAGACAGCGGCAGCGGCAGCAGCTCTCCTCTCTGAGTGAGTGAGTAAGTGAGAAACTTATATAGCGCAACACATGCAAACTGAATCGCCTCTGGCAGGAAACAGGGTGTCTAGGTGGGACCTGCAGCTTATGCATGTATTTGCAAATGTGTGCACTCAAGCCCCTGTTCTTAACGCATATTGTTAGACAGGTAAATTTGGTTGGTCACTGTCTGGTTGGTAAATTTGAGCTTGGAAATCCCTTTATATTTGTTTGACATACGTTGCCATTCCAGTGCTTCAAGTTACAAAGACCAGTCATAGGTGGGGGCAGTGGCCACTTTTTTGTACCTGAATATATAGGTCAGGCAATGCACTGGCGCCCTTCTTGCCATAGTACTATGTGCTGGGTGTTCAGTGTGACCCTGTACCTTTAAGGAGGGGTGGCTCCTTCCAGCCTCACCTGTCCCCTACCTATCCATTATAAATGCATGTGCTTCCAAGATGGAGACTTTCAGTAGTTAGGGACTGCAGGAAACAGGGTGCCTTGGCGGGGTCTGCAGCCAGCGTGGGGGGGGGGCAGGGGGTGACGTGGCCCCAGGCGCGACATTTAGGGGGGCGACATTCCGTGCATCCTCCTAATTTTTATTTCCTGTGTCACCAATCTCCGGCCGCCATGTTTAGTGTCTGGCGCCCTGTGATTGGGCTTATGGGGGTCATGTGAGGTGTGGGGCTGGGCTGGAAGTCCCGCCTCTGCACAGGACCGCAATACGCCCAATCACAGCGCGCCGGACACTAAACATGGTGGCTGGAGATCGGCCCAATCATAGCGCGCCGGGAAACTCTGAACATGGCGGCGGGAGACAAGTGTGAGCCGCCGTGGCCGCTGTCTTCCCCTCCGCTCTGGTATGGCACTGTGTCGAGCGGAGCTCGGTGGAGATAGGAGCAAAGAGGGAGGTGCAGCGTCTGACACCATGGAGCGGGCTGTGGGTGGATGGCACTGGCGGGGAGTCGGGACTCCGAAGCAGTTCTGCACATCCAGTGCTGGGGTCCTGTCCGTCCTGAGGAGAGTCCTGGGGCCAGATTCACGTAGATCAGCGGATCTATAGATCCGCTAGATCTACGTGATTTAAGATCCGCTCCCGCAAGTTTGAGAGGCAAGTGGCTAATTCACAAACCACTTACCTCCAAACTTGCGGCGGCGGATCCTAAATCCCCCGGCGGAATTCAAATTCCGCGGCTAGGGGGAGTGTACTATTTAAATCAGGCGCGTTCCCGCGCCGATTTAAATGCGCATGCGCCGTCCGGGGAATTTCCCGGCGTGCATTGCTCCCACTGACGTCACTAGGACGTCAGTGGTTTCGACGTGAGCGTGACTTGCGACGCGCGTGTTTGTGAATCGGCGTACGCAAACAACGTTAGAAAATTCAAATTCAACGCGGGAACGCCGGCTATACTTAACATTGGCTGCGCCTGATAAAAGAAGGGGTAAGTATACGACGGGAAAGCCGCTACGGAAACATCGTAAGAAGACTGCGTCGGGTCCGCGTACGTTCGTGAATTTGCGTATCTCGCTGATTTACATATTATTCAAGGTAAATCAGCGGGAACGCCCCGGCGCCATTTTTAAATCGAAAATAAGATCCGACAGTGTAACACATTGTAACACTGTCGGATCTAAGCCCTATCTATGCGTAACTGATTCTATGAATCAGGCGCATAGATAGGACCAGTGTAAGTCAGAGATACGATGGTGTATCTGTAGATACACCGTCGTATCTCTTTGTGAATCTGGCCCCTAGAGTCTGGAGAAGAGCAGACAGAGGTAAGGAAGACTCAGAGGATGGATTTTCACCAAGCTGGGGGGAGGGGGGTGTGAGTAGTGGAGGAAGTAGGACTCCTACTGTAGGAGTTAGGTGGGTCTGTGTAGTAGGTCAGTGTAGGTGTAAGGTTGGTGGGTCAGTGTATGTGTCAGGTAGGTGTCAGGGGTCAGTGTATGTGTCAGGTAGGTGTCAGGGGTTAGTGTAGGTGTCGGGGGTCAGTGTAGGTGTCAGGGGTCAGTGTATGTGTCAGGTAGGTGTCATGGGTCAGTGTATGTGTCAGGTAGGTGTGGGGGGTCAGTGTATGTGTCAGTGTAGGTGTCATGGGTCAGTGTAGGTGTCGGGGGTCAGTGTATGTGTCAGTGAAGGTGTCGGGGGTCAGTGTATGTGTCAGGTAGGTGTCGGGGGTCAGTGTATGTGTCAGTGTAGGTGTCGGGGGTCAGTGTAGGTGTCAGGGGTCAGTGTATGTGTCAGGTAGGTGTCAGGGGTCAGTGTATGTGTCAGTGTAGGTGTCAGGTGTCAGTGAAGGTGTCGGGGTCAGTGTAGGTGTCGGGGGTCAGTGTATGTATCAGTGTAGGTGTCGGGGGACAGTGTAGGTGTCGGGGGTCAGTGTAGGTGTCGGGGGTCAGTGTATGTGTCAGTGTATGTGTCGGGGGTCAGTGTATGTGTGGGTGTCGGGGGTCAGTGTATGTGTCAGTGTAGGTGTCGGAGGTCAGTGTATGTGTCAGTGAAGGTGTCGGGGGTCAGTGTAGGTGTCGGTGGTCAGTGTATGTGTCAGGGGTCAGTGTATGTGTCAGTGAAGGTGTTAGGGGTCAGTGTAGGTGTCAGGGGTCAGTGTAGGTGTCGGGGGTCAGTGTATTGTCAGGTAGGTGTCGGGGGTCAGTGTATGTGTCAGTGAAGGTGTCGGGGGTCAGTGTAGGTGTCGGGGTCAGTGTATGTGTCAGGTAGGTGTCGGGGGTCAGTGTATGTGTCAGTGTAGGTGTCGGGGGTCAATGTAGGTTTCAGGGGTCAGTGTATGTGTCAGGTAGGTGTCGGGGGTCAGTGTATGTGTCATGTAGGTGTCGGGGGTCAGTGTAGGTGTCGGGGGTCAGTGTATGTGTCAGTGTAGGTGTCGGGGGTCAGTGTATGTGTCAGTGAAGGTGTCGGAGGTCAAGTGTAGGTATCGGGGGTCAGTGTATGTGTCAGTGTATGTGTCGGGGTTCAGTGTATGTGTAGGTGTCGGAGGTCAGTGTATGTGTCAGTGAAGGTGTCGGGGGTCAGTGTATGTGTCAGGTAGGTGTCGGGGGTCAGTGTATGTGTCAGTGAAGGTGTCGGGGCTCAGTGTAGGTGTCGTGGGTCAGTGTATGTGTCAGTGAAGGTGTCGGGGGTCAGTGTAGGTGTCGTGGGTCAGTGTATGTGTCAGTGAAGGTGTAGGGGGTCAGTTTAGGTGTCGGGGGTCAGTGTATGTGTCATTGAAGGTGTCGGTGGGTCATTGTAGGTGTCGGGGGTCAGTGTAGGTGTCGAGGGTCAGTGTATGTGTCAGGGGTCAGTGTATGTGTCAGTGTATGTGTCGGGGGTCAGTGTATGTGTCAGTGTTGGGGGTCAGTGTAGGTGTCGGGGGTCAGTGTATGTGTCAGTGTTGGGGGTCAGTGTATGTGTCGGGGGGTCAGTGTAGGTGTCGGGGGTTAGTGTAGGTGTCGGGGGACAGTGTATGTGTCAGGTAGGTGTCGGGGGTCAGTGTATGTATCAGGTAGGTTTTGGGGGTCAGTGTAGGTGTTGGGGGACAGTGTAGGTGTCGGGGGGGTCAGTGTAGGTTCCGGGGGGTCAGTGTAGGTCTCGGGGGGTCAGTGTAGGTGTCGGGGGTCAGTGTAGGTGTCGGGGGGGGGCAGTGTAGGTGTTGGGGGGGTCAGTGTAGGTGTCGGGGGTCAGTGTAGGTGTCAGTGTAGGTGTCGGGGGTCAGTGTAGGTGTCGGGGGTCAGTGTATGTGTTGGGGGTCAGTGTATGTGTCAGTCAGTGTAATAGTCAGTGTTGGTGTCAGGTAGGTCAGTGTAATGTGAGTAGTGCAGGAAGAAGGAGTCAGGTGGATCAGTGCATATGTCAGATAGGTGTGTCAGGGGGTCAGTGTAGGTGTCGGGGGTCAGTGTATGTGTCAGGTAGGTGTCGGGGGTCAGTGTAGGTGTCGAGGGTCAGTATAGGTGTCGGCGGTCAGTGTAGGTGTCGGGGGGGGGTCAGTGTAGGTGTCGGGGGGGTTAGTGTAGGTGTCGGGGGGTCAGTGTAGGTGTCGGGGGTCAGTGTATGTGTCAGGTAGGTGTCGGGGGTCAGTGTATGTGTCAGGTAGGTGTCGGGGGTCAGTGTTGGTGTCTGGGGTCAGTGTATGTATCAGTCAGTGTAATAGTCAGTGTTGGTGTCAGGTAGGTCAGTGTAATGTGAGTAGTGCAGGAAGTAGGAGTCAGGTGGATCAGTGCATATGTCAGGGGGGTCAGTGTAGGTGTCGGGGGTCAGTGTAGGTGTCGGGTAGGTGTCGGGGGTCAGTATAGGTGTCAGGGTTCAGTGTATGTGTCAGTCAGTGTAAAAGTCAGTGTTGGTGTCAGGTAGATCAGTGTAATGTGAGTAGTGCAGGAAGTAGGAGTCAGGTGGATCAGTGCATGTGTCAGGTAGGTGTGTCAGTGTAGGTGTCAGGGGTCAGTGTAGGTGTCAGTCAGTGTAATAGTCAGTGTTGGTGTCAGGTAGGTCAGTGTAATGTGAGTAGTGCAGGAAGTAGGAGTCAGGTGGATCAGTGCATATGTCAGGGGGTCAGTGAAGGTGTCAGGCATCAGTGTAGGTGTCGGGGGTCAGTGTAGGTGTCGGGGGTCAGTATAGGTGTCGGGGTCAGTGTATGTGTCAGTCAGTGTGATAGTCAGTGTTGGTGTCAGGTAGATCAGTGTAATGTGAGTAGAGCAGGAAGTAGGAGTCAGGTGGATCAGTGCATATGTCAGGTAGGTGTGTCAGGGGGTCAGTGTAGGTGTTGGGCATCAGTGTAGGTGTCGGGGGTCAGTGTAGGTGTCAGGTAGGTGTCGGGGGTCAGTATAGGTGTCGGGGGTCAGTGTATGTGTCAGTCAGTGTAATAGTCAGTGTTGGTGTCAGGTAGATCAGTGTAATGTGAGTAGTTCAGGAAGTAGGAGTCAGGTGGATCAGTGCATATGTCAGGTAGGTGTGTCAGGGGGTCAGTGTAGGTGTCGGGGGTCAGTGTAGGTGTTGGGGGTCAGTGTAGGTGTCAGTCAGTGTAATAGTCAGTGTTGTTGTCAGGTAGATCAGTGTAATGTGAGTAGTGCAGGAAGTAGGAGTCAAGTGGATCAGTGCATATGTCAGGTAGGTGTGTCAGGGGGTCAGTGTAGGGGTCAGATAGGTCACATGTGTTCAAAAAATGGAAAGAGTGCAGCGCTATGTGGTTAAAATCATGTGTGAAATAAATGTTAAACCTTGAAATGTAAACAAATGATGTGTGAAAAATTAATATATGAAAAATTAATTAAAAAGAAAACGAATGCAGCGTCCAAAAAGAACACAACAAATTCCGTGAAGAGTTAATTCCAAAAGCAAATGAAGTGAAGTGAAGTGAAGGGTTAACTCCCAAAAAAAGACAAATTGCATTAGTTTTCTTTTTAATTTTTCATATTTTTATTTTTCACATATTTGTTTACATTTGAGGTTTAACATTTATTTCACACATGGTTTAGCCACATAGCGCTGCACTCTTTCCATTTTTTGCTATCTATCTTACGTTTTTTGTACTGAACTTAAGTGCCAGCTGCTTTCTTATACACTTTATCATCATTTTTTTTTATTATCTTCTTAAATTAGTGCAGGGTTAGCCTTAGGGTTTCTTTTTTTTCCGAAGGTCACGTGTTGCAGGGTAAAGTGGAGTCAGGGCGCAGCCGGGGGGAGGGTGGCAAAAATCCTTGCACCAGCCCTAGTGGTGTGTAGTGTAGTGGTCAGTGTGTAGTGTGGTCAGTGTGTAGTGTAGTGGTGTGTGGTGTCGTGGTAAGTGTGTAGTGTCGTGGTCAGTGTGTAGTGTCGTGGTCAGTGTGCAGTGTCCTGGTCAGTGTGCAGTGTCGTGGTCAGTGTGTAGTGTTGTGTGCAGTGTAGTGGTCAGTGTGCAGTGTAGTGGTCAGTGTGCAGTGTAGTGGCCAATGTAGGTCAGTGCAGTGGACAAGTAGGTAAGTGTAATGGTCAGTCTAGGAATCATGTAGGTCAGTGTAGAGGTCAGTATAGAATCAGGCTGGTCAGTGCTATTGTAGGAAGGGACTCGGGAATGCAAAAAGTCTGCAGGTTAGGGGGGGGGATTTCTTGCCTTTCCCAGGGCGCTGACAACCCACGCTACATCACTGCCTGCAGCTTACTCATGTATTTGAAAATGTGTGCAACTAAACCCTTGTTCATAACGCATATAGTTAGACAGGTCAATTTGATTGGTCTCTGGCTGGTTGGTAAGTTTAAGCATCGAAATCCCTTTATATTTGTTTGACATACATGTCAATTGTCCCTGTAATCCTTAAAAAAATTGGCATAGTGGTCTTAAAAGGCTGCTAAAACCATGCAAATGCAGGATTTAGTAAGTGTTTGTAACCATGCAATAGCACAACCCGCTAGCCATTGGTCCATGGTAATTATATCTTCAGCATCAGATATATATATATTTTTTTTTTTAAATGTATGGTGTTTTTTTCATATACATTCTAAGGCCCCGTACACACGTCCGAGGAACTCGACGTGCCAAACACATCGAGTTCCTCGTCGAGTTCAGTGTGGAAGCCGCCGAGGATCTCGGCGTGCCGACTTTCCTCATTGAACAACGAGGAAATAGAGAACATGTTCTCTTTTCAGCCCGACGAGTTCCTCGTCTGCTTCCTCGCTGAAAAGTGTACACACGACCGAGTTTCTCGGCAGAAGCCTGTGAGAATGTAGCAGCTGGAAGCTGCAGGAGAAACAGTCAGAGCTGACAAAGGCATTGTGCACAAGCACTGGGACTGTGTGTTTGATGGTCTGGAGGACCAAGGCAGAAGGCCTAAGTAGTAAAGCTGCAAAGAAAGAGCAAAGAGCCTGACTATTCTATGTTTATCACATTGATGGTGAGAACCCCCTTGCGTGGTAAGATATTCATGTGAACTTTTGTGTTTGTTTTTGCTTTGTGTCAGGTCACCTGTGGTCAGATGACAAGTGCACCCTGTTAAAGGCAGGGGTGCACCACAAGTTAGTGAACCCTATAGCAGACTGCTGCGGATGGACCACAGAGGGGATATGGAGGAGAGGTTTGCTGGGGCACAAACAGGGATCTTATAGGAAGCTTGAGCCCAAGATTCCCCAGGGCGCGGAGTCTAAGACCCAGCTGGTATTCACCAAAGCCTCTAGTGGTGAGGATGGCGTTCGCTGCAGCTGGATCCAGGTCACGCCCCCCGGAGTCCCCTAGGTCACGCTCCGTAGGGAGAGAGGGGAAGCAGCCACTCAGGACACCAGAGGTAGTGTAGGATAAGCCAAGGTCGGGGCAACAAGCAGACGAGGATAACCAAGGGACAGGCCAAGGGTCAGGGTCACAGGCAAACAGGAATAGTCGGGGACAAGCCAAAAACGGTACACAGCGATAACGTAACACATGGCAAGCAGGAACACAATGCTAACAAACAACCTTGATCAGCAATGCAGACCTGCAGTGCACTGGTTAATATAGAGTTCCTGGAATGGCCTGGGGTGGAGCCATACAGGGAGGAGAGATGATAAAGGCAGCCAGGTGAGAGGGCCTGGCCTCTAAGATGAACACATGGAGAGCAAGGTAAGCTGCCAGAGATTACTGCATATCCATGACAGTACCCCCCCTCTTATGGCCCCTCCCCCGCCTGGGCCCAGGCTTAAAGGGAAATCTCAGATGAAACCTCCTCAACAGACGAGGTGCAAAGACCTCAGATGCAGTGATCCAAGATGCCTCCTCAGGACCAAACCCTCTCCAATGCACAAGATACTGAAGAATGCCTCTGCAGAGACAAGAATCCAGAACTTGACTAACCTCATACTTTAGATTATCCTCATTGACCAGAACCGAAGTAGGGAGAGGATGAGAGGATTTATTGAGGACCAAAGGCATTTTAGAAATAAGCAAGGGCATGAGAGGATCAACAGGAATCTGAGGAGGGTCTCCCAGACCCTTAAAGATGAACTGGGCATCTAGCACAGGACCATCAGATTGAGCAGAGGACAATGGAACTCTGAGGTGAGGTTGGTTAGAAGGTGACAAGTCACCGGATTGAACCCCCTAGATAGGTTTGAATGGACGTAACAGTATTAGGGTGAGATAAGGTTGCCGAACAGATCGTTTTCATTGCATGGACCGATTGTGTGTACAGGGCTTTAGCTTCCCCAGAGAAATGGGACGGAGCTGGCAGTTATTAGTGAGTGCGACACTGCGACTGGTGCAATAGGCGCAGCCGCTGGTTGTACTTGAGGTTGTTGAACCGGGGGTCCTAAAGAGGCCTGAACCTGTTTAAAGCGAGAAGCCAGATCCTGAAGGAATCACATCACCTGAGTCTGATTTGATTCCTGAGTCTCAAGTCTGCGGACTATGCCCTGCAATGGATCGTCTGCTGGAAGCGGCACGTCTGCCGGGTCCATGGCTGATCAAACTGTCAGGTCACCTGTGGTCAGATGACAAGTGCACCCTGTTGGAGGCAGGGGTGCACCACAATGTAGTGAACCCTATAGCAGACTGCTGCGGATGGACCACAGAGGGGATATGGAGGAGAGGTTCGCTGGGGCACAAACAGGGATCCTATAGGAAGCTTGAGCCCAAGATTCCCCAGGGCGTGGAGTCTAAGACCCAGCTGGTATTTACCAGAGCCTCAAATGGTGAGGATGGCGTTCGCTGCAGCTGGATCCAGGTCGCGCCCCCCAGAGTCCCCTAGGTCACGCTCCGTAGGGAGAGAGGGGAAGCAGCCACTCAGGACACAAGAGATAGTGAAGGATAAACCGAGGTCGGGCCAACAAGCAGACGAGGATAACCAAGGGACAGGCCAAGGGTCAGGGTCACAGGCAAACAGGAGTAGTCGGGGACAAGCCAAAATCGGTACACAGAGATAACGTAACACACGGCAAGCAGGAACACAATGCTAACAAACAACGTTGATCAGCAATGCAGACCTGCAGTGCACTGGTTAATATAGAGTTCCTGGAATGGTCTGGGGTGGAGCCATACAGGGAGGAGAGATGATAAAAGCAGCCAGGTGAGAGGGCCTGGCCTCTAAGATGAACACATGGAGAGCAAGGTAAGCTGCCAGAGATTACTGCATATCCATGACACTTTGTTTTATATAAAAATAGACAGAAAAATCCCTGTAACACACTTCTGGCATGGAGTAAACTCAATGTTTGGCACTACCAATGAGCTATGTTTATTTTGTGCTTCTTTAAAATGTAATATGTAAAAATGTAATATGAAATTTTGCATAGAATTTTTCAACTCTTCACGTCATCAGGTGTACAATACAAGAATCATATTACAGATATTTAGTAAGTTGTTTAACCGCCCAAGAGAAAGGCATAGGCCCAGATCCACAAAGAACTTATGCCGGCGTATCTATTGATACGCTGCGTAAGTTCTACGATGTCCCATCGTATCTTTGTTTTGTATCCACAAAACAAGATACGACTGAATGTGGGCTCGATCTGTCTGACGTACGTCTTAGTACGCCGTCGGATCTTAGGTGCATATTTACGCTGGTCGCTAGGTGGCGCTTCCAATGATTTCCGCGTAGAGTATGCAAATTAGCTAGATACGCCGATCCTCAAACGTACGTCTGCCCGGTGCATTTTTTTACGTTGTTTACGTAAGGCTTTTTTTCGACGTAACATAACTCCTGGGTCTATGAGGCGTACGCAATGTTGGACGTCGGGACAGCTTTGAATTTTCCGTTGTTTACGTCATTTGCGTAAAACGTTTGCGAATAGGGCTTTGCGTAAATTACGAAAGCATTGACTATTTGCGACGTGATTTCGAGCATGCGCACTGGGATACCCCCACGGAAGGCGCATGCGCCGTTAAAAAAAAAAACGTAATTTACGTGGGGTCAAGTTGAATTAACATAAAACACGCCCACATGTTAGTCATTTGAATTGTGCGCCCTTACGCCGACACATTTACACTACGCCGCCGTAACTTACGGCGCAAATTCTTTCTGGATGCGGAAAGTACGCTGTAAGTTACGGCGGCGTAGTGTATCTGAGATACGCTACGCCTGCCTAAAGATAGGCAGATCTTTGTGGATCTGGGCCATATTGAATAAAAAGCAATCTAGACCTGGATGGATGCTCATAAGTCTATTCCTATATTCTGTTTTTCATTATACCAAATAGAGCTTGCTATCCAGTACCCAACCAATAGCATCCTGTGGTGCCTTGTATTGCACTGATGGCCCTGTGCCACTTTTATGCCTTTAGTTCTCTTATCAGCTTATAGTGTTTCAGGTTTTGGACTTGTATGTATGTTACATGATGGTTATTAGTCTTCCTGTTATGTGTAATTTTTTTCAGATCAGGCTGGTGCGTGTGGCATGCACCCTTTCTAAATCAACTTTGGTTGTGATATTATTGTGATTCTGCATTCTGCATAGACTGTTCTTTTATAGGACTGTTGTGATTTGCTCACCTCCTCCCGTTTTTTGTTTATTTACACCTTGAACATGATGTATTGTGTTTAATTGCTGACTAACAATAATGCAGCGTACAGATGATCGGACATTCCGACAACAAAACTGTGGATTATTTTCCGATGGATGTTGGCTCAAACTTGTCTTGCATACACGGTCACACAAATGTCATCAGAAATTCCGAACGTCAAGAACGCGCTGACGTACAAAATTAAGTTCAATAGCCAGTGCGGTTTTTCTGCTTGATTCCGAGCATGCCTGGAATTTTGTGTGTGGAATTGTGCACACACGATCTGAGTTTCCGACAACAAAACTTGTTGCCTCAAAATTTGAGAACCAGCTCTCAAACATTTGTTGTCGGAAATCCCAACAGCAAATGTCTGATGAAGCATACACAAGGTCGGATTTTCCGACAACAAGCTCACATCGAACATTTGTTGTCGGAAATTCCGACTGTGTGTACACGGCATTAGTGTTTCTTTTCTAGTAAATAATTTTCTTGTCACCTTAGGGTGGTATGTTTGCTTTTTCCATAGTATGCAATGATCGATTTCTTCTGACCAGGGTAAGTCAGCTCCATTCTCCTTGTCAATATGACTACACTTTCTCATTCTAACCCTATAGAATTAAGCCTCATACACATGCTTAGATTGGCATGCTTTTTTTGGCATGCTAGTCTCATGTCGAAAGTTAAGAGGTTACTCACAATACGAAAATTTTCATACGATGGAATACAATGCCAGAAGTGACGTAATGTGTTGAATAGTTTTGTATGTATTCTTTCGTTTTTGAGCATGCGTAGTCTTGCTCTTATGATTTTTTTCCGTACGAAAACCATACTAATAAAACAAAAATCAAATGTTGAGTTCACATCCAACAAAAATGTTATAGTCTGCACATGCAGCTTTTGTCTGACAAAAAAGCAAAATAGGCTGTCGAAAGCACCGTACTAACGATCTAAAAATCGGCAGACAGCTCCTCGTACAAATGTTTCCATCCTATTTTTGTATCGTGTGTGTGCCTTTAGTGTCCTATAATACTCAGGGACTGAATTATCCTGTCAAAACATCAGAAGACTTTAAATTACTATTACTGGGGCCAATCTGGTCGTTTTACAGGAGATGCACTTTATCTCTACTTATGCACCCCCTTTTTACATAAACAGTATCCTCAGTTTTATTCAGCTAAGACCCCACTTGTGGAGTGGTGATCTTCAGATCTAGAAAACTTTTTTTTCCGCCTTTCATGATTACTAAGGATTTGAATGGTTGGTAGTTATTGGTGTCTGGGGATATTGAGAGCTCTCAGGTTAACCTTTGTTACACATTATGCCCCTAATGTGGACCAAATTAGATTTTTTGAATCCCTGCTCTGAGCCCTGTCACCTCATTTTGTGGGGACCCTTATCCTGGGTGGAGACTCTAATGTGACCCTTGACTCAATATTAGACAAGACTAGGCACATGGGGTCCCAAATTTTATGCGTAGTTAAGCTTGGTACCAGATTCACTAGCTTTCTACAATGGTGTGATCTTATTGATGCGTAATCCTAATAAGCAGGACTACACCTTAGCATTCACAGATCCAAACTTCCGGTCTTGGCCGTGACCGGAAGTGACGTCACCCTGCTCCTCCCGATGCACTGCGTCACTGACACGTGACTTTCTCAAGGGCTCACTGGTTTTATTTGTTTTTGTTTTAATCCACTTTGTTTTGATTGCTTGCTCTTTGTTTTTTGCACGTTATTGTTATTTATCAGTTTGCTAATTATGTAGAAGTGACACATGTTATTTGATTGCAGGAATATGTATGAGATTGATTTGCACATTTGTATTTAATTATTTCACTGAGATTTAGCACCACTCCCCTAGGAACTTGGTGACGTTGGTACCAAATGCGTCATTTGGATGGTACATACTCAGAACCTGTTGCTGGTCCTTAAAGTTCAATTTCAGGGATTTTATCAAAATCTATATCAGGGTCACCAACAATCTAGCAAACAGGAATTTGATGATTTTCTGTCTGATTTGCCTATTCTGTCTCTTTTTGATGCTCATTGGGAATTATCGGAGGGCAAGTTCATATTAATAGAGGTACTTAGGACCACAAAACAGGCCAAACCGGCCAAGGCTCCTGGCTCAGATGATTTTATGGCTCTCTATTAAAAAGTGCACATGTTCTGGCTCCTCAGTTAGTTCTATTTGTCAATGCTTTGAGGGATGGTAGCTCCATTGATGTACATTCTAATTGAGCTTTCATTAGATTAGTCCCAAAACCACATAAAGACCCCTGTAAAGTAGCCAACTACAGGCCAATCTCATTGATTAATTGTGATCTAAAATTGCTGGCAAAAATGTACGCTTCCTGCCTAAATATGTTTATACGTATATCCATACTGGTCAAGCAGTGTTTGTCCCGGATCATCAGGCTTCAGACCAAATATGGTGAGCTATTGATCTAATTTTGGTTCTCCATACATCATGGGATTGGGGAGGTACCAGAAAGGGTATGCTGCTGTCTCTTGATGTACAGAAAGCATTTGATAGAATTTCATTGGAATATTGCTTTAGAATTCTGCAAAAATTGAATTTTGGGCTTCAATTCCTGACCTTTTTGCAGGCATTTTATAGCAATTCCTTGGTGCGTATGCATTTGAAGTGATATTGCTTTCACCCTATTTATATCCATTTGGGTACTCATCAGGGATGTCCCCTTTCCCCTATTCTATTTGTTATCATGATCGGAAACCCTGGAGGTTGGTGATTTGAGTCCCAACAGTTGTAGATCTTATTCTGTGGCCTTGAGGTTAACTGAGAGAATTTTGAGGCTTTGTATATTAATTAGGATGAGGATGTCTTGCAGAGTCTAAAGGTCATTATAGTTTTGCGTGGCAATCGACAGCAATAGAAGTCTAAAGCTCTGTACACACGGTCAGACTTTTGGCCAACCAACTTCAAAATCTGCAACTTTTCGAATTTGTCCGACCGTGTGTACGTTCCATCGGACCAACTTTTTTGGGTTTCATCAGACAAAAAGTTGGGTCTGCGAACGGACCAACTTTCCGGCAACAAAAGTCCGACGGTGCCTTGTCCGACCGTGTGTACAGCAAACCATCGGACTTTTGGACAAAGTACAAATGCGCATGCTCAGAACCAATGTTAAACTCAACCAACAATAGCAGAAGTTAACCAAAGGGTGGCGGTAAAGAGCAGAAAAACCACGTGATGTTGGGAAAGTGTTAGAAAAGTTTGCAGAAAAGTCTGAGCGTGTGTATGCTATGGGTGTGATCGGACAAATCAATTAGGACAAAAATCCAAGGGAAATTTTGTTGGATGTCCGACCGTGTGTACGAACCTTAATGCCGCGTACACACGGTCGTTTTTTGTGATGAAATAAAATGACTTTTTAAAAACGTAATTTAAAATGATAGTGTGTGGGCTTCACATCGTTTTTTGTCTTAAAAAAAACGACCAAAAAAATTTCGAACATGCTTCAATTTTTTATGTTGTTTTTCAAAATGTTGTTTTTTGTGTCATAAAAAATGATCACGTGTGGGCTAAAACGAAGTTTTAAACCCGCGCATGCTCAGAAGCAAGTTATGAGACGGGAGCTTGAATGGAACAGAGTGCCGTCGTACGTGTTGTACGTAACCGCGTTATGCTAGAGCATTTTCAGAAAATGATGGTGTGTGGGCAACGTCGTTTTTTATGAAGTTTGAAAAACGTTGTTTTTTTCCCATGATAAAAAACAAAGTTTACAAGACAAAAAACGACCGTGTGTACGCGGCATAATTATTTGAGACTCTTTCCCCAGTCGTTGTATAATTTTCAACAATGGTCTTCTGGTGGAATGTCCTGGATGGGTAGAATCGCCCTCATTAAAATGGTTGTGGTCCCCATGATCTTATATAACTTTTGCATGTTACCTATAGCAGAACCCCTTTCCGAGCTCCAGAAATTCAAAGCTTGGCTGTTGAAGTATATTTGGTGCCCTAGGGGCTGTATATTGGCCTTTTGCATGTTGCACACCCTACAAGGTGTGGAGTTTGGGATCTTAAACAGTATTATAGAGCCCAAGTGGTCTTCTTACCGCCCAGAATGGGTTAACTTGGAACAACTACAGTCCTCTCCCCCATGATCTTTTAATGTGGATCCCATTTAAGAAACGTCCACTGATCTTATTTATGTCCATCACTCTCTCACTGTTCGCCCCAATGGTCCTTAACCCTGCTTTTCCCACAGGATCTGTCTGCAAGATTTTCAGTGGTGAGTCAATAACAGGCTGTATAAAATAGATCACTTTATTGACCATAAGCGATTCTGTCCCCTCTCCTACTTTTTGCAGCAGTTGCAGATGCTCTTCCTATTGCAACAGGGCTTGCATTTTCTTTCCTCTGTGTAGAAAGCTATGGATGATATTACAACACGTATGGTCTATGAGTCTAGATGTTTTTATGGTGAGGTTCAGAGAGGGATATCTTGATCCTTTACATATTGTTTGTTTATCTGACTGAAGTGGGATTTGAGAGAGAAGATTCATTTATCTGACTGGTGGTCCTGGCCCACATGGACATATAGGAGTATTATGAATACGGCTCTGGTGGTAGCAGGCTACAAGGTCCCTTCTCAATGATACTTGGTTCCAGATTGTCTTTCTAAAATGTATCAGGGCACTTCCCCTTTGTGCTTTAGGGGCTGTGGTCAGTCCAGAACGATGTTTCATTTTTTTTACAGGAATTTCGGGGGCAACATTAGGGGTGCGCGGTATACGCGGGAGCGCGTTATACCGCGATAAATTGTGATTTTAAATTACATAATATTTCATTAACAACATACACTGTGTAATACACAGATTGCAATGTATTCATTAAGCACTGCACTTTATTTGTATAAATAAAAAGCTGGTTAGAGTACTGATAGACAGATCTGCTAGGTTTAATCGTGTCTGGGACCCTTCGCTTAAATACCTCTAACTTTTAGACCTTCAAAGAGTGCAGGTCAAGACAATGGGCTTTCTGAAGGACCTCCTGGGTATCTTCCCCTCTCTCTATTTCTTTATTTTTTCTATTTTCTTCTTTAAGTTACTATGGTATTCATATTTACTGTTCGGTATGGGTCATTGGAAGTTATTGTGACCCACGTCGGCTTGCTTGTGGGTCATGAAAATGTTGAGCTATTATATCTTTCTATGTTTCTTGTGCAGGCTTTCTGTGAGCCCTGGTAGGCTGGTTTATTACTGTGTGACAGATAAGCTCTTGTGCTTGCTTAATAATGACTGAAGTTGATATTATGATATGCTGTTTTGCTGGTTATGCTTGTCATTGATATACTGATATCACCCACCTGCACTGGCATATCTCATTATGATCATTCCATTCAATATCCGTTGCTTTAGATTGTCTTTAGCCATGTGATACAATTACTCCACATATTGACCGGATTACTGTGCCTATGTTAGAAATGCCACTTGAGGTTCCTTCCTGTGCTATGCCTTAAGTCCTTTTAGAATAATACTCTATACAGTATAACCATATTCATGTAGTCACATATGTATAATGGGTGAAAACTATTGCTGTTTTTTAGATCATACACAATAATGTTGTTGCATGTTCATTTTCATTCATGTAATTCTTGTAATGTGATCATGGAACCCCTTTTTACCATTATGTAATTATTTTGTCTTTTTTATTTTACATGTGAATGCATCTTTTTCTTTTCCTTTTTGCTGCCTGGGAATCTTTCCTGATGGTTCTCCGCGGATGTCCTCCTTTGATTCTATCACAGCAGCCCTCGCCGTTTTGTTTATCCTGCTCACCGCCCAGCAGGGTGAGAATACAGCGTACTTGTACGCTCTAGCATCCCCCACATGATGGCGATAGTGCACGGCCGTCACCTGCGGAGGGTGCACTCTCCCCCTGCTGGCGGCATGTGAAACCGCTCCTGCACCCTGTGGCGTGCACCGCGCGTGTGCGGCTGGTCCGCGCGCACGTGGTCACGTCACGCCGTTACGTTCAGTGTGTCGGAAGCGGCGGCTGTTGCCGAAGCTGTTACGCTTCCACACGCCGAGGTGGCCATCCCCACCATGCACCTCGCTTTACTGCCAGGTGCACACCTTGGACCCCTGATCGACTGGGGAGGGTCGGGTCTCATACGCCTGATTAGGAATTGGGGGTGGGTCTGGTTACAAACCCCCCCTCCCTCTTTTTGGCCAACAGGTGCACTATATATATCACCGCCCCACCTGCTTCTCCTGGAGGATCACAGCTAAACCTCCAGGACTAGCATGCTGTTTCTTTCTCCGTTCTGGGTAAGCTTACAATCTTATTATTTTAGACATCCTGGGCCATATTCTGAGTATCTCTCCGCCAGCTTCGCTTAGGGCACTTACACTCCGCTGTCCCAACTTACTGGAGCAGGTGTTGTATTCCCCAACCACTTGCTCCATAAGTTGGGACAGCGGAGTGTAAGTGTCCCGGCGTAGCCTGGCGGATCTCCAAGGGGGCGGCTTCTATTCAAATGAAGCGCGCCCCCGATACAAAAGAACTGGGCATGCGCCGGGCTGCAAAAAGCCCAGTGCGCATGCTCCAGTTCTCGGCGGAAAACGTCAATGACGCCGACGTGTGCGTCATTGACGTAAAGTCGTATTCAAGAACGACTTACGTAAACGACGTATCCGACGAAAAAACACGACGGGGACCCGACGCCATCCGTAACATGGCCTACGCGAGACTTGCGGAAACTTACCCCTCATATAGCAGGGGTAAGTTTCCGCTTACGCAAACGACGTTAGCGACGGTTACGCGACGCGAACTCGTTCGTGAATCGGCGTAGAAGGATCATTTGCATACGCAAATGACTCCTTCACTTAAATGCCATCTAGCGGCGGCCGGCGTCATTGCATTTAAGATCCGCCAGTGTAAGTGACTTACAGATGGCGGATCTTAAGTGTATCTATGCAAAACTGATTCTGAGAATCAGGAGCATAGATACACTGGCCTAAAAAGGAAGTTACGATGGAGTATCTGACTTACTCCATCGTAACTTCTCTGAGAATATGGCCCCCTGTCTTTAGGGGGCCTCTTTTTGCCCTCTTTCTTTGTGATCAAATTCAACAATTGTACTCACTCTATTCCCACAGAGGGAACCACGCTGACAAGTGCTGTTTTCTATAGCACCAGCGGTCTTTCTACCAGAGAGCTTGATCCCTGCTTTGGATGCTTGTACATTTTTAAAAATAAACAAATTTTCCCATTTACAAGGTAATTGGCCCCCTTTACTCCCCATTTAGTCTGTCGCCCTTTTCTACCTATCGCTTTTTTCTCCCCATTTCTGTCAGCCCATCACCGCCTTGTGTTTTGCCACTTTCACTTGTCCCAGTCCCACCCGGTCCCCCTCCCCTTCCCCCCTTTTTTCTCCTTTATTTTTGTTTCTCCCCCCCCCCTCCCCTTTTTCATTCACTTCCTGCTCATATGTCCCCCATGTCCTTTCCTTCCCAATTCACAACACTCACCCCCCCCCCCTTCCCCTCACTTTCCCATTTTTCATCATTTTCCCATCCCCCCACTTTGCCCCTTTTCCCACCATCCTCTTGGACACCACGGTTTTCCCCACTACCTTCAATCCTTTCTTCTCCTTTTCCCTTCTTTTTCCCTTCCCTCCACCCCCCTCCCCCCTCCTTCACTCCCTTCCCATCCTTCCCCCCCCTCTTTTTTTCTTCTTTCCTTCCCCTTTTCTCCTCCCCCTCCCCCATGTTTGTCAGCTTACCACGTTTCCTGTTTTTTAACTTTTCATGTGTCCCAGCCCCCTCTATTGTTCCTCCCCTTTTTCTTACTCCACACAATCCCTTCCCCTTTCACCATTTAATTCACTTTTTCATTCATCACTTCATTTATTTATTTTTATCACTGGTTCACTTTTCACTCATGTTTTTACCTCCCTCCCTCCCCTTTTCCTTCCCTCCTCCCCCAGTCTCTTCCCTTTTCTTTTCCCCACCCCCCATTTCCCCCTTCTCCTCTTCATTCGCCCCCCCTTCCCCCATGTTTTTTCCTTCTCCCCTTTTTTCTTTGTCCTTTCTTTCTTTTCCCCCTTTTTTCTTCTGTTCTCTTTTCCTTTCCCCCTGCTTATCTCCCCACATGTCCCCCTCCTTGGTATACTTTCCCCTGTTCTCACAGCAGTGGCGGAACTTTCAGGGTCGCTGCAGTCGCCGTTGCGACTGGGCCCTGCCGCTGTGGGGGGCCCTAGTTGCCGGGTGTCTTCATTGCGGGACAATGAAACGCTGGGTACAGTTATGTAATGTGGATTATTTCAGTGGAGTCTGAGCCGCGGTAGCGCTTGCTCCGGCACGCAGAACCACCTCCACCTTCTGTCCACTGGTTGCTAGAGCCGCTTGGCGTGTAGCAACCAGTGACATCACGGCTGCAGTGCACGCCCTCCGTGTTCAGAGCTGAAAGCGCGGGAGGATTTCCTCTTCCTCCTCCGACCTCCACGCTACAGCTCTGTCTCCTGGGGTCCAACACAGCTGAGATCCGAGGCCGCCCCTTAACAGTTTCACAGCATCTGAGAGGGAGAGCAGCAGCATGACATCTGAGAACAACAGAGAGTTTGGGCCCCCGGTGAGCAGCAGGAGGCTGGCTGGAAGGAACAGCGCGGGAGTGAGAGAAGACCTGACCTGAGCAGCTGTGACATCCTCCCATTCCCAGAGCCTGCACCGCACACCTTCTGCCAACGTCTGCTCCAGCTGTGCCTGTCAGCAAGAAGAAACAGGCTGACCGAGGACAGAGGACAAGGATGGTCTGGAGGTAGGTGCATCACACACACACCTACCCACAGACAGGACTGCAGGCCAGCTTAGGGGGTCAATTTCACTCTCTCTTCCACCCCCCCTCTCTCTCTCCTATCCCCCTCTCTCATCCACCTCTCTCTCTCTCTCTCTCTCCCTCCCTCTCTCTCTCTCTTTCTCTCTCCCACCCTCTCTCTCTCTCCCACCCTCTCTCTCTCTCTCCCACCCTCTCTCTCTCTCTCTCTCCCACCCTCGCTCTCTCTCTCCCACCCTCTCTCTCTCTCTCCCTCCCACTCTCTCTCTCTCCCACCCTCTCTCTCTCTCCCACCCTCTCTTCCACTCTCTCTCTCTCTCTCTCTCTCTCCCACCCTCTCTCTCCCAACCTCTCTCTCTCCCACCCTCTCTCTCCCACCCTCTCTCTCACCCTATCTCTCCCCCACCCTCTCTCTCTCTCTTCCACTCTCTCTCCCTCTCTCCCCCACCCTCTCTCTCCCACTCTCTCTCTCTCTCTCTCACCCTCTCTCTCTCCCACCCTCTCTCCCCCACCCTCTCTCTCTCTCTCTCTTCCACCCTCTCTCTCTCTTCCACCCTCTCTCTCTCTTCCACTCTCTCTCTCTCTCTTCCACCCCCTCTCTCATCCGCCCCCCCTCTCTCTCTCATCCGCCCCCCCTCTCTCATCCGCCCCCCCCTCTCTCTCTCACCCACCCCCCTCTCTCTCTCTCACCCACCCCCCTCTCTCTCTCACCCACCCCCTCTCTCTCTCACCCACCCCCCTCTCTCTCTCACCCACACCCCTCTCTCTCTCACCCACCCCCCCTTTCTCTCTCTCTCACCACCTCTCTCTCTTTCATTCATTCACCCCCCCTCTCTCTCTCACCACCCGATCTCTCAACCACCTCTCTCATTCACCACCCTCTCTCTCCCACCCCCTCTTTCTCTCTCCCACCCCCCTCTCACTCCCCTCTTTCTCTCCTCCACCCCTCTCTTTACCACATCATATCTCTCTCTCTCTCTCTCTCTCTCTCACCCCCTTCTCTCTCTCCCCCCAACTCCTCTCTCCTCTCCCACTCCCCCGCTCTCTCACTTACCCGATCTCTCACCCACTCTCTCCCAACCACCTCTCTCATCCACCCCCTCTCTCTCCCAACCCCTATTTTCTCTCTCCCCCACCCCCTCTGTCTAAAAACTCATATCTCTCTCTCACCCCCTCTTTCTCTCTCTCTCAACCACCTCTCTCTCTCTCTCTCAACCACCTCTCTCTCTCATCCACCCCCCCTCTCTCTCTCTCTCTCTCATCCACCCCCCCTCTCTCTCTCATCCACCCCCCCTCTCTCTCTCATCCACGCCCCCTCTCTCTCATCCACCCCCCCTTCTATCTCTCTCTCTCTCATCCACCCCCCTCTCTCTCTCATCCACCCCCCTCTCTTTCTCTCTCACCCACCCCCCTCTCTCTCTCTCTCACCCACCCTCTCTCTCTCTCTCACCCACCCTCTCTCACTCACCCACCCCCCCCCTTTCTCTCTCTCTCATCCACCCCCTCTCTCTCACCACCTCTCTCTCTTTCATTCATTAACCCCCCTCTCTCTCTCTCACCACCCAATCTCTCAACCACCTCTCTCATCCACCCCCCTCTCTCTCCCACCCCCTCTTTCTCTCTCCCACCCCCCTCTCACTCCCCTCTTTCTCTCCTCCACCCCTCTCTTTACCACATCATATCTCTCTCTCACCCCCTTCTCTCTCTCCCCCCAACTCCTCTCTCCTCTCCCACTCCCCCACTCTCTCACCTACCTGATCTCTCACCCACTCTCTCCCAACCACCTCTCTCATCCACCCCCTCTCTCTCCCAACCCCTATTTTCTCTCTCCCCCACCCCCTCTGTCTAAAAACTCATATCTCTCTCTCACCCCCCCTCTCTCTCTCTCAACCACCTCTCTCTCTCTCTCAACCACCTCTCTCTCTCAACCACCTCTCTCTCTTAACCACCTCTCTCTCTCTCTCTCTCTCAACCACCTCTCTCTCTCAACCACCTCTCTCTCTCAACCACCTCTCTCTCTCTCTCTCTTTCAACCACCTCTCTCTCTACCACCTCTCTCTCTCTCTCTCAACCACCCCTCTCTCTCTCTCTCTCAACCACCTCTCTCCCTTTCTCTCAACCACCTCTCTCCCTTTCTCTCAACCACCTCTCTCCCTTTCTCTCAACCATCTCTCTCTCTCTCTCAACCACCTCTCTCTCTCTCTCTCTCTCTCTCTCTCTCTCTCTCTCTACCACCTCTCTCTCTCTCTCTACCAATTCAATTCAGTTCGATTCAATTCAAATAAGCTTTATTGGCAGGACCAAATACATGTTAGCATTGCCAAAGCAAGGAAAAGGGGAAGGGGGTAATATAAAGGGGAAGGGGGGGTAATATAAAGGGGAATGTCTCTCATGTCCCTCTCAGTCTGTGACACGCGGTCACATATTGGGCAGCTATCTTCGCCATTGGCTCCTCTTCTCCCAGTAGAATTTGGAGTTTCCTCTTCTCTTCTGTAGAGTTGAAGTCTGGGATGAGAGCGGAGAGTCTCTGGAAGTGAGTGTCCCTCACTGATGCGTACTTAGGGCAATGTAGCAGGAAGTGTTCCTCATCTTCCGGGACCCCCTGGTTACATTGCTGGCACAGTCTCCTCTCCCTGGGCTTGTAGGTCTGTCTGTGCCGTCCTAATTCCATTTCCAGGCTGTGGGCACTCAGTCTGTACAGGCTCATTGTCTGTCTTTCTTTGGGGTCTTGTAGCACCTCCAGGTACGGGGCCAGTTTGTATTCTCTCTGCAGTGACTGGTAAATCAATAGTTTTTTGGAGTTTGTTATTTTGTGTCTCCATTCTCCAACATGTTTTTCTTTGGAGTTATAAGTTATGATTTTTATTTGAGATTTTGTCAGGCCGCATTGTTGAGAGTTTTGGGGAGACAAGGTGTTGATAAGTTGTTGCAAGCCACACGGCTTGGACTGGTTCTTGCTGTCCAGTAAGGCTTGATGGTGGTAGGAGTTGGGACTGCTGTTTTGTAGGTGGTCCCAGTATGATAGCGCCCTCTTCTGTACTGCAAGAAGTAAGGGAAATCTGCCCAACTCGGACCGGCAAGCACTGTTGGAGGTGCTCCGATGAACTTGGAGGAGGTGCTTGCAAAATTCCAGATGGAATATTTCTGTTGGGCTGGGGTCCCATTTGGATTGGTCTGGGTAGGTGACAGGACCCCAAACTTCGCTGCCATAAAGAAGGATTGGGGCGATGACGGTGTCAAATATTCTGAGCCAGACTCTCACGGGTGGTTTTAGGTGGTACAGCCGTCTCCTGATGGCATAGTAGGCTCTGCATGCCTTGTCTTTTAGTGTCTCTATGGCTGGCTTGAAGCTTCCTGATTGGGTAATGTCTAGGCCGAGGTATGTGTAGCTGTTAGTTTCATCCACAGTGCGGTTGTTTATTGTGAAGGAAGGGCTCTTTGTTTGTTTTGTATTTTTCTTTTGGAACACCATGGTTTTTGTTTTGCCCGAGTTGATTGGTAGTGCCCATGTGGCGCTGTATTTCTCCAGAACTTCCAGGCTGTCTTGAAGGCCTTTCTCTGTTGGTGACAGAAGTAGGAGGTCATCTGCATACAATAGGAACTTCACCTCGGTGTCATGTAGAGTCAGTCCTGGTGCTGGGGAGGATTCTAGAGCTGCCGCCAGTTCATTGATGTAGATGTTAAAGAGGGTTGGACTTAGGCTGCAGCCCTGTCTGACTCCTCTGGCCTGTCGGAAGTGTTCAGTTCTTTACCCATTCACCTTTACGCTGCAGCTGTTCTCAGTGTATGAACTCTTGATGACGTCGTATATTTTCCCTCCTATTCCACTCTCCAATAGTTTAAGGAACAGGCCTGGGTGCCACACTGAATCAAATGCCTTCTTAAAGTCCACAAAGCAGGCGAATATCTTCCCATGTTTTGTATGGTGGACATGGTTCTTGATGAGGCTGTGCAGGGTGTAGATGTGGTCTGTAGTGCGATGGTTTGGCATGAACCCTGCCTGACTTCTGCTGAGGACATTGTGTTGTGTCAGGAAGTTGAGGATCCGTTTGTTGAGGATACTGTTGAATAGTTTCCCTAGTGTGCTGCTGACACATATCCCCCTGTAGTTGGATGGATCATACTGGTCTCCACTTTTATGGATGGGTGTTATGAGGCCTTGGTTCCATACTGTAGGGTAGTAATCAGCACTCAGGACCAGATTGAACAGTTTACACATTGCAGCGTGTACCTCTGGGGAGCCGTGTTTAATCATCTCTGGCAGGATTCCATCCATCCCACTGGATTTTTTGGTTTGCAGGTTTTGGATTTTCTCCCCAATTTCTTGTGGTGTAATCGGTACATCTAGGGGGTTCTGGAAGTCCTTAATTTTTTCCTCCATGTCATTTAGTCTTTTGATGATGTCTTTTTCTTCTACAGTTAGAGCCTCCTCTGGAATATTTTTGTAGAGGTCCTTAAAGTAGTTGAGCCAGATGTCACCATTTTGGATGTGGAGGTTGTTTTTCCTGGGTGCTGAGCCAATATTCTTCCATGTTTCCCAGAAAGAATTTTCCTGAAGTGCCTCTTCCAGCTGTTGTAGGTTTTTGGAGATGAGGGTTTGTTTGTACTTTTTCTGTAGGGTGCTATAGGCTATCATTAGGTCAGCGTTGTCAGGGTCTCTGTGTTTGTTATTGGAGACGGTCCGTAAGGTGTTCCTTAATGCTTTGCATTCTTTGTCGAACCATTTATTGGGTTGTTTGTTGGATGGTTTCCTGTAGTTGGTTTTTCTCAACTGGGCTGTAGTATTTTATGGAAGTCCTTTGCTGCCTGGTTCACACCTGGTGGGCTTATCTCATAGGTGGTGTTTTGGAAGTTTTCAAGCTGTTTTTTAATGTCGGGTCTGTCAGTTACCTCTCTGTATTTTGTGGTAGACTGTTTGGACCATTTAAATGATGGTGGCAGGTTGCGGAGAGACGCCCGGTGGAGTTTTGGTGATGGTTTGCTAGAAGATTTGATGTATAGCAGTAGTTGGTTGTGGTCTGATAGGTGTGTTTGTGGGGTGACTGTAAAACCATTGATGAGTGTGGGGTTCATATCTGTGATGGCATAGTCTACCACACTGCTGCCTACATGGGAGCTAAATGTGTACCTTCCTAGAGAGTCTCCCTTGGTACGGCCGTTGAGGATGTAGAGGCCCAGACTGCGACACACATTCAGCAATTTTCTTCAGTTTTTGTTGGTTGTACTGTCATAGCTGTTTCTTTGATTCCGTATGGACTCCTGGTCGTAATTTGCATGGCCCAGTATGTATGTGTTGCCATCAGAACTTGTATAGTCCTTTTCCCTTCCTGTCCTGGCATTGAGGTCTCCGCAGATGAGAACTTGTCCCAGGGATTGGAAGTGGATGACCTCATTTTGTAGGATCTCATAGGTGTCTGGCCTGAAGTATGGAGACTCTGCTGGGGCAATGTATGCTGCACACAGGTAGATGTCAGACTGGGAGGTGAGGATGGAGCTGCTTATTCTTAGCCAGATGTGGCTCTCTCCTTTTTTGATTGCATTGATGTTCCCATGTAGCTCCTCCTTTTACCAGATGTGGTGGAAATTTGAAGATGTATTTAATATGTATTGTCATAATGGCACCCAGTCTTAGTACTGTCACAACCCGCTCTAAATAGAACTGACTGGGGCAGTCTGAGGCTGGTTGAATCTCGTCTGGTAGTAGAAAATGTCTTGAGGTTGGAATGTGATGTTTGCGGCGTGGGCATATGTCCGCTAACGAGGGGCCCTCTGTGCATTTAGCACAGACGATCGTTGAGGAGGGGATGCGCTCACTTCGCAAGCACACTAGTGGTTATGGACAGATGTGCGCTCTTATCTGGGTCTTGTCTGATCAGCAGGGCTTGCGATTCGTAGCGTACGCCTGTAGATAGCTTCCTTTCCACCTTAATAAGGGTATAATCTGGATATGCATTATTCTATGGAATGGCGCAGATTAGGATTCTATCAGGCGATTAATATGAGAGCTTATGATCGGTTAGAGGCAGGGGGGGCACTCCCTGCCACGCCCATAAGCCTTTAGCAGCATTGTATGTACTTCTATGCATTGTATTGTATCCATTGTATTATATTCTATTCATGTATTCTATGGGACTTCCTGTTAGAAGGAACGTCCTTATATGGTGTTAGCTGTGTCAGTGGAACATCATGTGTTAACCACTCCCATGAGGGAGGTGTTTAATGGGTGCAGTGAGCACTTCCTGTTTTGGGTAAATAAAGGGGGCTTGGCTGAGCCTTTGGGGCAGTCATGCTGGCAGAATGATATGAGAACAGGCTGGTGATGGTGTCTCTTTGTATGAATGGCAGAGAATGATGGTGAGTGAATCTATTTAGCTTAAATAAGCATTATTTCATTAAGACTGGATGCTGTGCTTTATAGCATAGGGCAAAATGGCGGTGTGCTCTGCATACAGCCCAGCTTTTTGCCACGACAGTTAATTGGCGGGCCAAGGTAGGAGCAGACTGGGCCCCTTTGGGTATCGGTTATGTTCCGATGCGTGGGGGGACTCTGCTCTGCGAAAAGATCAAATTTCTTGTCTTTTTGAAATAATGCTTGTGCGAATTGGACGTGTGTATGTGTGCGATTGGACGTGTGTATGTGTGCGATTGGACGTGTGTATGTGTGCGATTGGACGTGTGTATGTGTGCGATTGGATGTGTGTGTGTGCGAGCGATTGGACACGTGTGTGTGTGCGAGCGATTGGACACGTGTGTGTGTGTGCGAGCGATTGGACACGTGTGTGTGTGCGAGCGATTGGACACGTGTATGATGGCTTGCGTTATGATTGCTTGCGTTTGTGAAATAGAGTGGATTTGATCGTATGATTTTGTCATGGACTGGAATGTTTATGTGTGAATGTCTGAATGTTTGTATGATTGAACAGATTGAAGTTATGTGCCCATGGTATACAGTAAAGCTGTTTGGAAAAGCTATTGTGTAAGACAGCAGCATTATGCCATGTGCTTTAGTGGGGGAGGGGTGATTTGTTTGGTGTGCCATGAGGCTTGGGGGGGGGATGGGCAACCAGCATGGCTGTCCCATCATTGAGTCAAAGTTGGTAACCCTCTGTATGGCTTGTTACATGAGCATGAAAAGTTTTTTTTTAAGGTTTTAAATGTGACCTCACTGTGAATTTCTTAAATGGCTTGTTATGAAAGGTGATGCCGCAGTTTGTACATGAGCTTTGAGAAAAGTGTTTTTGTTTTAATGTTGCGCATGTATCTGAAATTTTTTGAATGTGCTGTGTTGGCAAAAGGTCCGATTTGAAGCAGCCTCAAATGCGGCTCTGGGAGGGAGGGGTGACTAGTGTTGAATCCCTGGGCTCATTGTGAGGGGTTCCCACCATCCCTGTGCTCAGTGTGAGGGGTTCCCACCATCCCTGTGCTCATTGTGAGGGGTTCCCACCATAAAAAGGTCTGATTTGAAGGAGCCTAAAATGTGTGCCTTGTTGGTTGGTTGTTTTTAGAAAATGTTTTTAATGTTCATATTTGATGTTCCATGTGTTGTCTTTGTGGAGAGATTCTAGGCAGGTTTTTGAAAACTGCATCTGGCAGCCATTTTGTTTGCTGCGATGGTTGGTTGGCGGCCATTTTGTGAGGTGCAGTCTGTTTGCTCTGTGGGTCATCTTTTGGGTGTGATACCATGTGACTGAGAAGTGGAATTTTGCAGCCTTTGGGGCAGATTTTGATGTTTAGTGCGAATTGAGTAGCGCAGTATTTTCTGTTGGGATCTGGTGGACAACATTTTTGTTTTCCTTTGTGTAGTACGGTCTGTCCTTTGGTAGACAGTGTTTTTTGCAAGCGTAAATGGCGCCATTGTTGCTGGCCATTTTTGAGATACAGTTTAAGCGCTATCTTTTGAATTGTGCTTGCGTGCTAGGGCTAATTTATATAAAAGATCTGACTAACCTACCGGCTGACTTTGCAGTATAAGAGTGGAGGCTTTTGTGTAAGAATTTTGTTTTTTGGTGAAAAGACTGCTTTGCATGCACTGAATTTTGTTGGTGTTTGAATATTGAATATTTGGGGTCCTTGGCAATTCATTTGTATTTGAAGATCGTAGGGTCAGGAGGGGGGGGTCAACTCCTATTCTGCAGATGGGAGGAGATTGTTTTACCTTTCCTGAACCAGCATACAACAGGAAGTCCTTTTTCGGCATTTATATATAAGCAGGAAGTCAGTGGGAGGAGTTTTTGAAGTCTTCCGAAAGATTAACAATGAGACTTGTGTCCTGAAAGGACAACGGAAAATATTTTGGCGTTTAAAAGAGTGTTTTAAAGTTTAATTTCAGTCATTTTTGTGAAGTGTTATACTGTAAATACAGTTTTGGGTATTTTGGAGCAAACAGGAGGGCTTCACCATTACTGTTGTAATCTCTAGATGCAGACAGAAGCCACATTATTCTGCAGGTGATAACTGGGCGTAAGTGTTCCGTGTGGTTTAGTCTGGCGACGCAGTGTATGGGATGCATACACTGTGAGGGGTAGAGGCCTAATTTGGGGGTTGATCAGTGGTTGTTTACGAATCATTTGGCATAGTTACTCTGTAGTTCTGTGCCAGGAGGGTTGGGACAACAAGCCATAGAGATGATGCCTCGGTTAGGGTTTTCTAGTTGAGGGACTGGACCAGATAGTGGTTGTAGTCCGTCAATCCACCGTAGAAGAAGGCACCGGGCGGTGCTCCCCGATATGGGTGCAACGGTTTCTCTCGGACGCGGGAGGTAAGACGATAAGTCGATTTGAATCGCGTGGGAAGGAAGGCTTCCCACAGTCAGACGGTTACACGGTGCACAAAGCCTAGTTTTGGGGGCAAAGGCCTTTAGACCCCTTTAAAAGATTGCCAAGGATACTATTTGGGTATCCCTCTGGAGTGGATGTGGTTTCGCTGCGGTTTCAGAAATCTGTAATGATGAGTGTGGATGGAGGCGTGGTACACGCTTTGGTGACCCTCAAAGGAGAACGTTGTATAGCTGTCTATGCAAGGCTCTCACGCTATTCTCATATTTTCCCATTGTATTTTCGTCTATTGCTGAAAGTAAAGGCAGATTTCCAACGGGTTTTTGTCTTTTTCATTTTTGTTTTGGATACTATGAATATCTCCCCCACATTTGTATATGAATGTTTGTATGTAGTAACGTGAATATGTTCGAATTTACCGCGGCGATCCTCCGATGCGTCGCGGCTGTAGTATTTTTGTAGAAACGGGGAAAGTAAGGGTTATAGAGGGTTTTGTTTGAATCGGTTTTGAAAGAATGTCATTGAAAATTTACAGGAATGTCATTTTTGTTTGCCATTCTCTGCAGGATAAATATGAGGGATGGAGTAATGATTTCTGCTTAAGTATTTTTCAGGTCCAAGAAGCTTCTGGAAGTGTTTGTACATAGAGAGCAGGTGTATGTAGACAGCTGTACACATGGATAAATACGAGTCTAAGAAGGTTTAAAGTATCATAGGCTATTTCATTGTTTCTTCTTCCTCCAGTCTGTAATGAGGAAGAAGGGGGGATAAATAAATGTAAAAGTGACAGTTTTTCGAACTAATAACACTAATCTTTCTAATTCTAAATCAAGTTTGTGCCAAGACTGTCTTCCTTTGATGGAATTTGAATCGGCAAGCAGCAGTCTGGTGAAGTAGGTTCCCATCTTAGATGCTAAGAACCTCCCAATGGTTCCAGGTATTACAGGAGATGGTAAGCGATTTATAGGCGACGGGGAGACACGCACAGATTGTGCAGTGAACACAGTCCCGAGGTCAGGGTTATTGTCATAAGGTTTGTTTGGAGGTCAACCGAAACCAGGGTCGTACCCACCTCACCAGCTGTCACGTCTTTTCTCAGGTGATGGGGTGAGTGCGATCACTGTAACATGAACTTCAAAGGGGTTCAGGAGAGTCTCTCCTGGACCCCGACACGGTAATTGGTTTTCATTTTTTTCCCAACCAGGTGACTGGGTCGTTTGTAAAGAAACTTGATGGATGAGACCACGCCAGCCACTGCAAGAAGCGGCTCAACTACATCAAAGAAATTAGTAGTATCTTCGTTTATTTTGTATTTGTTTGTTTAGTAAATTTTAGCAGAGGTAACGATGAAATACATCCCAAGTTATTATTTAAAGTCTATTCTATGACTAATTAAGAAATTGAACGGGATGGATTGCGGGGTCTGTTCTGAGTCTCCACCGAGCTTTAGTGCCCAGCGATGACAGCGGTACATGCTATTTATGACGTTATGATTGGTATGAGGATTATTGACAAACTAGTGAAGACTCCGGACAGACACTTGGCAATAGAATTTAATGAGATGTCTTTAGAGGGTAGAATTTTTATTTGTTTTTATGGCTCTGCCTCTTGTCGGTTGGGTATCTATAGCTTATAAGGTAATTCAAGAGGTTCATGTGTGGTGGTGAAGCTGTCCCAGCATCCTATATCGCGGCCGATCGCAAGGATCTGAGGGCGCAAGAGAAAGTAGGAATGTCAGGGACAGCAAGACGGGAATTGTTCACCAACCCGGACCAGGTCTGGGCATGGTTTCCTGCATGTACAAGGTGGGGGGCTTGAGCTTATGATACGATTGAACAATTCACACCTATTGAGGATGGAATGTTTCATGTGACTGTTGAAGCTACAAGGAAGTTCTCCCGGTCCAAGGGCGATTTCTGGGCATTTACAAGTAAAGATTGTTATACCTGGATCGGGGATACTGGGAATTGGAGTTCAGGCCCATATGGATAATGTCTGGGTCCCTGCAAGGCAGAGCCAGAGCTGTAGCTAAGTGAAGGTTGGGAATCTTTGGGGATTAATTTTTATTTTACAGCGGATCGTGGTTGATGGAAATGGGAATATATATACTCATGTCGTTTATTTCTATTCTTTCTATGTCGTGATGAGGCGCTCCTGTTGCCTGATTGGACGCGTGACCAGAGCCGGAGCAGATGACCACATCTTCCTTGATGAGACGCCCCGAAGCCGGACCCACGTACAAGACAAAGAGGACCCCAGACCGATCTGCGATTACTACAGCTCACCAAGTTGTGTCCTCCTTATAAGTCATCCCTCCTGAAGAACAGAGTCTACATGTCAAGCCGTGTTTTCCTTTTTATGGACTGTAAAGACTGATTTAGTTTCTAGGTGTAAGAAGACTATCAAGATTGGAAGGACAAGTGGGAGCAATATGACAAAAAGGGAGGACTGTGGTGGAAATTTGAAGATGTATTTAATATGTATTGTCATAATGGCACCCAGTCTTAGTACTGTCACAACCCGCTCTAAATAGAACTGACTGGGGCAGTCTGAGGCTGGTTGAATCTCGTCTGGTAGTAGAAAATGTCTTGAGGTTGGAATGTGATGTTTGCGGCGTGGGCATATGTCCGCTAACGAGGGGCCCTCTGTGCATTTAGCACAGACGATCGTTGAGGAGGGGATGCGCTCACTTCGCAAGCACACTAGTGGTTATGGACAGATGTGCGCTCTTATCTGGGTCTTGTCTGATCAGCAGGGCTTGCGATTCGTAGCGTACGCCTGTAGATAGCTTCCTTTCCACCTTAATAAGGGTATAATCTGGATATGCATTATTCTATGGAATGGCGCAGATTAGGATTCTATCAGGCGATTAATATGAGAGCTTATGATCGGTTAGAGGCAGGGGGGGCACTCCCTGCCACGCCCATAAGCCTTTAGCAGCATTGTATGTACTTCTATGCATTGTATTGTATCCATTGTATTATATTCTATTCATGTATTCTATGGGACTTCCTGTTAGAAGGAACGTCCTTATATGGTGTTAGCTGTGTCAGTGGAACATCATGTGTTAACCACTCCCATGAGGGAGGTGTTTAATGGGTGCAGTGAGCACTTCCTGTTTTGGGTAAATAAAGGGGGCTTGGCTGAGCCTTTGGGGCAGTCATGCTGGCAGAATGATATGAGAACAGGCTGGTGATGGTGTCTCTTTGTATGAATGGCAGAGAATGATGGTGAGTGAATCTATTTAGCTTAAATATGGATTATTTCATTAAGACTGGATGCTGTGCTTTATAGCACAGGGCAAAATGGCGCTGTGCTCTGCGTACGGCCTAATTTTGCCACCACACAGACTAGTATTCCTCCTGAACATCGGCCCTGTTTGATGTTTTTATCTTTCTGTGCGGAGACTGAGAATTCCCTATAGCCAGTAGGTACTGATGGTTCATCCTGTGCCCTGGTCCATGTTTCCAGGAGGATTTGTATGTCCGTCTCATATAGTCTTTGCTTGAAATCTGGATCATTTACTTTGGATCCGAAGGCTGAAGCGTTCAGACCCTGAATGTTCCAGCTACTGATTACTAATGATGTCATTTTTTAATTATATATTTATATACCTTGTAATGGGTGAATTTCTTGGGACCAACCGGTTTATAGGTGGTTGTCATCGTCTTGTCTTTTTTGCTTTTTTAGCTCAGTCACATCATTGCATAATGTGCTGAGGAGGGTTAGTATCTCCTCCTCCTTTTCTCTGCTCTGTTGTGGTCTTGATATCCATCTTGAGGTGGGTGGTTTCCATTCTTGCCATCTTCGTGGTCCAGTTCTTTGGCTGGGTGAATTGTTGTTGTATTGTATTAGTGGTGAGGTTTGGGGTCTTGCAGTTGTAATTCTGTCTGTCTGAGAATGGTTTGTGCCATGTTCAGGGTTGTGAGTTCTCTCAAGAACAATGTCTTTGAATTCTCTTGCCAGGTGACTGACCCCTTGTTTGTTCAGATGTTTGTTGTCATAGAGGTGTTGGGGCGTTATAGAGTGGTGTTCTGCCAGGTGAATGGAAGGCTTTGACCTGGTTTTGTCTGCCAGCTCTGCATTGATTTGTTCAATTATGTTGTTTGGCATGTCCCTCCTTGGAAGAAGGGAGGACAGAATTACTTTGGACTGTGGAAATTTTTGTTGGGCAGTCTCTGTTAGTTGCAATAATTTGTCCACAATGACTTGCGGTTGTTCCTGGATGTTGTTTGTGCCCGTGTGTATGATGATATGTTTGGGGTTAGTGAAATATGGATTGTTGATGACTCCTGTTGCCTGTTCAATTGTGAAACAGTGAATTTTGGAGACTCTTGTTCCTGGGAAGAGCCGTTTAGTGTTGAGGTATTTCCCGTTTGAGTCTATTATTAAGACAATTTCAGGATTTTGTTGCCTGTTCTTGTGGTTTGATGGTTTGTTTGGGGTTTCTGGATTTTTGCAGTTGTCTTGGCTGTTGCTGGGCTTTGTAATATTAATATTAATATTAATTTTAATATTAATATTAATATTAATATTAATTTTAATATTAATTTTAGGAGGTTGATGGGTCTCACCCG